>NC_139145.1:171237625-171686724 GCF_964270905.1 Leucopleurus acutus | reverse complement strand
TACATAGTCTTGGAGTGATCTTATCCAGACACTACTTATATTCTCAGAACTTTGTTTATGTTCACTTGAGAACATCATGGTTCAGCTGCCAGCAAGGCTGTTTTTCAGTTTCTTGGGCTCCACACAGTTTTTTATTTTATTGAGAGCAGAGAGAAATTGATTATTGAAGTCACTCACTCCAATAGAGTTCTTCCTGGAATAGTCTTTGGGTTTTTCCTCCCTTGGATAGTTGTTATCATTGATAGGCAATGTGAGTATGTCCAGAACTAATGTCAAACACAATTTCACAACTGCACACTGAAAAGACTTTAAAATGCTAAGAATTAAGAATTCGTATAATTCCAAAGAAATTGAGCTTGTGTAGGTGAGCATTTTATTCCTCACATGTGTGCAAGAGACCAAGTTCCCACAGCTAAAATGATGCACAGGACAAGTACGATGGCTCAATGTGGCTTGGCCTGATTTATACAGAAATGTTCCTGAGTTTGTTTGTTTGTTTTTTAAATAAATTTATTTATTTATTTATTTGTTTAGGCTGTGTTGGGTCTTCATTTCTGCGCGAGGGATTTCTCTAGTTGTGGTGAGCCGGGACCACTCTTCATCGTGGTATGCGGGCCTTTCACTGTCACGGCCTCTCTTGTTGTGGAGCACAGGCTCCAGACGCGCAGGCTCAGTAGCTGTGGCTCACAGGCCCAGTTGCTCCGCAGCACGTGGGATCCTCCCAGACCAGGGCCCGAACCTGTGTCCCCTGCATTGGCAGGCAGACTCTCAACCACTGCGCCACCAAGGAAGCCCTGTTCCTGAGCTTTTAAACAAGCTCTGGATCTGATCCAAGATGTGATGACTCTTTAAGACTTTTATAGATTCAATAATTCACTAGATAACCACAGTGTTTTCTCTTCACCCTTTTGTCCAGAATTTTTGACCTTAATGTCCCATCAAACTCATTCACATGTTTTGTTTTGTTTTTTTCTAAATCATATTTCTCTAAATAGGATCCTTGGACCCCATGCTTTAAACACCAAGAGTATCTGTTAAAAATGCACATACTTGGGCCTTATCCCAAAACTGCTATGTGATAATCTCTAGGGATTAGAGTCTTGCAATTTTTCAAGGTCCCTCCTGGTTATTAGAAGGTGCACCAAAATTTGGGATCCTTAGCTTTATACAATCCGGTCCACTGAATGCTTCATAATTTTAGACAAGGAAACGCCGAGACTGCACTTGAAATTTGCTCTATCTTTTTTATGAAGGGCTTCCTCTACTTATGTTTGGGGTCCCCATCTTTTCTCCAGATCTTTAGAGCCTCTTTATTTTCCACTGACACTGTTTCCTCCCAAACCCCACCCAAAGTTCCCCATCCCATTTGTCTCTTCACTGATTGTCATTTCTTTTTTGTGGGTTCATCTCCAGGAACTCATGGCAGATTTTAATGATTGATAACTGTATGTGGTTACTGGTTCACCTGAGAATGCCTACCTTTGATGAAGACAGACAAGGAAATAGATATTGCCATTACTGTGAGTCAATTTCTAACAAGGGAAGCTTTTCAGAACTTTGAGTTGCAAGCTCTGGGGAACAAGTAATTTTCCTAAAGGTGACATCAACTTTGATCTCCACAACACTCAGGCCCTCATCCACCCTCATGCCCAGGTGGCCATTTCACAGAGAAAGATCTGGTAACAGTGGCTGTGGCATTTGTTGATCTGACTGGACCCCCGTAATCCTGTGGGTTTCTCCTGGTGTCCATGCCTGCCATTCACACTGACTTTTCCTACAGGTCATCGTCTGTGGAGATGTGTTAATGAAAATGACTAACTGATGTGTGTGGCTTCTTTGAGCTGGTCTAAGAGCAGAGACACTGTGTGTGTGGCCCTCAGAAGAAGCGCGCCCTGATTTTTCCCCTGACAGAGTGTGTATCTCCTCCATCATCCTTATTGCAAGTTCAGAGGCAGATGGAGGCACAGGCTGAGGGAAGTAGTTGTTTTGTTCAGCAGGAGATAATTCGCAGATGGCTGTATGGGAGGCTCACACCTATTGTAAGAGGCTCTCCTCTGATCTGTTCCCCAGGGAACAGATCGGTGGATTTAAGGAGAGGATTGCTCAGACATTCATTATCAAAGAGCCAGGGAATTTGTCTGACGCAGAGAAACATCAGCTTTTGTGCTCCAGGTGAACTTTCCAAAGTAGCATTTATTTCTTTCTTGTATCTGTTATGCCATGTTGTCTGTGCTGTCTGCAACTGACAAATATTTTTTTTTTCTGTCTATGACCAATGTCTTAGAGTTTTCCTAACAGGTTATGTCCCATTTCTCCAATTTCTGTTCTTCCTACAATTTCCCTCCCTCGTCAGGTCACACAGAGTCTGCATACCTGTGCATGTTTTCTCACCTGTAGAGAATGATTGCTTTCATTGTACACTGATGTTTGGGTGTGTGTGTTAGCACTGCTTCCCCTGGGGAATAGAGGATGATGTGCTGCCCGTCAGCTCAGCCTTAGGGATGGCCCACAGCAGGGAGGTCACCCCTGTTCCCAGAAACATGGACCCCATCTCCTTCTATTCTCAAGCATCAGGATCCTTCCCTGCAGTTGGGTCTGGAAACTGCCTGGACATGGGTTAAATTGATGCTATCTCAGGAGTGATAACCAGCCTCCAAGATGGGCTACAATGAATCCTGTCTCCTTGCTTTCACACCCCTGTGAATCCTCTCCCGTATCATATGAGGGTTGTGACCAGCTGCATATGGTGGAAGTAATGGTGTCTCTTCCCAAGTGAGGTTATAAGATGAATTGGGCTCTCATCTGGCTCTTTCTCTCTCTCTTAGGTTACTTGCTCCTGGAAGGGCCAGCTGCCATGTTGTGAGAAGCCCCAGGGAGAGGCCACATGGTGAGGAGCTCAAGTCTCTGACCTACAGCCAGCAGGGGATTGAGGTCTGTCAACAGTCATGGGAGTGAGCTTGGAAGCAGCCCTGGCTGAATCCTGAGATGGCTGTTGCCCCAGCCACAGGGAAGACCCTCAGCCAGGACCACCCAATCCTGGATTCCTGATCCACAGACCCTGAGGGAGGACCTGTTGAAGCCTCTAAGTTTGAGAGTGATTTGTTACACACCATGGATGACTAATATACAAACACTCCAACCTTGTGTCCTTAGGTCCCAGTTTGTTCAAACCATTTACCTTTGAGACACAATTCCCAGACTAATTGATATGGAAGGATGATGTTGCCATGACTTCTATTTATTACTGAGTCTTATCATGTATGTAATTCTTCTGCCAGGAGATCCAACACACAGAAGAGTGTCTGGCAACAGGAAAGGCCCAGTAAATATTTGCTGCATTAATGATACAAAGATTCACAAGATCAAACCTCCAATCAGACTCCAAGAAAACCACTCAATCTGAAAGAATATTGACAAGAATGTGCCATAAGTTAAATGATAAGCAAGCACTAAATGGTGCCCAACAAGGCTCATGAAATTCTACAGTTTCCCAATACCATCTCTATCCCGGGTCCCACTGTTCCTCTGAGGTAGTCCTTCATGGAGAGTTTGGTTCCACTCTAGGTGGTGAGGACTCACCTGATGGCTTTCTACCTGGGCTTCAGTCATTCCTCCAGCTTGGTGTTCCTTGTTGGCTTCCTTCCATGTCTGGGAGACACAGTGTTCCACTCAAGTCACCTGATGTGGCTCTTCCTGGCAGGAGCCACAGCTCCAGCTATAATATACTGGACATGTATACCCTTCTTTGGGGTTGATTTTAGTGTCGCTTATTAACCACCACCCTCACAGTGTGACACCACCCATCACCTTTGACATTCAGCTTCTGACCTGGGCTTCAAGAAAATTATCAGCACTAACTCTTTAAGCAGAAGAGAAGATGGTGACTTTACCTCAGCCCTGCTGTGCTGCCTGCATCCTCTACAGAGAAGGAGGTATCTCTACTCCAGCTGACCACTTCCCGTGTATCCGGGGGTTGGCATGGCATCTGATGCTCCTCTGGGTCATGGGTAGGCACAGTCTGACCATGCCTGTTGCTTAACCACTGTCTACATCTACTTTCACCTACTACAGCAGCAGTAAGTAAATGCAACAGAGCCTGTAGGGCCTGCCAGAATGAAACTACTTACTATCTGGAGCTTTATGGGGAAAATTTCCCAACCCCTGCTGTTTAGATCAGTGGATGCCAGAAATTTGCATTTTACAGAACTATTACCGAAGTGAGACTGGCAAAGATGACTATAATAGTCACAAAACAACTAACACACCAGTATTTTAATATTACAAGGAAATTCAGTACTTAAGAAGGTAATGAATAAATTTAATTAGCAATCCACAAGAGCCCTGGATTTTCTCATATTTAATGCTTCTAACTGATAAAAACATCACCCAAGCCCAACTCTGTTGCATCAAAAAAGATAGTTTGGGGTTGACATGTTCACACTGCTATATTTAAAATAGATAACCAACAAGGACCTACTGTATAGCACAGGGAACTCTGCTCAATATTCTGTAATAACCTAAATGGGAAAATAATTTGAAAAAGAATAAATACATGTGTATGTATAACTGAATCACTTTGCTCTACACCTGAAACTAAAAACAACATTATTAATCAACTATATTCCAACATAAAATAAAAATCTAAAGAAAGATCATTAGAATTTTAATTAAAACATCAGAGGGTGAGTCCCAGCCTTTCTCCTTTCCATTGGGTGAGCTGAATAAGTCAATGGGGTTCCATGACCTCACATTCACCCTATAGGAAGGAAGGCAGGAAGGAAAGAAAGAAGGAAGGAAGGAAGCTCACAGGGATGGAGGGTTACCTTGTGTCAGTCATTGTGCTATTTTATTTTTGTTCCAGCATTTTTGCAAATGAGGTAAGTAAGGCTGAGGGAGGATGGATCAATAACTGCTGTTATATATAGAGAATAGGTTCAACTGGGAACAGAAGGAAGTTCTGCTCACTGGAAGCCTATACTCTACTGCACCTCAGCCACTCAGAGGAAAGAAATGACGTAGCCCTGGCAAGTCCAGGTGATGCGTGAGACCAGGAGTAGCCCTTTACCTGAAATGGAGTAATCACCTAGTCCACCCTGTCATGTGATCAATGAGAGAGTCCCTGCCAGCCAGTGATGGGGTTCACTTCTGGTGCTCCTGCCAGGTCTGTACAGGGAATTTGAGGAGAGGGAGAGCAAAGAGAGCTGGTGCCTGGTGGCCCTACTCCCACTCAGAGAGAATGGGGTAGCCAGGGATGGGTAGTGCAGAATGTAAGTCATGAAAGGACATAGAAATCTGAATGACCCTTCAGAATTCCCATGCACTGCTGGTAGGAATGTAAAATGTGCAGCTGCTCTGGAAAACAGTCTGGCAGTTCCTCAAGCAATTAAACATGTGCGACCAGAAATCCCTCTCCTATACCCCAGAGAAATGAACACACCTACCCCACAGAAACTTGTACACTAATATTTATAACAGCATTACTCATAACACCCAAAGATGGAAACAACACAAATGTCCATCAGTGGACAGAACAAAATGTGGTCTATCCATACAATATAATATCATTCAGCCATAAAAAGGAATGAAGTCCTGATACATGGCACAACGTGGATGAACCTTGAAAACATTATGCTAAATGCAAGAGGCCAGTCACAGAAGAACACGCTATATGAGTCCTTGTATGCAAAACATCCAGAATAGGCAAATCTACAGATACAGAGAGTAGATTGATGGTTGGCAAAGGATGGGGGATGGAGGAGGGGGGATGGGGGTGACAAATAAAGGGTACGGATTTTCTTTCTGTGGTGATGAAAATGTATTAAAAGTGCCCGTGATGATGGTTGCACATGTCTGTGAATATACCGGAAACCATTGAATCACACACTTTTCATGAGCAAATTGTCTGGTATGCGAATTATAACTCAATAAAGCTGTTAAAAATATTCATGATCATAACTCTACCTCTCTCTCCACCTTCCCTGCTCTACTGCTCACACTTCTAGGCTTTAATCTGGAAATAACTTTGAGGATGTAGAGAAACTATGTGTCTGCCTGTTCCCTGGCACCATTCCCTCCCACACATAGAGAGCACATATACTTAGCTGAAAATAGCAGGGTCTGGCGAACATTAGCTCCCAAACCTTCAAATATACGCTTTCTTTGTGTCCTTTAATCAGTACTTGTCAGCAACAATGAAAGTAGCGGCTGAGAAACAGTCATTATGAAAAATCAGAGTAGCACACTAACAATCCATGCGACTCTATCCCAGCATCTCCCCTGTACCAGGCTGGGAGATAATTAAGTTTGATGCTGTGCGGGGATTTGAAAGAAAAACCACCGCGATTTCCCGGGAGCAGGTCTGTTCAGGCTCCCCCTGCTAGGAAGTCTACTTTACAAAGAGCCTGAAGGTCAGGAGCTTCTTTCATGGTCTCTCTGCCCTCGACTAAATGTTCTGTAAATAATTAGACATTAAAGGCTTGGAAATAATCAGGCCGCCATATTCCACGGGTAGAGGACTAATTGGCAGAACTTGGTCTTGCCGATCATTAAATCCCAGTCTGAAATGCCCGAGAGGGGGAGGAGAGACTGGAATTCGTATCTAATACTGATATTTATAGCCCTTTGTTTTCCCAGGAGCAGATGTCTTCCACTCTGTGGACATAAATTCAGTCTTTTAATTTCACATTCCTATCCACAAATTATTTAAGCACTAGGGCTCTTCTATAAGCAATGTTACCTTAAAAAAAAAAAATCAAAGGACTGAATACTGCCGAAGTTAAATATGAAAGCTGGAAGCTGTTGAGGCACAAAGGGGGCTGTGCTCCCCTGAGGGTGTCAGGATCTCATTAATATTCATGACCCACCGCGACTCAGGAGGGACCTGCACTACCGCCCAGAACCTAGACGATGAGCACCCCCATCCTGAGAAGCCTGGAGGGGGCAGGCCCATCTTGTTAGGTCCCAGCCTTAATTCTCTCTCTTTTTTTTTAACATCTTTATTGAAGTATAATTGCTCTACCATGGCATGTTAGTTTCTGCTTTATAACAAAGTGAATCAGCTATACATATACATATGTCCCCATATCCCCTCCCTCTAGTGTCTCTCTCCCACCCTCCCTATCCCACCCCTCTAGGTGGTCACAAAGCACCGAGTTGATCTCCCTGTTCTATGCAGCTGCTTCTCACTAGCTATCTATTTTACATTTGGTAGTGTATATACGTCCATGTCACTCTCTCACTTCGTCCCAGCTTACCCTTCCCCCTACCTGTGTCCTCAAGTCCATCCTCTATGTCTGCGTCTTTATTCTACCCTGCCACTAGGTTCATCAGTACCAATTTTTTAGATTCCATATATATGTGTTAGGATACGGTATTTGTTTTTCTCTTTCTGACTTACTTCACTCTGTATGACAGACTCTAGGTCCATCCACCTCACTACAAATAACTCAATTTTGTTTCTTTTTATGGCTGAGTAATATTCCATTGTATATATGTGCCACATCTTCTTTATTCATTCATCTGTCAATGGACACTTAGGTTCCTTCCATGTCCTGGCTATTGTTAATAATGCTGCAGTGAACACTGGGGTACATGTCCCTTTTTGAATTCTGGTTTTCTCAGGGTATATGCCCAGTAGTGGGATTGCTGGGTCATATGGTAGTTCTATTTTTAGTTTTTTAAGGAATCTCCATACTGTTCTCCATAGTGACTGTATCAATTTACATTCCCACCAACAGTGCAGGAGAGTTCCCTTTTCACCACACCCTCTCCAGCATTTATTGTTTCTAGAGTTTTTTGATGATGGCCATTCTGACTGATGTGAGGTGTTACCTCATTTTAGTTTTTCTATGCATTTCTCTAATGATTAGTGATGTTGAGCATCCTTTCATGTGTTTGTTGGCAGTCTGTATATCTTCTTTGGAGAAATGTCTATTAGGTCTTCTGCTCATTTTTGGACTGGGTTGTTTGTTTTTTTGATATTGAGCTGCATGGGCTGCCTTGTATATTTTGGAGGTTAATCCTTTGTCAGTTGCTTTGTTTGCAAATATCAGAAAAGAAAGTCTGGGCTTGTTTTATTCCTTCTTCCTCAGGGTTTTTATGAACATCGATAAGATCAATACCTGTATTGTGCTGTGAGTCTCCTGAGACAAGGCCTGAGATTAATATTAGCGATTGTCATTTTAAAGACCCATCTCCCCACCACTTTTGACAGTCGGTCTAATGATTCACTTTCAGCCTGACCAGCCAAACTCTTCTAAAATCGATTTAGAATCCATTCTGCTGAAAAATATATCTGGCAATTTAGAATATCTTTTAAGGTAATTAGAGACATCTAAAGGCATCAACAATTTTACCTGCCCAAAGGGAAACTCTGATAACGGCCCCTGTCACCTGTGTCTCCCACAGGGTTAGAAAGGAGGGAAGAGGCATCACTGACACCTTCCACATCACCACGTTCCATAACCTGGTGCAAGGTGATCGATCTCTCTATGACTTGATTTTCCTAAGAGTCTGAGAAGTGAGGGTCATAAATTCTAATTTACTGATAGGAGGGGAGGGTTTGTTTTTATTTTTATTTTTGAGATACAAATGCTGTGATGGTAATACCTCACCTCACATTAACAGAGAATTTACAGTTGTTAATATATTTTCATGTGATTTTTAAGGAACTAACTAACAAATAAATCATTTGGGAAAATAATTAGGTAGAGAATAGTTAGGGAAAGTAATATCATTCCTAATTTAGAAAGGAGGAGAAAGACTCAAAAAAAAAAATCCCAGAGTTTGTCAACGTCACCTATAAAAGACAAAGCAAACAGCAGAGACTGGTGTTCAGCCTTCTGGCCCTGGCCTTGGCCACACCTGGCCAGAGCCCAGCACACAGACCACACAGCCTTTCACCAGAGGGCCGTAGCTGACACTTACACTGGATCCTCTCCCTCTAAAGTGGCATCACTGAGGGATAAATTAGGAGTTTGGGATTAACATATACACACTACTATGTATAAAATAGATAACCAACAAGGACCTACTATATAGCACAGGGAACTATACTCAATATTTTATAATAACCTATAAGGGAAAGGAATATACATATATATGTAAACTGAATCACTTTGCTGTACACCTGAAACTAACACAACATTGTAAATCAACTATACTTCAATAAAAAATAAATTAAAAAAATAAAGTGGCACTACTGATAACCCTGTCTCTCTGGAAAATAGGAGACTGAAGCCAGTTGGCACTGTGTGAGTCTTAGCCTGAGGGAAATGTGACAATCTTTCAGCATGCTTACCTGATTTGGGACAGGAAAGCATGGGGACATTCATTTTTGTCACCCACTTCTCCACTCACAGCCTCAAGGCGCTGGTATGAACATGCATTGCAAATGACACTAGACTTTAGTTTTACAACCATCTTGCCTCCAAAAGACCCCAGACCAGTAAGCCTTCCAGGACTAGGGACGTGCTGGGTGCTACTGTGAAGACCAGGACCGTCTCCTTCTCTCAGTGGGTCAGGGACACCCTGGACACGTGAAATAAGCTGAGACAGCTGCATCCACAGGGACCCCGACTGAGATTCTTCCAAGCTCTGAGACACTGCCCATGATTTTTTCTCATTTATTTCTGCACAATAGAATCCACCGGACTGTTAATCTAGCAAGCATAAATATTATTACATGCTTTGGTGGGGACACAAAGGCAAATTGGGTTCACCGTGAAGATTATCTTGCTCTTTGTTTCATATTAAAATGCCTAGAAGTCTCCCAAGAGACCATGTCAAAGATGAAATTTATCCATTGCTCTGCATTTGCTAATTTGGTAAGAGTTCTGATCTCATTTGTGGGGCTTAATATAGAAATTCATTGAACCTGAACAGACACACAGCAATGAGGAATTTATCCAATGCCATTATCTGTGATATGTGCCAGAAACTATGCACAGTATGCTGCTATCTCTTTACACATATATATGATCATACATATGTCCTATATAATGTCAAAAATTCTGAGGCAAAAATGCACTTAGCTCCTAAAAGCATCATACCTTCCAAACAGCATAATGCCTTCCAAATTCTTCCTAATTTATTTCCTTTGATTTTTGAAAGAAAGATGCTGTGTTTTAAAGTATTAATATTTTGTATTGAAAGAACATGTTATAATTCTATACCATAATCCTCAAATTTCAATCAAGTAACATGAGATGAAAATTCTAAATTGAGGAATGGAAGATAAGGACCCAGCATCAATTATTGTGACATGCCATTAGACAAAGACTTAGACTATTTTATGGGACTTCACCATCTCCTAAGGACCCCAGTCCCACATGTTCTCAGGCAGTTTAGCATACCTGACAGTGTGACCATACCTGTCAAACTCAGAGTCCCTGGCCATGTGCCCGCCTTCCCCTCCGGCTGCTGTGTGCGTTTGTTGGCTTAAAAATAAATTCCTTGGCTGAACAAACATGCAGGAACAGCCTGGATGGAAAAGAATGGGCAGGATTAAATGGTATCTTCATAGCAGTGTTTGTAAATGCTTGAATGTTTATTTTAAAGGTTAGAACATGTTTATTCTTAGCAGGTAATAGTTCAGCCACAGCTACACTACTTTGCTATTCACATTATTTTGTGTGTGAAATGGGAAAGGTGTCCATATGTATCATCTGAATTTCTCAGATTTGGCTGTGACAAAAGAAAAATCTTCCGGTTTGCCGCTGTTCTTCACCGTGACTGGGCAGGTTTTGAGGAAGGACAGTAAGAGCGTGTGTGGGGAATCGGAGTTGAGCAGCTCAGTATATGAAATCCAAGATGCTCCCAGGATGGTACAGTTTTATGTTCTCAAAGCAATGCGTGCTATGGTAATAACATAGCCATTTGTACTTTACCTCTAGCAAGAAACACAGGGGAACTCGACAACTTCATTGTGCCCTTTACTGGAATTTACTAGAGATCATCTGCAGTGAATTATGTTATTCCGTCATATTTCAGAATATGTTGTCCTTGTTGAGTGAAGAGAGCGCAGGATAAATGGAACATGTATGGCTGACAATAAGACAAAATCAGTGACCCCAAACTGGACGATCTATAGCTTCCTACAGCTGCTGGAACAAACTACCACAGAGGTCATGACTTGGACAACACAGATTTATTATTTTATAGTTCTGGAAGCTGAAGTGCAAAATGGTTCTTACTGGATGAAAATCAAGGTGCTGGCAGGGCTCTGTTCCTTCTGGAGGCTCTAAGGGGGTGAACTGGCTTGAATGATGTCCCCCCCAGAATGCATGTCTGCCCGGAATCTCAGAAGGTGACCGTGTTTTGGAAATAGGGTCTTTATAGATGTGATCAGTGAAATTAAGATGAGGTTATATTGAATTGGGGGGGGCATAAAGCAACATTTGATGGCCTTACAAGAGAATTAATCTAATAGAGAGACACAGGAGAGCACTGTGTGAGGAAGGATGTAGAGAGGATGGAGGGATACATCTACGTGCCTAGGGATGTCAAGGATTACCAGCAACCACCAAAAGCTGAAAAAGGCAAGAAAGGGTCCTTCCCTAGAGCATGGGGAGGGCATGGCCCTGCCAAGACCTTGAATGTGGGCTCCCAGCCTCCAGAACCAGGAGACAATAATTTACTACTGTTTTAAGCTACACACGTTCGTGGTTATTTGTTATGACGGCCCTGGGAGATTAATACAGGGAGAATCTGTCCCTTGTCTTTTCCAGCTTCTAGAAGCTGCCTGCATCCCTTGTTTCCTGGTACCATCCTCCATCTTCAGAATCAGCCATGGTGGGGTGAATCCTCACACTGCATCTCTGCGACCTTCTTCTGTCACCATATCTATCTCCGACTAGAGCCAGGAAAGGGTCTCTGATTTTAAGAACTTATGTTTTGACTGAGCCTTCTGCGATAACCCAGGATAATTGCCCCATCTCAAGGTCGATGACCTCAATCACACCTACAAAGTCTCTTTGACCACTTAGGCGACAGGCTCACAGGTTCCAGGGCTGAGGGCCTGGGCATCTTTGCAGGGGAGTGGGGCATTATTCTACCTGCCAAAGATGGGCTGGCAGAAAAGAATACCTTGAATTAAAGACAAAAGTGTGAGCAATGTAACTTAAGAAAGTCTAAGAAAAAAGTCAACAGCTATTGAATACTCATTACATTCAAAGAGGAGTTCTGGGGAGAAGGAGAAGGAAAAGAAAAGTTGAATAAGGCAAGCCTTCCTTTAAGAAATCATATTCTAGTGGAGTAAACAATACAAATGCATCTTACCATAGCACCCAAGTCATTTACTATGTGACTCCAAAAGGAAGCACAGGAGACTTTCTGAAATTTCACAGGCCTCCTTTATTAGAGTCTGTGAAATATTTCCCAGCCATGAAATAGGATGCCAGGCAACCAGGGGTTCTGTGATGAACCAGCCAGAGGTCTGTCGGGGAGCAGGGCAGAGCGAAGCTCATACCAGGGACGGTCTCCCCAAGAAGACATTTGAACTGGTTCTTGAGTCATGTGCGTGGTGTAAGCAAGAGGGAGAATGAGACTCCAAACAGCCAGAACAGTGTGAGCAAGGGAACCGAGCCATGAAAGTTCAATGAACATTGAGAAGAGCAAGTGGAATTTTTTAGACAGTATCCAGCCTGAGAACATGAGGGTGAAGTTCAATTTGCTTTGCTCACCGATGGCTGCCGAGCGCTGAAGACAGCTGTTCTAGACATTTTTCTCTTTGCCTTTCGCTTATTTACTGTTGAGTAGCTCACATGATGGCAGACGGTACAACATTAGTTTTCAAAACCAAATCCAGCATTCTTTCCTCTTAAGATTGTTTTTTCATGTGTTTAAAATAAGAGTTTAGAGACTAATACTAAAATGACTTGAGTATCACTGATGATGTTTAAACAAGTACATTTCCTGTACTTCTGAGTCTTTAGTTTGTGAGCCGGCTGACAAGTGTAGGGGAGCAAAGCTTGTTCACCCCGCCAACCCCCGGCAAACGTGTCTCTTTGGCATGAGGATTATTTTAGGCTGATTATTTTTAAGAAACAGAAGATTCAGGAAGTCTCTCTTTTTTACTTCCCTCTTGCTACCTTAAGAATTTAATAAAGGACGTGCTCCCCAAACAGAGTTATCACTAGAGATGTCTGTAAAGAATATGGGTAAGTGTGGTTGGGAAACTCAGCAGGGCCTAGAGGTAAGGGTTAGTCTTACCTAACTGTCTCCTCCTGGCCCAGCAAACATGTTTACCAAACCCTCAGGAGGCAACATTTCTGGAAGAAATGTAATATTAACAGTTCTGGATTACCTTTTGAGTAGAAGATGTCCCGGGACTTAATCTCCTGAAGCTCCTAGTGAGGCTAGCTGTACTGGAAGGTTTCTGAGGCCAGTCAGGTGTAGGGGAGGGGCTTCAGATCAGTGGTACCCAGATCGTGCGTGGAGAGAGGATTGGTGGGTGGCATTTGGGTTGCATATTTGCTAGACTGTACATGTCCTTTTCTTTGCCAGCCATTTTTAAACTTCAAAGTGTATCTGTTCTGTGACTGATGTTCTAAAAACCTTTCATAATTACCTAAATTAATAAGAATAAAATGTTTATTTTATTCAAAGGTAACCCTCTCTCATCTCACATGTACATTCTTTTTGTCGAAGAGAAAGACAGTTTTTTCTGCCCTTCTAGGTTTTCCTGGCTGGTCTAAGAATTAAACTGACATGAGATAGATTAACAGGAGAAAATCAAACAAAAATTTAATAACAAGTATACATGGGAGAGACCCAGGGGAGCTGAGCAACTTGCCAAAATGGCTGAAACCCTCACCTTAGATACTATATTCAGCTAAAGACCCAAAAGGAAATCTGGGTTAATGGTTTGGGACCTCAAAGGGGAGGAAGGCAATTGATGGGGATGGAAAAGCAAATGTTTTGGATTTCTTCCAGATGGAATGAAATGGACACTCCAAGTCCCCTCCAAGTAGGAACCAGATAAGTTGTCTTAAGATTTAGGCTCCGCAAATATCATTCAATCTGTGTGCTGTTTTCTTTAGGCACTTTGCTAATACTGAAGTATTATTTCAAAGTTTAATGATATTGGATGAGTTTTAAATGCCATCTAATTATTATGTAAATTTGAAGCGAACACAATCAACGTAATAAAATAAAATATCCCATAGGTTATGATTCTATATCCCTCTGGGAGGTATTTCTGAGAGTTAATTCTGGAACCGGAAAATGATCTCCCTGAAATCCACCACATCTACTCTAAGTGGGGCACTGAGCCCTGTCCTTCCTTGAAAGTGTGGTTGTTCCGACCACTCTGTGTGGCTTTTATTTTGACACCTACACGTCAGAAGGCAGAGAGCAGAGCCTCATCATATAAGCAGCCAATGTATTCACAGGCATTAAGAATACAAACTACTAGGGCTTCCCTGGTGGCGCAGTGGTTGAGAGTCCACCTGCTGATGCAGGGGACACGGGTTCGTGCCCTGGTCCGGGAAGATCCCACATGTCGCGGAGCGGCTGGGCCCGTGAGCAGTGGCCGCTGAGCCTGCGCATCCAGAACCTGTGCTCTGCAACGGGAGAGGCCACAACAGTGAGAGGCCCACATATGGCAAAAAAAAAAAAAAAAAGAATACAAACTACTATACATAAAATAGATAAGCAAAGAGATTTACTCTACAGCACAGGGAAGTCTTTTCAATATCTGGTAATAACCTATAATGGAACACAATCTGGAAAAAATATACATATAAAACAATTCAACATATGGGAATACAAAGGAACATAAAAACCAACATAAAATGGATCAAAAAATTAATTAAAAAAAAAAAGACAGGAGTGTGTTCTGTGCTAGGTGGTTTCACCCATTGTGAAAGATCACAGACTTCCCAGGCTGTCAGGGTGTGATGTGTGGTGTGCAGTCCAGCAGTAGATTTCTAGGAAACACTCATAAGGTCCTTGGGTCTTCCAGGCCTCGAGACAGTGGAGAGGAGAGTCAGAGGGGCTCGGGTAGAGAGACCGGACCTTCTGCCATGTGTCCCAGGTGTGCCCCTGCTCTCAGCTGGCAGCGCACACCCTCCCTGGGCAATGTCCCCGAGACCAGAGGAATCAGGGTGAGTGGGTAAGTAGGCCCTGTCTCTCATTTGTCTGTCCTCTTAGCGTGGCCCCTGGCATGGTGACTGTATCTCTTTCCCATGTCTTAACACTCAGGACGTTTAGGGTCTCCCCCGCCTGGTTGGACCCTGCCACTAAGAAGATGACTAGATCGTGTTGCCTCGCTTGGCCCCCATCCTATCAGCCTGTCGTTCTCATCCCGTGTGTCTATCCTCTTTGCTGTCCTCATCTGATGGTATGCCCGGTCCACCCGTGATGACAGAAGGAACATGTTGCAGGTTGTCCCCAAGCTGGTACAAATTCCAGATGGGGTGCAGCATCTTCAGCACCTGAGTGACTACCCCAGCTTTTCTGGGTTTGCTGTGTCTTTGAATCATTGAAAGACGGGGGCTGTGAGCGCTGGTCAGACTTTCATCCCCTGAGCACCTGGGAGGCGAGCTCTGATGACACACAGCCCTGACCTTGCACCTGTCTGTGCTGTGTTATGATTGACTATGGAAAACAAGGATGACCCCAGTCAGGGGAGCACAGAGGATGCTGGAGCTGGCCAAGCAGTGTGACATCAAACCTACCACCCCCTTTTGACAAACCAGGAGAGGTTTCCCTCTCTGCCGGACCCAGGACAGATGTTTTAGGCCTGCCCCACTTGCAGGGCCTATGGCTGCTGGCACGTCACACCCCTCTTCAGGGGTGGGCCCTGCAGCTGTGCGGCTGCCACAAAGCAAGAAGGATCCAGTGTTGTGTGTATGTGAGGTTGCCTAAGGAATGGGGGCGTCTACTGATTTAAATGATATTCACTTCTAAAAAATATCTTCATAGCAACGTTTGGACTAGTGTTTGCCCAAACAATTGGACACCACAGTCTAGCCTAGCCGACACATAAAATTAACCCTCATAGATTCTACCAACGTGAGCTGAATCTGTGCTTGCACCCAACCACCCACCGCAGTTGCCACTGAAGTCAGGGCTGCACTGGGGGAGAAGCCGTAGGAAGAGGTGTGAGGGGCATCCGGTGGGCAGGGCTCCACCCCACCCACTTCAGCTGTGGCTGCCTTCTTTCACAGGCTTCCTACACTGGGACTTAGTAAAAGACTGTGGGTAGGTGGGTAAAATGGTTGGGGTACATAGAAGAAAAAAATGATGAAATAAAAAAAAATGTACCTTGGATCACTGACTTTCAAGTATGAGCCTTCAGTAAATCAGATTTCCCTGTGTGCCCAGATGTGTCTGCATATTTCAAGTCACTTGCTAAAATATATCCTACTTGTCTCTCTCCAGCATGTACACACACACAAGCACACATGAATACAAACCCATAGGGAATCTGATGATAGAATTTGTCACTCCTGGGAATTCAGAGTCTGGTTCAGGTCTCCAGTCCCAGCCTTGTCATTTCTAACTTGCTGGTTCTGACCCAGTTGTGCTCTAACAAAGAGATGTAACAGCTGCTTCTTGGGGCCTGGGACCTGCCCGGATGGTGAATTTCTTACAAAGGTGGCCGGGCTGCTGCCCTGTGTACACTTAAGATTATTTAATAGGCCTGCTTAGAAGATAAAACTTTCAGATTTCCTTATGTCTATGTGGCTGTTTGAGGGCTTTGTTGAAAATCAACCATTCTCTTTCACTTCCGTTACTCATTTCCTACCAAATGCCTACAGAGTATGGATCAGCTGTTCTTGAGCTACAGTCTACAGAAGAGCAACAGGGTCTAAATATGTCAACTCATCTTGACACAAAGAACAGAGTTCCTGTTATCCCATTTGGAGCTATGCATTTACAAACTTAGATGGTTTTGTTGAGATCATTTTTTGAAAGTTAATGATCTCATCTAGACTCATTCATTATCAGATTTCTGTTTAGGTAAAAATGTACAGACACATTTTAAAATATATTAAAATGGGACCCACATCCAGTAACCTTGGACAAGTCATTCAAGTTATTGGCTCCAAACTTTCCTCTGTGATATAGGAAGAAGGAGGAGAATTAAATGATCATTAAGGATGGCCCCCTTCCCCACCATCAGGCACAGCAACCTGTAATACCAAGAAGCACCCGCCTGGGAAATATGAATAAGAATGATCCCTGGAAATTGTTGCCTCATGATAGATTTTACTTGTTATTAAGTTTACCAAGAAACTTGTTACAATTTTAATATACAGAAATATAATAGCTACTCAGTATTTCATTACTTTGGTATATGGACAGTGTATATGCTGCAAAAGAGACATATCCCCCCAATTTAGAGACATAGTTGGTAAACATTGCTCTCTGAGCTATGATAAAAAAATCATTATAAAATAATGAGTCAGCTACCTGAGAAATTAGTCTCCAATGTGAAAGATTGACAAATGATAAATTGACCTCTGATGAGATTCCTACACTTCTCAAAGTTATACCAAAGACACTTAGGGGTCTTCATCAATTTGGAAAGTGTCCTCAGAGAGACCCACAGGGGAGGTCAGTAGTTGGATAGAAGCTTTAATCCCATCTTGGACATCACTTGTCCGGTTTCAAAGTGATTTTATACCAAATAGTCACCACTTAATGGCGCTCAGACACAAGATGGCAGGGAATGGGACCATGGCCTGTGTACAGCCTCTGCTCATGGACAAACCCTGGGTCCCCAGGACCCTGATGCCAGGGAGGTGAAGCTGCTTCTGATGCAGGTATGCATCTACCTCCGTATGGTTCCAGAAGCATCTCGACAAGGATAAGGAGAAGAGGCAACATTCTGGAACCTTCTATGTGCCCAGACCTGCCCCAAACACTTGGCTTGTATCATCTCACGGGCTTTTCGCTCCAACTCTAGAACACAGCCTCCATCTAGTCCCTTGACACACAGGAGGAGGGTCAGGGCAAGTGACTTGCCTGAGGCCACAAGCAGGTCAGTGGAGAAAAAGAATTGGAACGCAGGTGGGCACCCTCTGTCAAGAAGCTACTCAAAGTGGGCAGCAGCCTCAGCATCGTGAGGGGGCTTGTTATGAATCTACATTCTCGAGGGCACCAGGGCCGGGGGCCGGGGTGATGTGCTTGTGTGCTAGGCTTTGACAAGGGCTGCCACGCTGCCCTCTTGGGTAGAATTCTTATCCTGTGGCTGCCTTCCCCTCCCAGCTTCAGACCCAGAGGAGCTGGAACATATTGCTCTCTCCTCGCGCCTTGTTGAGCCTGTGCAGTGATTCTTTCATGTATTTCTTTGCAACATGCTAGTTCCCACTGTGATAGAGACACGGGCCGCAGATGTTTCCTTGGGAATCCCTTTTGTGGTCTATTTCACAGAGTTAATGTCAGGATTAACACTAACCTGAAGGACTTGGAGTCTCGAAGAGGTGCGTATGTTTAAATCTTTGAGATTTAATGGTTTAAGTGAAAATTTTTAGCAGCATGTAAGTGTGATGGAAGAGTGAATAGGATGCCCTGTTTTATATTTTCCAGATATAAAACCAGACAGGCTCGATGTTTCCAGTAAGAATAACCTGCACAGAAGTCCAGTAGTGTCAACACTCCCATCGTAGAAAACAGAAAACCTCCTTCATATGTGTGTACACCCAGACCCAATGGCAAACTCAACAGAATTCATTAATGTTAACATGGAGAGCTACACAATGCCCAGGACTTTGTAATCTACAAATACGGTGGACATCTAAGTGGTCCATTCCATTAGGCTTTTTTGATATTGAAAGTGACAGGCTTATAAATGAAATATTATTGGGTATGCTAGCAGTCTTGGTGACTCTTGGAGATACTACTGTATCCATACACTGAGCTACTGGATGCCAAGAAACACCTTGTCTGCTACTATTTTGCTTCTAAGGTGTAAGTGACAATATTATTTTGGAGTGAAGGGAATAGGACAGCATCTCCTGGGATCCACAAAGATACAGTGCAGATCTGGGAGTGGAAATTATCCATGGGTTAGTAGGTTTGCAATATGTTTGCCAAAATCATTTTTTGTTTATAATTCATATTGCTGTTATATGAGTCTGCATAAAATAATATGGCAAATCAGTCTTCAGATTTCCCTGGATACCCCAGAGTGTTAACAGCAATTATTTATGTTACGGAGACTACCGTTTATAAATGGCATGGATTTCTTCTCTTTAGGGCTAAAGGGCATCATAAATCAAGATTATGGAAGTTAAATTTAAACACTGAATCTTTTCTTTTCAATAGAGGAGGATATTGATTGAATTAAACAATGACTTTGCTCAATGCTATCATCACTCCTCTTTGCCCTGAATACATGACATTTTCCAAATAAACTGAGTCTTCAGATTTAGAGAATACCTGTGAAGCACAAAAATGCACAGGGATTTCAAATTACTTGATTGACTTCATCAGAAAATATCCTGGCATCTCAAAAACTCAAGACAAAAATGCACTGGGGCCCAAGTAATCTTTTTTACTATATGGATTAGAGAATCACTTTTCCTACTCTCCACTTTAAACTGTGGAGATGGATGAAATATCTATATAGAGAAGCTCACTTTGGTGGTAGGGGGGTAAATTTAGCAGTATGCCTAATTTGTTCACAAAAAAAAAATGACAAGCTTCTGATTGGTAGCTTGATCTATTTAAACTATTATAGATTCAGGAAGAAGATAGAGTCTGTTCAGTATTCTAAATATCTGAAACAGGGTCACTCTTATTGAGGTCTGGGTCTCCAGACTTTGCCTGCACAGGACCTTTGAAGCTATAATATCTGAGACAGGCAGCTCTTCTCTTCTCAGCCAGGAGGAGGTGACCCAAGGGAAGTCGCCTCTGTGGCTATTTCTTTTGCACCCGCAAGTTTGCTTAACTTAGCTTTGAGCAGAGGAAGAGAATATTCTTGTCTGAGCTGGAAACTTCCGATGAAGCAGCTTTATGACTCTCTGTCTCAAATGGTAAAATTCAAGTGCTTTCAATAAATCAAGCCAAGACTGCCTGTGAACACAAAGGTCGTAATTGGTGGATCCTTTAACAAGCAGAGCTCCCATCTTGCTCTAAAACCTCCCTCCTGCTCTCCCACTGAAGTGAAAACTTGCCAGCCTGGTGCTCATGACCCACCCTGGTTTGGTTCCACCTGCCTTTCCGGTTTCCCACTGAGGAAGCAAAATCAATCCTTCTTCCTGCTGCCATTGTAAATGCGTAGACATATGGCATCTTACATTTAGGAAATGAAATTTAAAAAAAACACACCCTTGGAAAAAACACAGGGTCATCTGTCTAGTTCCAGTTCCCAGAGGAGATGAAAACATGAGCGCTTCCTTTGGTAGCTGAGTCTCCAGTGACAACCTTGTTAAACCTGACATCATCGGCAACAGCGATGCAGAGATATGTCATGACCTTCACGGACACAGGCAGGTGAGGAAACAGCTGTTTTTCCACCATGAAAAAATGAACTGTGGGCTTGCTAACCTGGACAGTTTTGTGTGTGTTTCCCTTCTATTCTGTGTCTGTCACGTATCTTATTATTATTACCGAATGAGCAAAAGTGGCATGACTGGGATTATGGTCTGATCATCTGATAGTTTCTGTTGGGTATCAAATGATACAGCATTTGTGTTTGTGTGTGTGTGCATGTGTGCATACATGCATGTGTGCATTTGGCTTTTTGGCCAGTTGGTCTTGGACGTCTGATATCTCTGGCATTTGAGACAAGCATCTGCTTGCCACTAGGTCGCAAGATGTTATTTTTGCACAGATGATGTCATTTATGTCACTCTCCACATCACTGATGTACCTTGTCCTCTGACAATTGATAGAATCTCTATGCTGTTTGTCTTTCTAGCATGCTACCATGATGTCCAGTCACTTAAAAAAAAATTATTCCCCCTGGAATGAAGGAAGTCCCATGAGTTCTGCAACTGTTATGAACTAGTGACCTTGTAGTTCTGCAGGTTTTTTTTTTTTAATTGTTGTTGTTTTGACCTGTGACTAGAGTGATACAACTTAGGCTTCTAATTTTTTTGATCGTCTAAGTGAAAAACAAAGATTTAAAAAAGTCCCTGTTGGTCCTTTATTAAAATAATGTGTTTATAGCTGTAACACAGTCTATTTCTTTGGACAGCTGGTATATGTACTTTCTCTCATTTCCCCCAACTCCACACACACACATACACACACCATTTTAGGGAAATTGTTCATGAGGATCTGCCATTTTGTGCACACTCTAAGGATACATACTTCAGAAAAGCATATTTATCAGCAAAGGTGAGGAGATGCGGAGCTAGGAGGAAGCACTTTTGCCGCTGGTTTTTATGTGGTTTGGAGAACAAAGAAGAGACCCTAAGGAGAGTTTTCCTTCATGTGTTAACACCCATGGGCTGCCCGGCAATGTGGGTGGAATGGGAAGCTGGCTTTTGGCATGTCTGGAATGTACTGACTTCCTGAGAAATCCAGAGAAGTGATGTCTCTCTCCTCCATCAAAAGAACACAGGGGAGGGCTTCCCTGGTGGCGCAGTGGTTGAGAGTCCGCCTGCTGATGCAGGGGACTGCCCTGCAGTCCGGGTTCGTGACCCGGTCCGGGAAGATCCCACATGACGCAGAGCGGCTGGGCCCGTGAGCCATGGCCTCTGAGC
Source organism: Leucopleurus acutus (assembly GCF_964270905.1). Taxonomy (NCBI): domain Eukaryota; kingdom Metazoa; phylum Chordata; class Mammalia; order Artiodactyla; family Delphinidae; genus Leucopleurus; species Leucopleurus acutus. The sequence goes on along the minus strand of NC_139145.1, from coordinate 171,665,062 downwards.
CTGCGCGTCCGGAGCCTGTGCTCCGCAATGGGAGGGGCCACAAACAGTGAGAGGCCCGCATACCACAAAAAAAAAAAAAAAATTGTCATGAAGAACCTAGGGGTAAGACAAGAATAAAGACACAGACCTACTAGAGAATGGACTTGAGGATATGGGGAGGGGGAAGGGTGAACTGTGACAAAGTGAGAGAGTGGCATGGACATATATACACTACCAAACGTAAAACAGATAGCTAGTCGGAAGCAGCAGCATAGCACAGGGAGATCAGCTTGGTGCTTTGTGACCACCTAGAGGGGTGGTATAGGGAGGGTGAGAGGGAGGGAGACGCAAGAGGGAAGAGATATTGGAACATATGTATATGTATAACTGATTCACTTTGTTATAAAGCAGAAACCAACACACCATTGTAAAGTAATTATACTCCAATAAAGATGTAAAAAAAAATCAAAATAAAAAAGAACACAGGGGAGTCTCATGACAGCACCCATGCGTGCAGGTTATTCTGTGGAGAATGACAAGGCTGACAACAAGAAGTGAATAGACTCAATTTGCACCGTAAGGTTTTTGTGTGTGTGATTCAGGCAGGTACCTTATATTTTTTGAAATTTTTACTTTATACTGGAGTATAGTTGATTAACAATATTGTGTTAGTTTCTGGTGTGCAGCAAAGTGATTCAGTTATATATACACATGTATCTATTCTTTTTCAAATTCTTTTCCCATATAGGTTATTACAGAATGTTGAGCAGCGTTCCATGTGCTGTACAGTAGGTCTTTGTTGGTTATCTATTTTAAATATAGCAGCGAGTACATGTCAATCCCAAACTCCCAATCTATCCGTCCCTTCCACCTTCAACCCTGGTAACCATAAGTTCGTTCTCTAAGTCTGTGGGTCTGAACCCTGAACTTAAACCACAGTCTAGCTAGGCAAGGGGGGAAAATGTTCCACCATGACACATTCCTCTATAAATTCCTCCTGAGTTCCATAGCCCGCCCAAGAGCTGACTGGATTTCTTGACTGAATTTCTGTGAAATATATTTCTGAGCAAACACACTGATATTTTCTCTTAGCTTCAGAAAAAAAGATTTGGACTACAAAGTTTCTTTTTTTTTTTTTTTTTTTTTTTTTTTTTTGCGGTACGCGGGCCTCTCACTGTTGTGGCCTCTCCCGTTGTGGAGCACAGGCTCCGGACGCACAGGCTCAGCGGACATGGCTCACGGGCCCAGCCGCTCCGCGGCACGTGGGATCCTCCCAGACCGGGGCACGAACCCGCGTCCCCTGCATCGGCAGGCGGACTCTCAACCACTGCGCCACCAGGGAAGCCCTACAAAGTTTCTTAATTTCAACAGAGCTTTTGTTCTGATTAGTTTAGATATACTTCTAAGTATTTATATAAATTTAAGTGACCTCAAGAAATTCCAGAAATTAAAAAGAAAAATCTGAACTTCAAATGATTCAAAACTGTCAACTTTTGAATTTTAGATATTTACTCAAATCAGAAGAAAACAATACTTAGCCATGAGTTCAATTAATGGTCTTGCTGAATAAATTGCAAGATGAAAAAGTAAAAAAAAAAAAAAAAAAAGAAATTAGAAAGGCAAATTTATAACATGGAAAAATAGCTGAGAAAATTATCATTAGACGGGTTTGATAATTTCAGTTTAAAATTTTTTTATATCTTTCCTCCTATTTGAAAAGAGCGTAAAACATAATATTGCTAACATATCCTAGGTTATACAAGATTTAGATTTATTTCTTTTTAAAATTCCAATTTATTTCTATTGCCAAATATCTCAGACTTTTAAAATAAATCAACCGTGATCTTTCTGTCTGTAAAATATTTCAAATTATATGTGAAAATTGTGTTAAAGTAAATTGAACTGTAATAACTGATATCTTTTAAAGAAAATGTGTGAACTACTCAGCATGTTGAAAGATAATAAGCTGGTGACTGTAAAGGGGATAGTTAGAGGAGACATTGGGTACATTTATGTTTGTTTATCAAGGGCAAATCAGCATAATTTTGTTTTAAAACGTAAGTGACTGGTTGTGCTAGAGTGGAAAAGAAGGTAAGAAAAGACATATTTGAGAGTGTAAAGTAAGTGTTAAAAACATAAAGGCAAGTAAATTTTGGTTTATATTACTTGCCAGTAGTAAATTTGAAAGTAACAGTGAAACATTAAAATTTTGAAAATATTTGCTCAATGTTAACGAGTATAATTATAGAAAGAGAAAAAGGCTTATAAAAATTGTCTGCAAATGATTGCATGAATGGTATAAAATAAGAAAAACTGATATTTTTGTTTCCTTTCTGTTAAATGGCAAATTGACCTTTGAGTATGTATGTAATATACATTCTGTTCTTATTTGTATGGAAACACAAAAGACCCCGAATAGCCAAAGCAATCTTGAGAACGAAAAATGGAGCTGGAGGAATCAGGCTCCCTGACTTCAGACTATACTACAAAGCTACAGTAATCAAGAGAGCATGGTACTGGCACAAAAACAGAAATATAGATCAATGGAACAGGATAGAAAGCCCAGAGATAAACCCATGCACATATGGTCACCTTATCTTTGACAAAGGAGGCAGGAATGTACAGTGGAGAAAGGACAACCTCTTCAATAAGTGGTGTTGGGAAAACTGGACAGCTACATATAAAAGAAAGAAACTAGAACACTCCCTAACACCATACACAAAAATAAGCTCAAAATGGATTAAAGACCTAAACGTAAGGCCAGAAACTATCAAACTCTTAGAGGAAAACATAGGCAGAACACTCTATGACATAAATCACAGCAAGATCCTTTTTGACCCACCTCCTAGAGAAATGGAAATAAAGACAAAAATAAACAAATGGGACGTAATGAAACTTAAAATCTTTGGCACAGTGAAGGAAACCATAAACAAGACCAAAAGACAACCCTCAGAATGGGAGAAAATATTTTCAAATGAAGCAACTGACAAAGGATTAATCTCCAAAATTTACAAGCGGCTCACGCAGCTCAATAACAAAAAAATCAAACAACCCGATCCAAAAATGGGCAAAAGACCTAAATAGACATTTCTCCAAAGAAGATATACAGATTGCCAACAAACACATGAAAGAATGCTCAACTTCATTAATCATTAGAGAAATGCAAATCAAAACTACAATGAGATATCATCTCACACCAGTCAGAATGGCCATCATCAAAAAATCTAGAAACAATAAATGCTGGAGAGGGTGTGGAGAAAAGGGAACCCTCTTGCACTGTTGGTGGGAATGTAAATTGATACAGCCACTATGGAGAACAGTATGGAGGTTGCTTAAAAAACTAAAAATAGAACTACCATACCACCCAGCAATCCCACTACTGGGCATATACCCTGAGAAAACCATAATTTAAAAAGAGTAATGTACCAAAATGTTCATTGCAGCTCTATTTACAATAGCCCAGAGATGGAAACAACCTAAGTGTCCATCATCGGATGAATGGATAAAGAAGTTGTGGCACATATATACAATGGAATATTAGTCAGCCATAAAAAGAAATGAAATTGAGCTATTTGTAATGAGGTGGATAGACCTAGAGTCTGTCATACAGAGTGAAGTAAGTCAGAAAGAAGAAGACACATATCGTATGCTAACACATATATATGGAATTTAAGAAAAAAAAAATCTCATGAAGAACCTAGGGGTAAGAGAGGAATAAAGACACAGACCTACTAGAGAATGGACTTGAGGTTATGGGGAGGGGGAGGGGTAAGCTGTGACAAAGCGAGAGAGAGGCATGGACGTATATACACTAACAAAAGTAAGGTAGATAGCTAGTGAGAAGCAGCCACATAGCATAGGGAGATCAGCTCACTGCTTTGTGACCGCGTGGATAGGTGGGATAGGGAGGGTGGGAGGGAGTGGCACACAAGAGGGAAGAGATATGGGAACATATGTATATGTATAACTTATTCACTTTGTTATAAAGCAGAAACTAACACACCATTGTAAAGCAATTATACTCCAATAAAGATATAAAAAAAAATCAAAAAAAAGAAAAAGAAACAGTGAAAAGTTATGCTGTGTCTTGGTAACAGAGTTCCTTATTATCACATAATTATGGTGTTAACTTTTATGCTTTCTGTTATGCTCCTGAGCTGGCTTTGAAGAAAACTTTTTTTCTTTTTTTTTAAGCTAAAATTCCTGATAGTAACAGTTACCTGCTGCAGTGTTTTGTTTTCCTTCATTCTAGACTGCAACTTTAATTATTTCTTGTCTTTAAGTATTTATGACTTATGTTTATTTATTGTTTTCTGTTCCAAATTTACATCCCAACCTCATAATGATAAAACTTTTCAGATGTCTTTTTTACTTTAACTATCTTAAGGGCTTTCATCATGGTAGCTGAGTCTCAATAAAGATTGACTCTCTTTGTAAAAGGAAGAATACTGGAAATAACTGAGTTGGCTTGCCATACTCCTATGTTTTAATTAGCTCCACTAGTTGGAGCTCTATAGTTTATTGAACCAACACTAAGAGAATAGGCACATCATAAAGTGAAACTGTCTCTCTGGGTTAATTAGAATAAATAAAAAGTCACTAACTTGAGGATATTCCAGTCTTGGGTTTTACAGTTTGAATGCTCACATACACTTGTCACTTGTGATCGGTCAGCCTGCAGGGCTGATGGGATCAATGAAAATATTCTGGAGCTGTGTCAGTGTCCTCACCGACCTCCATAGATCCGCCACCTTAGATTAGCTTTTGATTTGATCTTATCACTTGATTACGTATGTCCTTCTGAAGAGGCCTAGCTCTCCCCGTTTCGATATGGCTGCTGTAATCAGTTTACCAGAGTTGTTTCACCTCGCTGAGCCCTGTCAATTGCTGTTTTCTCAGCTCCATTACACTTGCCTCAAGGCCTTGCTATATGTGACAAACAGACCTTGAATCTTCTTGGAAATGGCAAAAAACTGCAGTAAATGACTACAGTCTGAGGAGCTCCTGCCCATCCCTATTATAGCAACTCTCGTCAAGGACTCAGAATTCTCCACGAAGCTGGCAGTGTCCCAAGGAACACACCCTGCATGTCATCAGGTCCTGTCCAGGGACTGAGCGAGGGCTCCCGGGACTCTTATTCTAGAAACAGATGACTTGGTGAAAGTCATCTGTTCAACACAAAATCATCAAAAAAATTTACAGCAGATACAACGGACTAAAAGAGTGGATTTAATCATAGTTAAACTTCTGGGTTTTTTTTTTTTTAACCTATAATGGAAAAGAATCTGAAAAAGAATATATATATATATATATATATATATATATATATATATATATATATATAACTGAATCACTTTGCTGTACACTTGAAGCTAATACAACATTGTAAATCAACTCTACTCCAATAAAAATTGTTTGTTTTGAACTAAACTTCTGTTTTCAATGAGCATATGAAAGTGTTCATCTCTTTTTCATCTACGTCTCTCAATTAAACAGCCAATAGTTCTACAAAGTGAAATAAAACTAATCCCTGAGGCTTGAGAAAGAAGAAAAAGTCTTGTGAAAGTTCTTATATAGATAAAAGCTAATAAATGGTTAGCACACAAGTATAGCAACTCTAATAGAAAGTATTTACATACATTAATTGTGTCTACAAACCTTTAAAAAAATGGTGCCAATGGTTAAATGTAATGTAAACCATTTTACTAAATCTTTTCACTTTTCCTTTCTTTCCAAAAGAACAAAATTTTAACAATGACCGTGACAGAAACCCTATGTCATTAGTTATGACAAGCCTAAAAATACAGAACTGGGACTCTTCCTCAGGTGTGGAAAGATGCCAGAGAAGACTTCCCAGAAATGCTGGCTGGTACCTGCTCTATGGCCCATAGAATCCTGGTGCTATGATATTATCACTTCCTGGCAAGGTGGGAAGATTGAAAAATTTTGTAATCTCAGAGAAAAATGTGCCCTTATTCTTGAAGGTATTAAAGAAAAAAACCTAATAGTGGTGGCTTAGATGCTTCTTCATGTCTGACCTGATAGATTAACCGATAAGTGCAATAAAATAATTCTGACAAATAACTACAATTCTAGGGTTTACAAAGTCTCATCAAAGAAGTTAATTCTTAATCTTAATGGTATATAGCTTTAGCTTTTCAAACCATACAGTAAGGTTGTATTTATATACTAAGAAACATCTTCTGTAACAAGTAAATAAAGGTAGTGAGTAAAACAAACCATAAAACTAACCGTACACAATCAGAAAATCACAAAACAGTGTGGTCAAATCTCTAGTAAAGGCTCTAGTAGACTGCACTGTGCCCCCAGCTCTGCATCCACACCCTCCCTCCATGGTCTCTTCACAGATAGCCTGTATTTCCCTGCCCCTTCGCTTTGGACTTGGCCGTGTGCTTTGCTTTGCCTGATGGTATACCAGCAGGAGTGACAGTGTTCCAGTTCTAAACCATAGGAGATCTCACACATCTCACTCAGCATCTCAAGTCTCTGCTGTTGCCACGAGAATACTTTCTCATGAGTGGCTGCTGGCCTTCCAGCCTTTGCTTCAGAGTAAGATATGTGAGTGGACCTGGACCACAGACCTGATGTAGGAAGCAGAGTCATCCCCACCAAGCCCAGTGCAGATACACAAAACCCTTGAAGATCCACAGACGTGGGAGCAAAGACAGATAACTCTTGTTCTAAAGCCCTGGTTTTGGGGGTGGTTGTTATGCAGCAATGAGTAACAGATACAGGGGTGGATAACTGACCACAAGATGAGGCTGTGGCACTGAGTGGCTCTCTGTCCTGCCATCACTGTCCGTGACCTGTCACAACACATTCCACATTCAGAGATAATAACATCTTGCACCCTGAAATAAAAGAAAAATAACAGGCTCACTCTGTATAACACTAGTCTATCTAATAAACAATACTTTGAGGCTTTTTTATAAGTTACTGCCTCCTTAGTGGAAACAATTTTATTGCTGAATATTGTATTACCAATGTCTGAAGATATACCATAACTATGAGAATGTGGAAATCATAGGAGAAAATTGCCGTTTATCCACCATGATCAGACTGAATTGATAATCTTGGTAGTTTTGATTTTTAAAAAATTTAAATACCTGGGTTTTAAAATTTTTTAATGAGATGTCTGTCTGTAGACCAGACTCTCTTGTACCTCTTTGTGAACAACTTATTTTCTTTTCTAACATACTTTGTCTCTGACTGTTCCTTCATGAAGAAGATCTTCCATGGCCTCCATTAGCTCCCTTTTCCTTTTACACCCTAATCTCCCTTCTGCAAATTTCCATAGTACTACACACCTCTCTTACAGCATGCATACAGTACTGTATCTGTTTGTGTTTCGAACACTGGTGTGAAAATGTCCCCAGCTCATAATAGGGGCTCAGTGATGTCAAATTGCTTGCATGAGCAAATCTGGGGCACACTCTTTCTTAGGGACCTCTAACAAGATTGTAGGCAGAACAATATCATAAGAAGATGTTTATCTTATGTGCAAAAGTGAAAGAATAATGTGTGGCCAGAAGCTTAGACTCTGAACTCAGATCATCTGGGGCTGGATCCAATCAGGACAATGTCCTTCCTAGGAGACTTCAGTGGGCAAATGAGCTTCCATGAGGCACATTTTCTTCTTTTGTGAAACGTTGTTACTAATAATGGTCATATGCATCAGTTCCAATGGTTAAGTTAAATCAATATGTAAAGTACCTGGCACCCACTAGGTTGTTTAATGAAAGTTTGCTAATACTGAGCAGCTTAGATTCCTGCTATTTGAACAAGTATGGTTCTCTCTGGCTCGAGGACCTGGCATCAAATGTTCGTAATTTTCATATGGGACCCTCATGCTCTTCCTCAATGATGCTCAGGAGACTGTTACGTTGCCCCTAATAAGGCATCCTGCAATTCTTCTCAACGAAAAGAAACCACACTACTTTTTAAAAAAATAATGAGAACATCTCACTTTCAAAACAGGAAGTTCTGAAGTTTGGATATTTTGAGTTCTGTTTTTAATGTAATCTGAAATATTCAGAATGTAATCTGAAATATTCAGAAGCAGTAGCAGTAATATTGACATAATTTAACATGCCAGGTGTGCTCACAGGTAATTTGTCTGGAGAATTATTTCTTAGCATCACGAACCTGATTCCATTTGCACTGAGTCTCCTGTGGATTCAGGTGGAAAACAGCAAGAGCAGAGGCCAGGCACCTTATTCTGCAACATCTCACTTCCTTGGGGCACCACATGTCTGTCTAGGATGTCAGGCAGCCCCCCTGTCACCATGGTGTGTGTCACAGATCGAAGTCCACTCCTGTCTTTACTGCATGAAGCATTCCCAGAGGATGTACAGGCAAGCATTTTCATGGCAACCTTTTTAATTAGTAGAGCAGAAACACTCAAACTTATTCAAGTATTTGATCAAAGAAGATTAAAATTCATACATTTAAAATAATTGTATATGAACTACAGAAGATTTTTATAGCATATTAGTATACTAGTATGAATCAAATTATTTCTAGATCTCTTTATTTTCAATGAGATTCACTACCAACATGAACAAAAATCTTAGTGTTGTCATGAAATTGTTAGGAGAAGCAAAAGCCAAAATGCTGCCTTCATGGCTTCTAATACAGCCCAGGACAGTTATAAATGAAAACTAGCCAGCAATATGTGCAGTAGCAGACAGAGTGTTGGTCTCACAGCCTGACCATTAATTGAAGGGCTGTGAGCAGGTCACCAAGACGAAGACTGAAGGAGATGACAACTGAGGCATCTCTGCAATGACAATCTACATAGTTCCAGACAGACACAACTAATTACAATGAGGGGTAATTTAATATGCTACAAAAATTATAAAGCATTAAAGCCTAATAACCTCAGAATCTCTGGCAACAGACTTACTCAGACGGATGTAAGCAGAATCATTTCAGTAATAAGGTGCTTGAGGTCACCTCTAAATTTTAATATGAGCTTTTATGTTCTACCGTCAGCCTGTGGGGATTCTTTTTCATGAGATGGGGGTGGGCCAAGATAAGTAGAAAGTGATAATTTAAAAAATCCATTGGTGGGGAGGGATAAATTGGAATCTTGGGATTGACATATACACACTATCATATATAAAATAGATAACTCATAAGAATCTACTGCATAACACAGGGAACTCTACTCAATGCTCTGTAATGACCTATATGGGAAAAGAATCTAAAAAAAGAGTAGACGTATGTATGTGTAAAATTGATTCACTTTGCTGTATACCTGAAACTAACACAACATTGTAAATCAACTATTCTCCAATATATATATATTTTTAAATCCATAAGGTAATCTAACCATTGTTTATGGAGTCGGTTGGTACTTGAGTATTTTCTTTCAGTTTAGGGCTTTCATTTTTTTGAGTGAATTTTTTCTAGTTCATTCTTCATGTAACAAGATCATGATGTAACTCTTCAGAGTAATTTTATATATTAAAGTATATTACTCTGAAGTAATATATAGCATTATACATTGGCAGGATCAAAAGCTCTCTTTGTCATTTCACAAAGTATCACTGAGCACAGGGACATGGTCATGTATTTGAGTGTCCCCAAGACCTAATAATAAAGGCTAAGAATTGGTGTCAATATAGAGGCCTTTGGAATATTCTCCATGTCCTCCAAAGCTACTGTTATCTTCAGTTACATTTGTTCTTCCAGTCATTCAGCAGAAATGCATGAGCTCCTGGTATGTGCCAGGCACTGGCTTGTGGTTGTGCGGTGGTGAACATGGAAGAGAGTATGCTTCACTCTACATGGGCAGACAGGCACTGGAATGGGAACTTACAACACAGTTTGGCTGACCTGATCTTGGAGTACTCTACTGAGATTGGAAATTGTTTTATAAAATGTGAGAGAGAGAACCAGGAAAGGAGGACCATTCTGAAACAAGTCTGAAACAAAGTCATACCCCGCAAGGTACGCCTTTGAATTCTTTGCTCCATTTCTAACTTGTGATAAAGACTCTCTCCCCTGAGCCTGCTTCTTGGCTGGTCTTCAACCTTAGCCCCATCCTTGCTGTCCCTACCAGCCGAGTTTTAGGAAGAATCCTGCTGAGTCAGTTTAGAGAGAACCCTCACCCTTGGTATCTGGTCACCCTTTCTGCTTTCAGCAAGAATCCCACCACCCTTGGTGTCTCCTCTCAACCACTTTCTTTCACTGAACCCCTCACTCTGCTCATTGGCTTATAAATCCACAACTGTTATTTCTGTATTCAGAGTTGAGTCCAATCTCTCTCCCTGTCAACTGAAAAAACAAACAAAAAAAAAACAAAGAAGAAAAAAAGCACAGCGTGAGAGTTTTGAGGTAAACTTTATTTGGGGCAAAATGAAGGCTGTAGCCCGGGAGACAGCCTCTCAGTAGCTCTGAGGAACTGCTCCTAAGAGGTGGGGTGGAGGTCTGTATACATGTGGTTTTGGTGAAGGGGGGCACGTGCAACCCAGCACACATTTGGCAGAAGGTTGCTGCTAGTCACAAGGAGCAGATGTGTACATTAATGATCTTAGTGCCTGTCTAGATATGAGAAGATGCAAGAAATCGGGCTTATAAAATCTCCTCCTGAAAATACCTAACTATCTGTAGGCCTGTTCTGCCAGTTTTCCCAGTGCACAGACTGCCTCATTCCTGATCTCTGTCCTGAGCTCCTTTCAGGGTGTGTTGAAGGTCAGTGACTGCAGTGGCCAGTGACTTCATTCTTGTAGAACCAGACAGTGAGCAACCATTTTTAGTTGGCATCCCCTAATGCAATAGCCTTGAATTAAGTCTTCCTTCCCATTTTCAACACGTGTCAGAATAACTGTTTCTCTAACACTTGTCAACAAATTCAGGCCCTTTTTCATCTTTCCCAAATCTTAAATTAGCATAAAACTTCTGAAGAGCTTGGCTAATTTAAACTGATGGCTTGAGGACCCATCACAAATTACCAAATTGTGTGATTTGGACTGTCAGCTAACACAGTGGAATGAGATTTGCTTGAATCTATATTTGTCAGTGATGAGGAACAGCTGAGCGTTGACGTCCAGCCCTCACTAAGCTCTCCACTTCCAGTGTGTTGTTTGTTACAAGAGTTTTTAGGTTCCTATACATATATTAGCTCGTGTTTCTCCCCTTGAGGATTTAAAATCTGAGCATGAGATGGAAGCCAGAGCACAAAGCTGTCTCTCTGAGACCTTATCCTAATTCTCTTGGGCTACTTTCAGACTATGTGGCTTTGTCACGTGGTACTGAGGTACGCCCCATTCTACGTAAACCCCACAGGGAACTACAGGTGTAGCAGGACATTGACAGAGCAAGAGAGCATCTCCTGTGAGGACCTGAGAAAACTCTGCTGAGTCAGTCCCTACAACCGGTTGAAGAATGGAGCCCACCTCCCCAGGGCTCACAATGCTCACACATGATGGGTGGATTCCAACCTAAGTGTCCCAGAGAGCCTGGCTGTGAGTACCACAGGACCTGGTGGTTGGAGGGCTGTTTTTTTTCCCAGGGCATCACAGCTCGTTTGGACCAGAACCTGGCTTGAAGGTCACAGGGAAGTACAGACAGGCCCTGCCCACAGCCACTGTCTAGGATTGACTCTGATGACTTCATCTGGAATAAGTCCTTGATGCTCCCTTCCCTACAATTTTCTCTTCTCCAGAACTTCCTTGACCTCCTTTGGCATCTCACGTTTAGATGCACATCTGGTGCTTCAGCTCCAGAGCAACAACTGTGCCAAGGATTTGGAGAGGTGAGGCCAGCAAAGGAGCAGAGAGACATTTCCTCCCTCTTCTTTGTTTCTGCTTTCTGCACACAGGAGACACTGGCTAATTGCATCTTTATTACCATTTCTCCCACATCAGAATCCCACAGTGTCATTTTTATTAGCTTAATTTAAGTCTTAATCATTCTGAATTAGAAAAAAAGATACTTTCTTTTATTAAGAAGATTTTTTTTCAATTAAAACCTGAAACTAGCCTTATAACAATCAGATTAAATGAAATGTATCTCGATGTGTTGCATGAAGAAACCAGCATTTTCTGTCTTTTAGGCACCACTATTAATAGACCTGTTTAAATGTACATTTTGCAGAGAAAATGGCACAAGATACTCAATGGAGACATTTAACTTTACCACATATTTTATTTAAAAAGTCCAGACCATAATATTTGAAATGCTTTTTAATTTTATAAAGCTAATATTGGGTCATGTTTTCATTTTAGGGCTTAACCTCTTTTATTATATTGATTGTATGAGAATTTAATATAAGCTAAGTACTTGTGGTAATTTTTTGATGACTTGAGGTAACACATATGATTGAGTTTTGAAATTGAACTGCCAGGAATTATCAGTGTTACCCAGTTACTAACAATTTCCAGGTTATAAGGGAATGCAAGACAAAGGCCAAGCAGGCAGAGGTCTGGGACCCAGCTTGGGTCGCACTGTTCCAAGATTAATGCATATAAAGTCCAGCCTAGAAAAGGGTGCATTTGGTTATGAAACATATCCATTTTATACTCAGATAGTTATATAACTTCCATGTCATTTTCCAAGGAGCCATGCCCCAGACATGCCCAGCTTCTAGGTTTGTTTTCTATCGGCTATCCTAGGCACCAGCTACATTCTGCTGAAAGCTATCCATAGATACAGACTCTCTAAGGACTCAAGTATCATTGATTTGTTTGTCAGTGTTCTATCAATTACTTATTTACAAGAGGGTTTGACTTTTTCACCCTCTATCTATCAATCTATCTATCTATCATCTACCTATCATCTATCCACCAATCTATCTATTGATCTATTTATCTCTCCTGTATGTAGTTGTATCTCTATCTGCTTTCTATCAATAGATTTAGAAAAAACAAGGGATGGAGGAGAAGCCTTCAGAAGCCCATGTACTTGCTCAGGACTGATGAAAAGATCTTTCATTGGTATAAGTGTAAACCTTTTTTTTTTCTTTTAGTAAATAAAGCTTCTTGAGAGTAGCTACTTGGCCAAGAAGCCAGTGTTCCACTAGCGACACTTCCCACACTGAAGTCTCATTCTGAATTTGGGGGCATCTCCAAATCCTGCTCAGGGACCGTGTTCCAAATTCACATCCTCAACCTTAACATCTCTCCACAAACCTGGTCCCTCTCAGCTTAGAAGTTGTGTTTTTCCTTCCATTAAAAACTGTCTCCCATGGATCCTGCCTTGCCCTCTGCCTTTTGGGCTTTTCCATATCTTCCTGTCAAGGCTAAACCCCCTGGAGGAATTTTTGAGTATCTACTCTCTTTGTCCTTTTTACTTTAACCAAAAAATTCCAATCTGGCTTCTGACCACAGCCTCCATCACACGATTAAAGAGACTATTGAAAGGACTTCCTATCATGATGGAAACATCCAATAGAGTCTAGGGGAATTTTTCATCTTTTTTCATCAGAGATGAGTAACCCTAGTGGCTACTCTCTCCATCCTGAGGATCTTCCTCCCTGTGTTCTGGAATGTTTCTGCTGTGCCTCTTCAGGCCCTCCCCAGGATGCACTACTGCCCTGCTAGATTCTATGGGTTGGGGTTTCCCAGGCCCCACAGACACTGACTCAGGGCTGACCTCATCCCCTGCTGAGGATTGAACCACCATGGCTCCCAAATCTGTGCCTGTGGCCCTGACCTCTCCTGTGAGCTCCAGCCTTGACTTGCATGCAGCTCTGGGAAAGTCATCTGAAGACCCACCTACCCTTCAAGCACAGCTCACAGTGACACTGTCACACACCTGACCTCCATCAATGCACCCCCTCTCTGGCCAGTTTCACAGAGTCACCCTCATTCCACACAGAATCTGTTTCCTTTGACCACTTCATCTCGGCCAGAATTTGAAGTCATCATTGATCTCTCCTCCACCTCATACTTTCCCAGATACACCCGCTCCTTGATTCAATTTCCTAAATAAGGATCAAGTCTGTGTTTGCCTCTTTATCCACCTTTTAATGCATTATTTCAAGCCCTCAGCATATCTTTTGGACATTGGAAAACATTTGAAATATTTTTTCCACTGGCCTCTTTCATTCAGATCTGATTCCTCTCCAATTCCTCTTTCATTCCATTGCCAAAGTGAACTTTCTGAAATGGACTTTCTGAAATGCAAACAGATATTCCCAACTGGGTGTTGATAAATCATGGGAGAACCAGTAATTATAGAGCATAACATTGAACAAGAAGTTACCAGAGTTATTGGCAAATATGCAAATATTCACTGCTGACCTAGCAGAACACACAGACACACATGGCGTTCTTGAGGAAATACCTTTTCAAAAAGTAGTAAAGACACAGAAGCAAGACTGTTTAGTAAAGGTCTCTATGTGTTCATGGAAAGAATATATTTAATGGGCAAGGGCTGCCTTGCAAATCCTTGAGGTTAGGAATTTGATACAGCTTTTCTTAAACCTTAAATAATATATTTCTGTGAACTTGGATTTGAGGGGAGCCCTGTGCTTCCTTAAAAGAATTTATCATGGGAGAGTAAGGTGATTTTTGCTTTCTTATAATATTTCTGAGGATTTCAAAATCTTTAAAAATAAACATATTTATCTTATAATTAGGGAAAATAATAACAAAATGAATCAACACAAAATTTTAATAATAAACTATTTCCATCTTTCTTCTCGGTTCTCATGAGCAGCCACAGCTGGGAGAAGCCACTTGCTGGTTTCCGGAGAAGTTTGCTCTTAAGCAGGATTGAAGAGGAAGAAATGCACCCCTACTGGCACCAGAATCTCTCCCCCTCCCCTCCCCCTCCCCCTCCTCCTCCTCTTCTGGTCTGTTAAATCCACAAGGCCTCTCACATGAAGTGTGAGCTGCAGGACTGATGCTGTTTGCACAGCATTTGTTATGCCTGTGAGAAGATGAAACAGCGTTTAAGAGGAGGAATGTGCCTCTTTCTGTCTCAGCTGTAATAAACTTGGCCTTTATCTGCAGCTCAGCGTTAGTGATGAGAGCTGCCTTGGGTGTAGGGATGTGTGTGTGTGTGTGTGTGTGTGTGTGTGTGTGTGTGTGTGTGTGTGTGAAGGAGATGTATGGAACTCCATGTAATACAAAGAGGAACAAAGACAGGGAAATGTGATCTTCTGGGTGATCTTAAAGGGCTCCTTTATCAATGGAAAATGATTTTGATTTTGTGAAAATCTCAGGCTGCACCTGTGGAACCCATTCCCTCCCTTTTTACAGGCGGGTGACCTTCCACAGCTTAGCACAGCCCTGAACTATGCCTTGTGGACAGAATAGAATTTAGAGACACACAATATTGGAAGAGCAGTGGGGAAATAGTCTGTTTACTTACCTGGGAAATAATGGAATTCCTTGGGTGGGCTGGAAGCACACTTGTATTAAGTGGCTAAGAAGCTGGCCCAGGAGGATTGGACTGCACTCTTAAGGTGAGTTCTAGAGACGTGCAGTCATTGCCATGGGAAGGGGACCTTTGTGCTGCACATTTTTCTTTGTGTCTTGTTTTATTTTACTCTGGGTGTGTGTGTCACTAGCCACACGTCTCCCCAGCTGCCATGTGAGTTGCAGACCTCACTATTCCAGGTGTGGATATGCAGACCAACCAGGGGTGCCAAGGGTCCTGGCCAGGAGGGTAAAAGTCACCCCTGGAAGCACTGGGAAAAGTGAGCACAGTGGGGGAAGGCAGCTCCTCTGATGAGTCACCTGCTCTTTTACAATTTCGGCTTCACACAGCATAGGTGTCACAGGCTCATCCGACAAACTCAAATGTTCTTTCCCTCTCTGCCCAGAAAATCATGGGGCGAACTCTCAACCACTGTGCTCTCTCCTGTGAGTTCTCTTCATGGACCCCCTGAGCTGCAGGGCAGGGTGCAGCTGGACTCCCACCTGCGTGGACACGATCACACTAGCCTTGCCCCTCCATCCAGTCTCCGAGGGCTGTGTGGCAAGCACCCCTTCTCAGATTGCCTTAATGAACGTGCGACAATGGAACACACATGAATTATCTTTCCTCCTTTTCCCAAATCAAGATATCTTAATTTTCCTCGCCCACTTAGAATGCAAGTTATTTGAGGTTTTTCTCATTTTTCTATTTCTTAGGAAATACCAGTTTATATTTAGTCATTTACTATGGATTTTTCTTGGATTCTGATATTTAAGTCAGAGTTATTTTGCATGGGTACAAGCGGTTAGAAGATAACCACTGTTGTACAAGTGGTTAGAAGGTAACCACAGTTTCAGGTTGGTGCTAAGCATAGGTGGAGGGTGCTAATGTTAGCTGAAGGGTGTATCTGTGCTCTGTGTATGTGTGTGTGTGTGTGTGTGTGTGTGTGTGTGTGTATCTGTGTCATGTTCTGGAACACAGTGTGCATGACCATCGGTGAGAGTTCATTGCTCTTGTCAATCTCACTGGTGATACCAGAATCTGGTTAGAAGAGACATACCATTTTCATCTTTGCCTTGCTTCCAACCTCAGTGGCTCCCAACACATCCTCAGGTAAATTAAATCATCCATGAGGTCCTGGAAATGTCTCTTTTACCTACCACTTTCTTGCCCCTCAATCAGCATCGCTGCTTCTGCAGGACAAAAGGTGCCTTCCTGGTCCATGGGCCAAATCCTCTCTAGGTCCTTCCTCTGCGTGCTCCGCACTTCTCACTCCCCATCCATGCAAGCTGCCCAAGCGGCCATGCCCGCCTTTCAAGATACTGCTCCCCTGCAAGATGCCAACTTGGTCCTAAAACAAATTTGATTTCAATCCAGCAGGGGGTCTCTGAAGGAGCCCTGTCTCTTACTCAGAAATTTCTAACTTCCACTAACTCAACAGATCTTCATAGAGATCTGAGCTGGTCATTCTTTTTTTGTTTCTGTTTGTGTCTCAGAATTTCAGATCTGTAAGGAATTTGCAATCCCCTGGTCTAATTCCCTCCTCTTGCAGATGAAGCTAATCCCTTCCAGTATCTGTCTTAAGTCCCAGGCCAGGTAGAGGATAATGACTTCACTTATCCTCCCTTCTACTAACTCCTGCTCATGGATGGTTTGTCTATTGCTTTAGAGCAAAAACAGGGTCCCAAAAAAGTGCCTGGGGAGGTCTTGGATGGCCTGATGATAGAAAATGACAACATGGCAGGCTCAGTCATAGGGTCTCCAAACCCATCAGGCACTTTCCCCTGTGACAGCTGTGATTAGTGACACTGAGTTGACCATGAGGGAAGACTAGTTCCAGAACTTTTCAAATACCCCAAGTAAAAACCGCACCCCATACCCATTGAACAGTCCTTCTACCCCAGGCCCTGGCTCGCACGCACAAATTTGCTTTCTCTCTCCATAGATTTGCCTAATCTGGTTATTTCATATAAATGGATCATATAACATGTGGCTTTGTGTCTGCCTTCTTTCACTCAGCGTAGCAGTTCCACCCCATTTAGGGGTGACACTGGCACAACATTATGAATGTACTGGATCCAGGCCCCTGGATTTTACAGTTGAAAATGATAAAGTTTATGTTATATGTATTTTACCTCAAAACTCTACTTAAGAAAATAGAGTTTTGTTTCTTTTAAATGTACAGAACAAGCTGATTGAGAATTGACAAAAATTTGTCAAGTATAGATTTTGCTGCCTATTCATAAACAAATAGATGAAACAGCTGTACATTGAAAACCAGTTGCTTTTGCTCAGTATGGGATATGGTTAACCATAGAAATCCTATCCTTGTCATTCAGTTTAAACCCACTCTTATTCTTGGAACCGTATAAAACAGAAGGTAGGTTTCAGCTCAGCTCTGGTCAAATTGCTGTGAGTACTTAATTAGTATGATAAACAAGTGAAGGTTTATTGAATAGTTAATTTACACTCAACATTACATCATATTTTCTTGTTCTTGATGTTTGGAAGATCAGGCAAGGATAGAAATGATCCTGGTTGAATCATCAAGAAACAGGTCAATTCTAAAAGCACTGCCCTGCTTTTACTCTTCCTTTTGCAGAGAAGAGGAAATTATGTTTTGTCTTGCTCTTTGTTAAATGTATATAAGCCTGAAAACAGATGTCATTCCAGTGGTATCTTCAAGCCGTTAGTGGTGATATAAAAACCGGTGCTCTCCACGGGGGAGAAGAGTTTGGACCACTTTACAGCTGTGTACACAGCATATAAAAATTTCAGTAATGAAAACGGAATTCAGGGCCAACAGCTATACATTTTAGTAAAATTCACTTTCAAACTGTGCTTCTCATCTAGGAGCTATATATATGCAAACACACGATTATAGCACAAGTTTCTGGTGACAGCAAACAGAGCTTGACCTGGTTAACCCTTTTTTGGTCAATAAATATGTCAGAGCATCAAAATTATTTTGGTGATATTTGATTTTGCAGTGCCTAGAACCCAAAGTGATTATTTTCAAAAAAATACAATTAAAGTTCTTTTAAAGGGGATATAATACTTGCTGAAAGGTCCCTTTTTTCAAGCACTTATCCAAACTTTAAAAGATCCATTGCTCATGAGAACATTTTACGTGGTGCAATTTCCAGTGTTTATATCACAGCCCAGGATATCACAGCACAGATAACAGACTTTACTGCTCACAGCTCACCCCCAAATTCTGCCATTTTCCTAATGAGCATAGTAGCTGCTTTTTAGAACATCCTCCTTGGAGGAAAATGAGTATGAAGAAAGGTTGAGAGGGATTTACTTAGTACAAGAGAGCATAGATTTCGACGACACAGCTCTTGGTGTGCGGCTTTGGCTGGTCCTCCTTTCCCGCAGCAGTTTCTCCCCGTGGTGTGCACCCCTGACTTGCTCCTCCCTCTTCAGGACTCCACTCAGAAATACTTCCTTTCCCCAAGTTAGAGTTTACCTCTTCCTTACCACTTCTGCTCAGCTTGTGCTTGATCACACCTGCTGCATGAGGCTCCAGCAGGTGTGTCTGGCACACTCACATTTGCATCCCCAGCTCCAAGGCGTGACAGACAACTCATCAATCAAATGTGCGAATGTGTAAGTGAATGAAGGTGAAAATGTTCTTTCATTACATGCCACATTAAGATCTGATATGGCTGAAGAGATATGCTTTTATGTTTTGTGACTGCTTTACATGGTCACATTTGCTATCCCTTTTGGGGGCACAGACCTCCCTCCAGGATAAATAATGGTCCTGGCAGAGAGTCACGGAATGTCCATTGGCTCCCTCCCCAGTATCTTTATATATAAATACACACACATGTATACATATGTAAAATATGATACATATATCAGAATATATACAAAATGGTACTGTGGTCAAATTTGTGCATGTGTGTATTGGACGGCACCAGAATTCATTTACATAAGTGAGTGTTCTCACTTGAACTGGCTATAGCATCAGAGAAATGTATGATGGAAACTTAAGCACGACCTTTCACATAACTATATGGGTACAGTTATTAATGACAGGTATTAATGATTAAAGGTTAATAACAAGAGACAGTCCAGGGTCAAGAATAAGCCAGTTAAGCTTTCCCTGCCTTAATTTCCTCAAATGAAAAATAGAGATGATAAAATTACCTTCCCCATGCTGCTGTATAAGAATTAAATAGCTCATACAGGTGACCCCTTAGAACAGTGTTTCCACAGAGTAAGCGATCAGTGAATGTCTGCATTTTGATTGAATCTTTGTCAATCATCCCAAGCCAAAGACCAACCTCAGAGTTCTGTGCAACTAGTGAATTTATTTTCATGCACATAAGGTACAATCTGATGGGAAAAAATAGAGACATTAACAAATCCATAATCATCATAGGAGGTGTATTTTAAAATCACATTTCCCAGAAATTAACAGATGCAGTAAATATACAAGCATAGACATTCTCTTCATATACTCAAGGAAAATCAACATTTAAAAAAAGGAAGTCATATCTGTTGTGTCTGATTGCAGAACATGAATAATAAAATAGTAGCAAATGGTAGACCAAAAAAATATATTCGTTAAGAACTTAATACCCTTTTAGTAACCCTATGTGAAGGCCACAATCTAATTTTAAATATTAAAATAACAATGAGTGATGAGGTCACTTTACCCTCCTGTAGTTATTTTCCTTTTTTCTTTATTGGAGTATAATTGCTTTACAATGTTGTGTTGGTTTCTGCTGTACAATGAAGTGAATCAGCTCTGTGTACACATTTATCCCCTCTCTCTTACACCTGCCTCCACCCCCCCACATCCCACCCACCTAGGTCATCGTAGAGCACCGAGCTGAGCTCCCTGTGCTATACAGCAGGTTCCCACTAGCTATCAACTTTACACGTGGTATTCTATATATGTCATTCCTAATCTCCCAATTTGCCCCACCCTCTCCTTCCCCCACTGTGGTCACATGTTGGTTCTCTATGTCTGTGTCTGTATTCCTGCCCTGCAAATATGTTCATCTGTACCATTTTTCTAGATTCCACATATATGCATTAATATATAACTTTTTTTCTCTTTCTGATTTACTTCACTCTGTATGACAGGCTCTAGGTCTAGCCACCTCTCTAAAAATGACCTGATTTTGTTCCTTTTAATGGCTGAGTAATATTCCATTGTATATATGTACCACATCTTCTTTATCCAATGTCATTAGACATTTAGATTGTTTCCATGTGCTGTCTATTGTAAATAGTGCTTCAATGAAAATTGTGGTACATGACTCTTTTTGAATTATGGTTTGCTCAGGGTATATGCCCAGTAGTGGGTTTGCTGGGTTGTATGGTAGTTCTATTTTTAGATTTTTAAGGTATGTCCATACTGTTCTCCATAGTGACTGTATCAATGTACATTCCCACCAACAGTGTAAAAGGGTTCCCTTTTCTCCACACCTTTTCCAGCATTTATGGTATGTAGATATTTTTGATGATGGCCATTCTGATGGGTGTGAGGTGATGTCTCATTGCAGTTTTGATTTGCATTTCTCTAATGATTAGTGATGTTGAGTATCTTTTCTTATGCCTCTTGGTCATCTGCATGTCCTCCTTGGAGAGATGTCTATTTAGGTCTTCTGCCCATTTTTTGATTAGACTTTTTTTTTTTTTATATTGAGCTCCATGAGCTGTTTTTATGTTTTGGAAATTAATCCCTTGTCTGTTTCTTCATTTGCAAATACTTTCTCCCATTCTGAGTGTTGTCTTTTGGTCTTGTTTATGGTTTCCTTTGCTGTGCAAAAGCTTTGAAGTTTCATTAGGTCCCATTTGATTATTTTTGTTTTTATTTTCATTACTCTAGGAGGTGAGTCAAAAAAGGTCTTGCTGTGGTTTACATCAAAGAGTGTTTTTCCTATGTTTTCCTCTAAGAGTTTTATAGTGTCTGGCCTTACATTTAGGTCTTTAATCCATTTGGAGTTTATTTTTGTGTATGGTGTTAAGGAGTGTTCTAATTTCATCCTTTTACATGTAGCTGTCCAGTTTTCCCAGCACCATTTATTGAAGAGGCTGTCTTTTCTTCACTGTATATTCTTGCCTCCTTTACCAAAGGTAAGGTGACCATATGTGCATGGGTTTATCTCTGGGCTTTCTATCCTGTTCCATTGATCTATATTTCTGTTTTTGTGTCAGTACCATACTGTTTTGATTACTGTAGCTTTGTAGTATAGTGTGAAGTCAGGGAGCCTGACTCCACCATCTCCATTTTTCTTTCTCAAGACTGCTTTTGTTATTCGGGGTCTTTTGTGTTTCCATACAAATTGTAATTTTTTGTTTTCTAATTCTGTTAAGAATGCCATTGGTAATTTGAAAGGGATTGCATTGAAACTATAGATTACTTTGGGTACTATAGTCATTTTCACAATATTGATTCTTCCAATCCAAGAACATGGTATGTCTCTCTATCTGTTTGTGTCATCTTTGATTTCTTTCATCAGTGTTTTATAGTTTTCTGAGTACAGGTCTTTTGCCTCCTTAGGGAGGTATATCCTAGGTATATTATTCTTTTTGTTGCAATTGTAAATGGGATTCTTTCTTTAATTTTTGTTTCTGATCTTTCATTGTTAGTGTATAGGAATGCAAAAGATTTCTGTGCATTAATTTTGTATCCTGCAACTTCATCAAATTCATTGATTAGCTCTAGTAATTTTCTGGCTACATCTTTTGGATTTTCTATGTATAGTATCATGTCATCTGCAAACAGTGACAGTTTTACTTCTTCTTTCCCAATTTGCATTCCTTTTATTTTTTTTCTTCTCTGAAATCTGTGGCTAGGACTTCCAAAATTATGTTTAATAAGGGTTCCGAGCATGGCCATCCTTGTCTTGTTCCTGATTTTAGAGGAAATGGTTTCAGATTTTCACCATTGAGAATGATGTTTGCTGTGGGTTTGTTGTACATGACCTTCATTATGTTGAGGTAGGTTCCCTCTATGCAGATTTTCTGGAGATTTTTTATCATATGGGTGTTGAATTTTGTCAAAAGATTTTCTGCATCTATTGAGATGATCATATGGTTTTTATTCTTTAATTTGTTGATACGGTGTATCACATTGGTTGATTTACATATATTGAAGAATCCTTGCATCCCTGGGATAAATCCCACTTGATCATGGTGTATGATCCTTTTAATGTGCTGTTGGATTCTGTTTGCTAGTATTTTGTTGAGGATTTCTGCATCTATATTCATCAGTGATATTGGTCTGTAATTTTCTTTTTCTGTGATATCTTTGTCTGATTTTGGTATCAGGGTGATGATGGCCTCATAGAATGAATTTGGGAGTGTTCCTCCCTCTGCAATGTT
This sequence comes from Leucopleurus acutus, assembly GCF_964270905.1. Taxonomy (NCBI): domain Eukaryota; kingdom Metazoa; phylum Chordata; class Mammalia; order Artiodactyla; family Delphinidae; genus Leucopleurus; species Leucopleurus acutus. The sequence continues at coordinate 171,642,340 of NC_139145.1, read as the reverse complement.
TGGAAGATTTTGAGAAGGATGGGTGTTAGCTCTTCTCTAAATGTTTGATAAAATTCACCTGTGAAGCCATCTGGTCCTGGACTTTTGTTTGTTTGAAGATTTTTAATTACAGTTTCAATTTCATTACTTGTGATTTTTCTGTTTATATTTTCTAATTCTTCCTGGTTCAGTCTTGGAAAGTTACACCTTTCCAAGAATTTGTCCATTTCTTCCTGGTTGTCCATTTTATTGGCATAGAGTTGCTTGTAGTAGTCTCTTATGATCCTTTGTATTTCTGTGTTGTCAGTTATAATTTCTCCTTTTTCATTTCTAATTTTACTTCTTTGAGTCCTCTCCCTTTTTTTCTTGATGAGTCTGGCTAATATTTATCAATTTTGTTTATGTTTTCAGAGAACCAACTTTTAGTTTTATTGATCTTTGCTATTGTTTTATCTGTTTCTATCTCATTTATTTCTGCTCTGATCTTTATGATTTCTTTCCTTCTAATAACTTTAGGTTTTCTTTGTTCTTCTTTCTCTAGTTGCTTTAGGAGTAAGGTTAGATTGTTTATTTGAGATTTTTCTTGTTTATTGAGATGAGTTTGAATTGCTATAAACTTCCCTCTTCTAATTAAGCAAAAGATACTTTATAAGAGAAGTTATTTAAATGTACACCAAAGAAAATTTATATACAAGGAGCAAGATAAGACAACATTTAGGAAATTTGCCCAAAATATTGGATATTTATGAAAAAAATAACTTTTTAAAATCTGAACTTTAAGTAAACTTCCTTAGAACTTTGGCTTCAGCAAGACCTTGTGTTCAGAGGTAAACAAGCCTCCTATGGAATCTTTTTCTTTAATTTGCTAGAAGCCATATCTTAGTCTGTTAGTGTGTGACTGCCCAGTCATTAACAAGCAAAAGTTCTCAGAGGCAGCAGCTCCCAGTGGAACTCTGGTGCCCAAAGACACAGAAGAAAGTCACCAAGAAGTCAGGAGGAAGGAAGAAGATCTGGGTTTTAACCAACTTATTTCTCTTACTTTGATAAAAATAAAACACAATTAATGGAGAAATCAGAAAATATGCAAGCTGTTTTATATTACTATAAATGTCAAAATTTATAATTCCAAATGTTTAAAGAATGTAAACTATAAAAATAATTGTCTAGTATTTAACTATTTACCACATTTTAAAGCTAGTTTATTTTTTATTACTTTTTTCTTTTTTAAAATATTTTTTGAAGTATAGTTGATTTACAATGTTGTGTTAATTTCTGCTGTACAGCAAAGTGATTCAGTAATACATATATATGTGTGTGTGTATATATATATATATATACACACATTTTTTCCATAGGCTTTTCCATTATGTTTTATCACAGAATATTGAAAATAGTTCTCTGTGCTATACAGTAGGACCCTGACTGTTAAGCCATTCTACATATACTAGCTTGCATCTCACATGACAATTTTGTGAACATGCATTTCAGAGTCAGCCCAACCTTAATGTTATTTGTGAATGATATTGCCGCCATCTAGCTGTTTCCACTCTCTAGCAGTTTATGACCTTGGTGAGCTAAGATTAGCCTTTGGCTTGTTGTGATAGGCAATGTTTGCTGGTAGTTCTGTTCCTTTGTCTCATAGGTTGGTTTACATCTTGTGCCAAATAAGCCCCATTTCTGGTTGTTGAATTGTTGAAGCTGTGCCTGCACACGTCCTTGCGAGGATGATTTTCCTATTCCACCGGGAGTTACCACACCTAATGGCTAGACTGACATCAGGGTCTCATTGAGCCTCTGCAAGTCCTGCTTACAGGACCTGTGTCAAGATATATTCCTGCCTGGCAGTCTGTGGCATGATTCCATGACTTTGTTTTCATGGACCCTACCTTATTTTTTTTTAATTTTTCTTAACATCTTTATTGGAGTATAATTGCTTTACAATGGTGTGTTAGTTTCTGCTTTATAACAAAGTGAATCAGCTATATATTTACATATATCTCCATATCTCCTCCCTCTTGCATCTCCCTACCATACTCCCTATCCCACTCCACTAGGTGGTCACAAAACACCAAGTTGATCTTGCTGCGCTATGCAGCTGCTTCCTACTAGCTATCTATTTTACATCTGATAGTGTATATATGACCATGCCACTCTCTCTCTTCGTCTCAGCTTACCCTTCCCCCTCCCAGTGTCCTCAGGTCCATTCTCTACGTCTGCGTCTTTATTCCTGTCCTGCCCATAGGTTCTTCATAACCATTTTTTTTCTTAGATGCCATATATATGTGTTAGCATACGGTATTTGTTTTTTCTCTTTCTGACTTACTTCACTCTGTATGACAGACTCTATGTCTAGCCACCTCACTACAAATAACTCAATTTCATTTCTTTTTATGACTGAGTAATATTCCATTGTATACATGTGCCACATCTTCTTTATCCATTCATGCTATTGTGAATAGAGCTTCAATGAACATTATGGTACATGACTCTTTTTGAATTATGGTTTTCTCAGGGTATATGCCCAGTAGCAGGATTGCTGGGTCTTATGGTAGTTCTATTTTTAGTTTTTTAAGGAACCTCCATACTGTTCTCCATAGTGGCTGTATCAATTCACATTTCCACCAACAGTGCAAGAGAGTTCCATTTTCTCCACACCTTCTCCAGCATTTATTGGTTGTAGATTTTTTGATGATGGCCATTCTGACTGGTGTGATCTGATACTTCACTGTAGTTTTGATTTGCATTTCTCTAATGATTAGTGATGTTGAGCATCCTTTCATGTGTTTGTTGGCAATATGCATATCTTCTTTAGAGGAATGTCTATTTAGGTCTTCTGCCTACTTTTGGATTGGGTTGTTTGTTTTTGATATTGAGCTGCATGAGCTGCTTGTAAATTTTGGAGATTAATCCTTTGTCAGTTGCTTCATTTGCAAATATTTTCTCCCATCTGAGGGTTGTCTTTTTGTCTCTTTTATGGTTTCCTTTGCTGTGCAAAAGATTTTAAGTTTCATTAGGTCTCATTTGTTTATTTTTGTTTTTATTTCCATTTTTCTAGGTGGTGCGTCAAAAAGGATCTTGCTGTGATTTATGTCATAGAGTGTTCTGTCTATGTTTTCCTCTAAGAGTTTTATAGTGTCTGGCCTTACATTAGGTCTTTAATCCATTTTGAGTTTATTTTTGTGTATGGTGTTAGGGAGTGTTCTAATTTAATTCTTTTACATGAAACTGTCCAGTTTTCCCAGCAAAACTTACTGAAGAGGAAAATGTTTAACCCTTTGCTCTTTGGAAATGCCACAGTGATAATCTTATTTCTAAGTAAACCTCATCCTCATCTTCCTAAAAAATGTATTCTAACCTTGATTGTGTGTGTCACTTTTCAAGTTGTCTACAAATGAGAAGACAGAGAAACAACTTGTGAAATATAAGGTTAGTAACTGGAGGGTCAAACCCAGGAATCACACAGATAGGAATCACACCATAGAGCCAAGGCTGGATGCAGTAGGTGAACACAGATTCCAGGTCAAAGGTGATGACCTTGCGGAAATGGGAAACAGAATATGTGGAACTGTGGGTATACCAGCTTCCTGATTCATTTTTCAGACTAGAGGTGCAGGTTGAGGGTTTGGGAACACGAGATCATCACTTCCTTGACCCAAATGGAAGGATGGAGCAGCCTATTATGAGTTCCCTTGAATAACAGGAGCCTTTGGAGGAAACACAGTGGATGAAACATTTCTTTCCAGGAGAGTTTGAACACTGTCATGGTCATCCCAGGGAGAGAAGGAAAGCTCACAACCTTTTTGAGGCATGTTTGGTCTTGGGAAAACCTGTCTCTTTATCCATCCTCACCAACCATCCATCAACAACTACTCACTCACTAGAGAAAGTTTACAGGGAGTAGTAGCATTCAATAAACATCCCTATTGGTCATTGTTGGGAAAAGATTCTCACAAGAAAATTACATCATCTGTGGAGAAAGAGAGCAAGAGAAGAAAAAAATAGAAAATAAGTGATATCATCCTAGGAGCTCTGCTACCTTAATGGGTGGGAGGAAAGGACTTAGCAGCATCCTGTCTACATTAATATAGGCACTGTCCTAACTTGAAAAGAGACACCAGGACAGCTGACACTGAAAATAAAAATATAGTAATACCTGCACTGTAAGGACACACACACACTCACATCACAAGAAAAGGAAAAGAGAGAAGATAAATTATATTTTAATATCCAACCTAAGAAAAATCACTTCTTATCTTTCTAATAGTCAAGGTGAAAATGGAAATATGCAGGATTACACAGATTTTATCTATTTTATAGCTAACTATTCAATAAGTGCTTATTCGAATATAAACATAAAACAGTTCCTGTCCATTCCTCACCCATTACCACAGCAGAGACCAAGGGACAACCTCATATATTTCCTGTCATTGTTTCTTCTCCCACTCTCCTCCTCCACCACACAGACAGACGAACAGATGTAGTACCACATACAGGATGGCTGAGAAGAGAAAGGAACTACACAGGAAAGTAAGAGTGGTGTTTCTCTATTCCACTCTGAGGGAGAACATGATGAATCATGTCCTCAGTATCAATTGCCTGATAAAATGAAAAGATATCTCCATATGTCTGGTACTTGGAGAGTTTATTGGTCAGGAACCGGCAGGATCCAGATGGTTCATCCAAGCTAGTGTCCTTGTTAGCTCCTCCACCCTTGTATCACATTACTTACCAGGGAAGCCAAGGGAATGTTGCAGTGTTCCAGAGCCACTATGACGTCTGGGCTGCCTGTTACCACCTGAAGGCATGAGTGGTGCGGGGAGACCATGGTTACTGGAAGCTAGAACAGAGAATCATACAGAATGGGCCACCTTGAGAGGTGCCGTGTCCCTCGGTGGAAAGACGCAGCCAGCACAGTCCTCCCCGCAGGAAGAATGCCGAAGGAAGCAAGACCCTGACTTCACTCTCCTCCCACCCACAGACCTGCTGCTGGGGCCCCTCTGTGGCTGGTCCAACAGGACATCTAAGAACAAGGAGCCCTGGTATGGTCTACCACCAAGGAACAGGGAGGCAGGTGGAGCAGTAAGACCAAGTCTGGAGGGGAAGAGGAGGATGCCCATCCTACATGGGCTATGAGCATGGCTAGTGTCACATGAAAGTGTGATTCATCTGTTGGAGTTGATTCTACTGGGAACCAAAGTAAATGGAATTCCAGTGTGTAACATGTTCTACTGAATAGAGTCTATTTTCACACTTAACGGAGTGAGAAACTAAAATTGTCTTGGGAAAATAAATTGTTAACATTTCCTCTAAATCATTCTTCATGATACTAGTTGTCTGAATGCGATTTTGATAGAATTTGCCTAGCTGACACTTCACAACTGAGGTTTAGAGCAGGAAACTAAAGAGCAGGTAAATGATAACAAATGTTCAGGATGCAGATGACCCAGGTGATGGTTTACTGTGAGAAATGTAGTGTTTTACTTTGGTGAAGGGCTATTTCACTAGGTTTCTAGATTTAGCAAATAAAAATAAAGGATTCTCAGTTAAATTCAAATGAACAATGGATTTTTAAGTATAAGTATGTCCCAAATATTGTGTGCTACATACTTATACTAAAAAAAAAAAATCTGTTTGTCTGAAATTCAAATTTAATTGGACATTGTTTTTAAATCTGGCAACAGTACACTTCCCTGCTGCATGCAGTCGGTTTACAGGGTCATCATTTGTAAGGTCAGAAGGTTTTTTTTTTCTTTATTTCTTTTTTTTTTTAAAGGCAAGTTCAAATTTATTCAAATGTGTAAATGTGGAATGGATTCATTGCTCAAAGTTCTACAACAATGGCCTGGGATAATTTCTATGTTGGGTTTAACAAATTCTCACCTCTACTATAGAAGAATTTTAATATGGGAACTGTTCACTTGTTTATTCATGCATTCATATGGTAAATATTAATTAATATCTCTTTAGTGCTAGGAGTTATTCTAGATGTAACAGACACAGCAATAAACACGAGAGACAACGTATCTGTCCTCATCTACCCTCATGGTGCTTAGGGTCTGGTGGGAAAAGCAGGTGTTGACTGGAGCTTCAAGTTGGCTCTTGAAGGTCTGGTTCCCCAGGAAGCAGTCTCTGAGATGGCATGAGCATGTAGGATTTTTTAGAACAAGTCTCAATAAAAATTGATACCCTTATTTCAAACTTTCTGGTTTTCCCGTTGCACTGTTCAACCTGCATTTGGTCTGTCTTGTTAATCCTCTTTTCAAAAGCAAGTCTCTTCACTTGTGTTCCTGGAGCCCACGTCACCTTGATTTCTCAAAGCCATTGTTTCTTCAATTAACCCTGCTCTTTCCTGGGTCATTAACTCTCCCCCAGTTATTCCTGTTACACCATATGCTTTTCATTCTTCCATCATCTTCCTTGATCTTGTGTCTGTTTTCAACTACTGTGCCATATTTCTGCTTCCCTTTATGCCTAAACTTTTAAAGAGGTGTCTGCTCCCAGCCCCAATAAGACTCTGATGCCGCATCCAACCCAGCTTCCGCTGGCCTCACTTCACCCAGGCTGCAGTTTTAAGGTCATCAACAACAGCTCTGTTAGACCCATGGATGGCCTTGTCCTCATCTTACGTGACCTCTCAGCATTGTTTGTGATGGTTGATGACCCCATCATTGAGTAAATGCTCTCTTGACCTCAATAAGGGCACTCCCTGGGGTTCCTCCTGCTTTTAACATCACAGCTGCCTGGTCTCCTTGCCTCATGCTCATCTTCTACTTTCCCCTTTAGTCTTTTCAGCATTTGTCCTGCCCGAGTACTTGCTTTACAATTTACTACTTATTCCTGTGGATTTAAATACTATCTGTAAGTGGATGACTTTCCATTTTAATTCTCCATCCTAGTCCCTCCCTCTCATCTTCTTGAACTGTCCACGTGAATTACTTCCAGACACCTCATTTTAATCTGTCCATACTGAACTCTTGATTCCCCTCACATATATTTCCTCTCCAAACTTCCACATTTTTGGAAATCATGTAGCCACAAATCATTGCTCATTTCTGATTCTCTTTTCCCCTCAATTCTCCATACACAGTGCTCACCAAATTCAGTTTCCTCTCAGAATATATCTTAAATCTTCCCACTTCTCTGAATCTTCTGCTTTCACACCTGGCCTATTGAAAAAGTTCCTGCATCTTCTGTATCTTCTTTTTTCTTTTGCTCCCTTCAATATATTCTCCACACACCAGGCAATCTTCTTGAAATATAAATCAGATCATTTAATTTGCCTTCTTAAAACTTTTCAAAGGCTGCATATTGTGCCTTAGAATAAAATATAACCCCCTGCAGGAATTTGGGTGAATTGATCCCAACCTGGTATTCCCACTTCATCTTCTCTCATCCTCCTTCTCTTGTCTCACAACCTGTTAATCTTTTCTCAGTTCCCAGTTCTTACTGAGCCCCTTCTTGACCTAGGGCTACAGCTGCCTCTCTTGGAAGAATTCCATGCACTCCTTCCTTATCTTTTGAATTGCTATTTCCTTACTATTCCTCAAGTCCCCGCTCAAAAATAATTTCCTCAAAAAAAGTTTTCCCAGCCCCTTTCCCTCTAAAATGTGTCCCTCCTTTAACCCAACTTTTCATTTCCTTCCCATCACTTATCACAGTTTGTTCTAAGCCTGCCTCTTTAGTTCAGAGGGGGACCCCATGTGTCATGTTCGCCTCTTTAGTTCAGAGGGGGACCACATGTGTCATGTTCGCCCATGGACTCACCGATGTTGCAGGACAAACAAAATCTGCAAGACAGAGCGACTTGTCATAAGGTAGGCCATCAGAGAAGGAGAAGGAGTTGCTTTTGTTGTATCTGAATTTATAGCAAGACATTCAGAAAGTAGAGTATAGCATTCAGCAAAAGACAAAGAGGCAAGTTCAAAGATAATATGGTATATCTGTGGTGTTCTTTGTCCCTCACATGTAATCAAGTGTGTTCATCAAAAGAAGACAAAAGATTTGATCAGAAGTAAACTTTGATAAAAATGACAAAAAAGAAATAAACTTAGATAATACTGAAAAAAAGATTTTAAGGTCTGTAAAAGAATAATTACAACACATCCTTGAAGAACTGCTTATAATATGTTTTGATTCAAACATATATGTGAAGCAGGAAAATTATAAAATGATAATTCTTTCAGGTATTAATCATCATGAAGTTATACATACTTGCGTATGTACAAATATACAGACAGATGTGTATATATATGTATGCACACACATACACACACATTCACACACATAATATATACACACATAATAACATGATATTGCCACATATCAGGGTCCTTCACGAGTGATCATTTTTCTAAATGACCTATGGGTTGTTAATAAAATATCTATTCTATTTATAATTATGTTTATTCCCAGAGCGCATATTTCCTAACTTCCTGCCCTGTACCAGGCACTCCTGCCTACACTGGGGATACATCATTCAACAACAAAAACAAATGATAACCAGCAGACATGTCAGATGTTGATAGATGCCGGGGAACAGAACTGTCAAAAGAGGTAATTTGCTCTTTCATATGGGTTGTCAGCAAATTCCTCAGGGAGACAGTGACATTTTAACAGATATATATACATATATGGGGAGGGAAGCACACCAGGTGCTAAGCACAGCAGGTGTAAGAGCCCTGAGGCAGGAAGTGTGCTCTGCAGAGAAGACAAGGACCGCACATGCCTGAAGGAGGTGGGGAGGGTACGGAGGGGCTGGCAGCAGGGCAGGTCACGTGAGGACCTTCTTGGTCAGCCTCACGACTTTGGTTTTCCCCCTAGTGAGATGGGGAATCTCAGAGGGGGTCCATAAGAGTGATGCGGTCTGATCCCCATTTTGCAGGGGTGGCTCTGACTCTGTGTTGAGAACCTGTAGTGAAGCAGGTGTAGAAGCAGAAAAGCAGGTAGGGCCACAGAAGTGACCTGTTAGGGGATGATGGAGATGTGGACAGAGGGCAGCAGTGGGGGTGGTGACCACTGGCCAGAATCTAGATGTACTTTGTACCCAGAGACATTACCACTTGCTGAGGGGCTGGATACAAGGGTGGGAGAAGGAGAGGCGTCTGGTCCATCACATTTGGCCTGAGCAGCTGGTGAGTGGACTTTTCATTCACAGGTGTTGCAAGAGAGTCCATCAACAAGGTGGTCTTGGAGATACTGATGTTGCCATTGGCTTTTTTTATTGTAAACAATTTCAGCATTGACAAGGACATATGTGAAAAATAGACAGAAGCATCTCATTTCTTCTATAATACCCCAGCCCCGTTTTGCATTTTTGCGTGTAGAGAAATTATGGGAAGGGGCAGCTCGGATATTGTTCTGCGGTCCTTCTGCAGTCTGAGTGCCATTATTGCAGCTGGTGATTCTCACTGCACCATATTGCACCTACGAGTCAACGTGCCCTCAGGGTGATGGCAGTGTCTTTGCACTTGTGTCTTGAGCACATCAGGTCTCCTTGTTTGTTGGAGGACATAAAGTCTGTACTCAAAGTGGCCTTTCATATATTTTTAAAATACTCAGGCCCTAGATCCTCCTCATAGCCTACTTTCTTGACTTTTGACTAAAATGTCTCTTTATAAATATTAATGTTCTTTTTGATTTCTCCAAGTCTTGCAAATGGCCAGGAGTGAACCATCTACGCCTGAGGGAGTTGAGGTAAGCACTCTGTCATTTTATCTTTTTGGAAACCCTGTGGATGCCAGGATTTGGCTCTATGTGGGATGCCTTATTCACGGATCTAGCAGCCTGACCTGGATGCAGGGAGGCAGGCTCTTATACTACGCATAAACTTGGTAATTTCCAGATTAACATCACACTTAAGAAACATGTTTTTACCATCTGCATTTCCAGCCAAATCCTTTGCAAATATCTTGTGATTTTTCTTCCCCCACCAAAGAAACACATTCTTAACATTAAATGTATCTTCGTAAGGATCGTGCTCTGCCTCCAACCCCAAAAAACCATGACAGTGTTCTCTACTGATTTTTTTAAAATCTGTATTAACCAGATTGTGAATCATGGCATATTTCTGGGGACCAAGGTCATCAGTGGCAACACAGGTGAGGACGAGAAACAGAATTACAGAAGGTTATTGTTTCTCACATAAGATCTCCCAGCCAAGTCTGTTCTAAGTTTCCAGTGGGAGCACAGATTATTGATTCAAAGCTGCCACCAGCTACTTAGCCACGTAGAGAGGCAGGAGCTTAATATATCAGGTGTTATTTTCTACTTAGTCTCAGGTGGTCGCCTAGAATCGATATCCTTAAATCTAGGATCTCTATATTAAGCCAGAGCAGGGACATTTATTATAATTCTGGGCCTTTCTCATTGTCAGCATATGCAAGCAGGCACAGCGCTCCAGCTTTCCATGGCACGTGGCCCTAAATATTTCATTGTGTTAGTCCCCATAATTATATTCTCTCTGAACTCTAAAGAGTCTAGAACAGGCTTACATTAAGGTGTATTTTCTAAAACACTTTGACTATTTGAAAAGATTAAATACCAAAAAGTGACGTAATGGCACTTGTTTTGAAAATTAGGTAAAAATTAACTAATACAAAATGAAGGTAGTGCAAATCCAGCAAAGATGGAAATAGTTCCAAAGCCAAGAAATCAACAGGCACAGGGGAAATTTGAGGCACAATGAGAGATAATGGGGCAGAGTCTGCACCGAGTGTCTTAGGAAGAAACCGGTTTATCTAAATTTTATTTTTTTTTTAAGTTTCTTGACCTCACCCTCGGAGGGAGTTTGTTAGGGGATACTTGGTAGATTCCTGAGCAGTGTGACAGATTTCATAGCTAACAATTTTGTGTAAAATTCAAAGGGTGGGGCTTCCCTGGTGGCGCAGTGGTTGGGAGTCCGCCTGCCGATGCAGGGGACACGGGTTCGTGCCCCGGTCCGGGAAGATCCCACATGCCGCGGAGCGGCTGGGCCCGTGAGCCATGGCCGCTGAGCCTGCGCGTCCGGAGCCTGTGCTCCGCAACGGGAGAGGCCACAGCGGTCAGAGGCCCGCGTACTGCAAAAAAAAAAAAAAAAAAAAAAAAAAAAAAAAAAAAAAAAAATCAAAGGGTGCCGTTAGAAGTTGCTTCTTGTACAGCCTTTTGATGAAGGTCAAGTTCACTTTGCAGGGACTTCGATCAAGTCGGTTCTGATGGGAAACATATGGTTAATTTGTTCTGAAGCTTTGGGGAGCTTAAATTTTACTGAAAATTTCATGGGAAATTTTAAGTTCCAAGTTAAATATTAGAAAATATTATTTTATACTAAACTAGACCAACTCTGTTATGAGATAGAGTACAAGATTTACAACAGTTTGGTGATAAAGGACACTGAAGAAGGCAGTATCAGAGCATTTGCATACAGGTTGTAAAGATGGGTGTTCTACTAAAACCCAATCCTACCCTTTCAAACTGGGAATCTGACCCATCAGAAGGCTCTTCCTACTTTTAAAAATATCTCAGTAGCATTTGGTAAAGATTCAAAGGGAATTTAAAAGCCCTTGGATCTGTTGGCTTTATGTAACTTGGTCTGCAAGCACAGAGTTTCTGTCTGTGATTTGAGAGTTATTAAAAACCACAAAGCTAATATCTGTGTACACACCCCACACACCAGGATCTGTTCTAATCACTTTACTCAATTCATCCTCCGAGAGTTCTCGTAAGAGAATGACGAATGTTAGCTTCCATTTTTCACAGGGAGGAAGTGGAGCCACTAAATAAAAGGTTCAGAAACATTCCTAAGGTCACCCTGCTGATGAGTGACAGGGCTGGATTGAAACCCAGGGTCTGCATTCGCAACTGCTGGGCTACACTCGCCACGTGATCACAGAGTTGTCAAAACTTACTTTGTACTTAACCTTTTTATTTTTGATGAAATAATGATAAATACCATTAAGTCCAGTGTTTTATTTTTCTTCCTCATGTAAGATATTGCATCTTTTAACAATGAACAACAATGAGAAAATTTTCATGGAAATTCCAGAGCTAGCCAGCAGAATGCTTAGGCTGTATTTCAAGGACTCCAACTGGGGTTTTGTTTCTTTCTGTAATGAAGGTAAGTTAGACTCACGGCCTCTGCTGATGCTGGTTGCAGGATAAGTTAGGTGAGGAATTTAGCAGAACTGGGGTCTCCAGATGTCCAGGATCTAGGTGACTCAACAGATGTCTATTATTATGGTTGTTGCCCTGAATGTGCTTTCACAGCGAAGGTAACAACAGAGAGTGAAAAGCGCTAGCTACAACTTCTCAAGCACCTACTATGGACCCAGCGCTGGGCCCAGTGTTTCTCTAGATCATTTCATTTAAACCTCATGCAGCCCCTTAAGGAGTGTCAAATGCTACCCATGTCTCTACCAGCTTCAATGCTGAGTCTCTTAATCATGAGGATATGCTTCTTCCTAGAAAAAAGAACAAAAGCTCTTCTTGGATTGAGTGCAGATACCTACAAATTGAGGATGGGTGGAATGTATGCGTTCATTCAGCATGATTCATCAAATAGTTTTTGAGGCACTTCTGGGAGCAGTGTGTACTACACACTGCAGTGGTGTGGAGGTAAAGAAGATGCTGTTCTCACTGAGTTTACACTTCGCTTGGGGAAACTGAAATAAAATCACCAGGAGGAGTGGTTAATTCCCACTGAGAGATAAAGGGAAATTTCCACAGAACACAAAGATGAGAAGTTGAAATTTAAAGATAGGGTAGGATTGAACGGGCAGAGAAGGGGGAAATGGCAGTGCTTTCAGAGGAAAAGGAAAATTAAAGGTGCAGAAATAGGGAAAAAAAATTTTACTTCGATAATGAAATGTTGGAGAGAATGGAAACACCTCTTTAAGTCACCTAAAGTACAATTATTTTAACTCAAGATAAAAACTGCGAGAGACCGCAGAGCTGATTAAAAAGAACCAACAATAGATTTGGTTATTGCAAAGGTTAAGCACATTGAATTAATGGCTGTGGCATTGAAACCAGTCCCCTTATGATAAGGATGGAATGAAAAAAAGCTTCTGAACCATGTTCTTAACCCTATTATGTGGCGTTTTGAATAAATGTTGTTATATGACCACCACCCTTTGCTTTAAAAATTGCTGTTTATCCACTCTGCTGCAGAAGGGCTTTCACAGAATGTGTTTCTCACCAGGGTTTTAAAATATTTACATGTGCTGATTAATAATGTATAGTTGGCATTCAGGACCTTAGACTTGTGAATAATTGACATGTTCATTTAAGATTTGCAACTGTTCTGTATAATGATGAAGTGCACCAGTCTAAGTTTCTCCAGCACTTCAGTGGAGAAAGTTTGCAGTAAAATCAGGCTTTCTTTCAGTTTTAGAGAGGTTGAAAATAAAGACTCTAAGCAACTAAGGCAGGAAAATGATTGTATGCCCCAGGAGTTATCTGTTAAGAAAGGGGAAGCCACAATCCCCACTACCACATGAACAAATGAATTCTGTCGGCTATAGTTTATTTAGTTGAAGGAAGGGGACTCAGGCATCTGGCTAGATTCCACATTGCCACGCCATCTTATTAAAATGCAAACATATATGCGAGTGCAAATATGTATGTGTGGGTGTGCATTTCCAATCACTATCAGTTTAATTATTATAAGTGTTTTCAAAAAGAGAAAATTGATAAAAGAACAATGAGAAACTAGTGTAAGGTTGTATATGGCTGCTATCTTAACTGTCAAACTGGTCACACCAAAATGTTCATTTCTAACCACACTTCTTTCAGAGAACTGAATGTTGGTTATTGGCAGTTTAGTATCAAAATAATTCTTTAATTTCAGAAAAGAAATGTCAAATCCGGCAGCTTTAGAAGCTTGATAAAAAAAAACAGAAGAATACTGTATGTAACTTTTTATTAAATTGTTTTTCTTTGCCCTGGCAATTCGGTGTGGGGCTTCATGTAATAGCACCCTGCCTGGGTCATCAGCCACCAGCAACGTCACGAAGAAGGCATACTGTGTATTTACTTTTCTAATTTTACACATAGATTCCCCTAATTCTCTTCTTGGGACCATGCCCCATTGGCTACATAATCTTTTCCATATCATTCCTGGCTCCTCTATAAGAACATCTCATTTTCAGTGTTTTTTCTTTTCTTTTATAAAATGGCTTTCTAACTCTTGTCAGGGGAAATAGCCAAAAAGACGTCATGGCCCCAAGATTTCTGGGGATATACTCAGTAGTCTTGTGATTCCAAAAGGGTGACATTTCTGACACAATGACAAGGCAATAGGAAAAACTGCTTTCTAAGGACCATCACATAACACCACCTGAGCCCATATCCTCCTCTCTTGTTCAGAAGCTACTTGGTGATCGAGCTCACAATGCACTGAAAGTGGATGCCTCACTGTAATGTGTCCGGTTGGACTCTCCAAAGTCCTAGAAGCTGGCAAGCATCCACACCCCGGTGTATAAACAAACGCTTTCTCATTTGCCTATCTTGACGGATCTTTCTTGCTCTTGTCTTCCCTGGCTGTGTGAAAACTCTCTGGCCCCCAAATTTGGGTTGTGCTGCTCATTACAAGTTTTCCTTGCTTGTGCAATCCATTTGAGGCACTCAGCTCCTCCAGAAAAATCATCAGCTTCTAAGCACCTTCAGTTTCATGTGTCCATGTCTGGGGATAGGACTCAGGCACCAGCCCATATAAAAAAGAAACCGCTCTACAGCTCAAAATACAGGGAACTTAATCTAGGGCATTGTTTACACAGCAATGCAAAAGCTAAGAAGCTAAATGGGAGCAGTGATGTAACAGAGATGAATCGATTCGTAGTTTCTCAAGGCTGGATGTTGGCAGTGAGCAGTGCTACCAGGGCAGAGGCTGAGGTCATGACGCAGAAAAGAACATGAGGGTGGAATACTGGGGCAAGAGACTGAGCCAGACAGAAAAATATGCAATTACAAAGATGGCACCCAAGGTAGATGTGGAGAAATAGCTTGTCCTCTCCCTTCCCCCCAACCTTGCCTCTAATCTCCCTCCAGTACCAGCCATTGTCCAAACCAGGAAGAATCAGCTGACATGGGGCCTAGCACTTGCAGCCCGTTGAGCTAATATTCTGTGCTATAGATTAGCATAGGGAAGGTTTAAGGATTAAATCTGCTGGCAAACAGGTCAAAGACCAGCCCTGGGTGCCCTGCCACCGCCATCGTACTCTGAGAAGGGGACTGATATATTAGTGTGCTTCTCCAAGACGGAATCTGGAATGAGATGGGTCTCCATTGTCTTGGCACGTGAATAAAGGTAACCAGTCAGAATTTATACTTTTCCCAATAAAATATAACATGATATGAAAGATATTTGAATACATTCTTAAAACCTACAGAAATATGTTTTATATGAGGAGATGACTATTGTCAAATGAATTTAAATTTGATAACATGAAAAATTCTCAGAGTATATTTTTAAAAGGTAACTTCAAATTAATTTGACAGAAGTAGGCCTTAGGTTTGAAAAAATGTATAAAATATGTACAGAACACTAGAACTATTACAAGGCATAAATACATGGGTGGAATGAATTAAAAAGTGTCATATCCTTAAATTTAATCACTTCAAAGTTGCACAATAAACTTAAGGGAAAGAGGATCTGTTTCACCTCCATAGAAAAACAATATTGCACCAGACATGCTGAGAAACATGAACGTGAGCATCTTATTCTTGAAAAGGGATTAGCTGTTGCCGTGGACTCCTCGGACAGATAATTTAACCATGCAGAGGAGAATCACTTTTAAGTAAGACAAATGTATTAGAGACTTACGATGCAAGGTAGTTACTGTTGGTTGCTCACCCCACAACTATCCCTCTCCCCACTTTTTCTTTTGCTGAAAGGTCAGTTTTTTTATTTCCACGTGTTGGGTGGCAATACCCTCACGGACTATAGGTCTCGTGTCCAACACCAGTCACTGTGCTCCAGTCAGGGCTCAAGGCAGGAAATAGAATCCACATGGAACTTTTCAAGTAGAACGTCATTTAACACAGGGATTAAGGGAAAGAGCTGGAGGAGGGAAAGTCAGAGGTATCACTGAGTAGTTTCAATGGCACAGGATTGTAGAGAGCTGCTGCTGCTTCTGCCATTACCAGCATCGCCATGACCACCTGACTTCACAGAGTGGCCATCTAGACACTGAAATGTGGATTCCAGTCACTGAATTACTCACTCCTCTTGATCTTCTGGCAACCACAGCATCAGCAAGATGGGTCCTATCTCAGTCCTGACTTGGACATTTTAAGTGTGTCTCACTGACAGTTTATCACCCAGGACTTCCAGCTGGAAGGAAATTTTGAAATGTAGCTTTTAGACATCCAGCACTTTTAATACATGAAGGAGGGGCATATAAAGGGCAAGGATGTTGGCTGAGTGGTTATGGAAAACAGCTAGTATTGACATATATACACTACCAAATGTAAAATAGATAGCTAGTGGGAAGCAGCCGCATAGCACAGAGAGGTCAGCTTGGTGCTTTGTGACCACCTAGAGGGGTGGGATAGGGAGGGTGGGAGGGAGACACAAGAGGGAGGAGATATGGGGATATACGTATGCGTATAGCTGATTCACTATGTTATATAGCAGAAACTAATACACCATTGTAAAGCAGTTTCACTCCAATAAAGATGTTAAAAAATAACTAAATAAAATAAAATGTTTACAAATAATAAAAAAAAGAAAACAGCACAACGTCTGACTTTGCTTTTGACTTTGAAATTTACATCTAAGACTGCTGTTGAACTTCTGGGAAAGTCTGATATCCTGATAAAAGATGAACCTCAGAAGAAATTCCCCTTCCTCTTTTGGGGGAAGATATTATATCTGGAACTAAGGTTCCTTCTTGCAATCCTAGACGTCGATACTCAGGGGAAAAGCCAGTAAACTGGGGATAATAGTAGGAAGGGAATTACAGTGTTCTTGATGACAGAGATGTGTCAGTGATCTGATCAACCCTGAAAGAACTTACCTCCAAACTTCCAGGTAGATGAGACATTAACTCCCCTCACTGTTGGGCGAATATTTTTTTAACATGCAGCCAAAGAAGCCTTCCTTCCATGAGGTGTATGTTGCACTTGTGACTTGTAGAAACGACACTAAGGAACTCACAAGGAATAGGCAATAACAAATTCTGAAATCACAGCTGATGTCACAAAAAATGGTTGAAGCCTTTCTCCTGAAATTATTCTATACAACCCAGTCATTCAAAATATGCAAGAAATTCCTCATAAACAGCACTGGCTGTCCACTTTCTTGACATTTCTACTTGTGACTTCACAATTTTGAAATAGTTAGGAATCTCTTATCTTAGAGCCCTTGTTCTGAAACTAATATAAGCCTATGATAAAAGTTCTGTTCTATTTCAAACATTTAGAGTCAGGTAGTTTATATTACTCTTTCTGATTTAAGAAATTTATGCCATATGTTAATATAATCCACATGCCAAATTTTCTAGCAGAAAGATTGGTCCTGTTTAAGACATCTGCATCACCAGCTATCCTAATGACCATTGGGCAAACTGTGAAATCCAGCAAAGCTTTTCACCATTTCTTTGGGGTGAAGTACTTTTTTTTTAACTTTTTATTTTATATTGCAGTATAGTTGATTAATAATGTTGTGTTGGTTTCAGGTGTACAGCAAAGTGATTCAGATATACATATACATGTATCTATTCTTTTCCAAATTATTTTCCCATTTAGGTTGTTACATAATATTGAGCAGAGTTCCCTATGCTATACAGTAGGTCCTTGCTGGTTATCCATTTTAAATATAGTAGTGAGTACATTTCAATCCCAAACTCCCTAACTATCCCTTTCCCCCACTTCCCCCCGCCCCAGCCACCCTGTAACCATAAGTTCGTTCTCTAAGTCTGTGAGTCTGTTTCTGTTTTGTAAATAAGTTCATTTGTATCATTTTTTTTAGATTCTGCATATAAGTGATATCATACATTTATCTTTCTCTGTCTGACATATCCAGCATTCTTTATGTCTGCTTGACCATCTAAAAGATTTTTAAAATCTATTTCAATGTTTACTGCATGCTGTGTCATATTTTAAAATAGGGGAAAAATATAAATTTGGAAATACTGATTATTCACAAAGTTTTGAATTTTTTGTCTGCTATTTGTTATTTGCTGTGTTATACAACGGGCCTGCAGGGTGAACAGGACACAGTCTCAGGAAGACACACTCTACCTGGGGAGACCCAGCTTCACAGTATCTCTTCTCAAAGTATCACACAGCAGTTGGGAAGTGCAATGACTTTGAATATTTACTAATACTAAGTGATGTAGTCCTACTTTCACTGACGGAACATAGATTCCTAAGTTACTTAGTATACGTTCTATAAAAGCAACAATCATACTTCTCATCTTCTATGCACGATATACCTTCATATTGCCTATTTTAAATGATTTTAATTGTTCAAATTTTATAAGAGCACAGTTCTATGCAAAGTATGAAATTAAAGCCCAGAGCATCAATAGACCATTGATTCAGTTAATGGATAATCCGTACATGGTTTTACTGGAAAAATTGCTTACCCTCATCCTTCACTTGTAGAAAAATACATGATATGGAAGATTCACATAGGGGTTGTTAATCCATCTAAAAGGAACCAAAACAAACTAGTAACTGTTCCAGTCAAAGTTACATTATTCTACAGAAGGAACCCCAAGCCACAGGTACTTATCACTGCAAAGGTTGATATTTTGCTCAGACCTCATGTCCAGAGGGCTCTGCTCATGTGGTCCCTCAGGACCTGGGCTGGTATAGCCTCCACCTTCCACAGAAGGGAAAAGAGGGTAGGGCTGGCCACACAGTGCCTTCTGTCTGCAAGTGTTACATGTCAGGGTTTCACATTTCCAGCCAAAGTATGGGGTTGACTGTGTTCTTAGATGCAGTCCTACCATGTGTCAAGAGCCAGAAGCATCACCCTGAGCTACCTTGGCCAAAGACAGCCCTGGTCATTCCTTTCACTCCCTGTAAGTGGCTCTGTGTTTTCTGGAAAAGACTGGAAAGGGGTTAAGTTTGCCTCTGAGCTTATCTCCTTTGCCAGATGTCAAGAGCCCTCTGTCCTCTGCCTTGCCTGCCACCAGCATCCATCAAGCCCTGACCTCCTCAGTGAGTACCATGTTGTTTTACTGCACCTTCCTCTTCTCATCCTAGCTGGGTACTGATGACTAAAGAAATGTAATTCCATTCATTCTATGATTATCAACATATTCAGCTATCCTAGGAAGTATTTTCACCATGCAAGTAGAAACTATTTGCCCAAAATAATTCCTTATGTATAAGCAAGGTGTTATTTTTTGAGAGCAGTTCCTATGAAATATTTGTTTACTTTGTGCATCTCACTCCTAGGACAAGGTTCAGATCTTCACTTGAACCAGTCTATTTGCCAGAAAGATGCTTCAGCCTGTATGAAACTTTCACTGTGTGCCAGGTACACAGGAGCCACTTTACATCAAATGTCTGGCTGGATCGCTCTGATTCCGAGTCTCTGACTCTATGAAGTGGCTTGAATCTCTTTCTACATCTTCATGTGTTTCTCATTTGTGTGTTTCCCATCTCTCTCTGCCTCTTATACGACCAATTATGATGGCAGTCAGTGTCCACCTGGATATTCCAATAAAATCTCCTTACTTCAAGACCCTTAACCACACTTGCAAAGACCCTTTTTCCAAACAAGGTAACATTCATGGGTTCTTGGAATTAGAGCCTGGACTTGTTTCAGGGAGCCATTATCAGCCGATCACAGTAGACTTCCAGCCATTCTATCAGTCTTGGCCTTCTGGACTTTCTTTGAATAGTTAATGTTGAGCCAATAGTCTGACTCTTTTATTTTCCTTATCTTTACCACCTCCCCCACACCTTCTCAATTCTTTATCTTTTGCTATCTTCTGGGAGTTTTCCTTTTTTTTTTTTTTTTTCTGTCTCATGATGTCCTACTGGTTTGTCTTAATGTTCAGTTACCCTATTTAATTTCTGGAGTACATTCCCTTTTCTCTGATATTCTTTTTTCATAGTATCCCAATTTATTTATGTGGATGCAAATTCACGGATGCTTATCTCTGTGGGTATTTCTACTCTCCTGCATTTACCCTGCTTATGCCGGGTTCTACTTTTCTGTTTGTTTGTTTTAGTTTCTCTATTTCATGTTAGAGGCTCTCCTCAAATGTCTGTCTTTCCTTGGTCACCTGTTTATATTTTTAAATGAGGCAGAAAAAAAAAAAAAACCCTGCAGGAGCTCTCTGCAAATGTGTGTGCAGGATTGGGGTGTGGGGAAGGGGAGGGACAGCTGGTACGCTCATGACCT
Organism: Leucopleurus acutus; assembly: GCF_964270905.1. Lineage (NCBI taxonomy): Eukaryota > Metazoa > Chordata > Mammalia > Artiodactyla > Delphinidae > Leucopleurus > Leucopleurus acutus. The sequence continues at coordinate 171,622,023 of NC_139145.1, read as the reverse complement.
TCACTCTTCACTGATCATGTAGGAAGCCAGAATTCTCACATGGACCAGACAACATCAACACCTTTCATCTTTGTTCTTTGAGTTTCAGGGACAAACCCTACAATCTCCTATTTGGCTCTTTAAGGTTTCCTGCATATGTTCTTTTTAAAAGCAGGATGTTAGAATGAATACTGGCCTTCAATAGTCAGTATTTCATTAAGTTCCCCAGCATCCGCTGTGCATTTGATCTCTTCTGTGCCTGGGATCCCTAGTTCTAGAGTTTCTCTGAATCAGTCTTTCTACTAATTAAAATCCTCATCTCTTGCTTGGGGCTGGGGGTGGCTTGGCTGCTCTGAATAGGAAGAGGGAATCTTTCTCCATAGCTTCAGTCAGTTCCCCTGTTATCAGCTGGACAGAACACATAGTCCTTGCCCAAAACCCTAAAGTAGCCCCAGATCTATGTCAGTATTTGTTTTTCTTCTAATTTTATAAAGTAACATTGTTGTGATGGTTGAATTTATGTCAACCAGGCTAGGCCACAGTACCCATATATTTGGTCAGACATGATTTTAGATATTTCCATGAAGGTATATTTTAAATGAAATTAACATTTAAATCAGTGGACATTAAACAAAGCAGATTGCCCTCCAGAAATGTGGGTGGGCCTCATCCAATCAGTTGAAGGACTTAAGAGAAAAAGATTGACGTCCCCCAAGAAAAAGGACTTCTTCCTTCATATTGGAACTGCAACATCAACTCTTCTCTGGGCCTCGAGCCTGCTGCCTGCCCTGCAGGTTTTGGGCTTACCAAGTCCCACAATCATGTGAGTCAATCCCCTAAAACAAATCCCTATCTATCTATCTATCTATCCATCCATCCATCCATCTGGTTGGTTCTATTTCTCTAGAAAACTCCTACTAATATGCTGACTGTCTCCCATGGTTTATATAACAATTCCTATGTTATATAGATTTTCTCTTTTCACCTTTAAAGCTGTCACAGTGAGGACCATATTTGGGCATCATTATCTATTAAGAGACATCTTTGTCTCTTAATAAGTGTGAGCCTTTGAAGGCAGGAAATGTGCCCTGTTTGTGCTTAGAAATCTAGTATCAAGCATGGAATTGACACAGGCCACTACATGAACAATTATTGACTTTGTCATTGTTTAGGATAACTTTTGAGATGGGTGGTCCACCTATGAGTGTAAGAGCCTTGAAAAGCCCTTGGTTCACAGGCCAAAGTGTTTCCCAGGATAGCTTTTCACAAAAAACAGGGTTGATTTTTGAGGGTTTGCTTGTTGCCGCTATAAAAGAGATGAGAGCTAAACACCAACTCATTGTAGTGTCCTGCCCTTTCCTCATAGAGTTGGTGCAGTTGAGTTTTTGTGTGTTTTTTTTTCCCTCTCCAGGGATGAGATTATTAAGCCTTTAGCTATAAGTTGATAAGATCAGAGAGACAATTATTTAGTTGAGATGAAAGAAAGGCCAAGGTTTCCCAGATGTCTCACTGCTATAATTTAACCTTGTTTAGTACCTAGTATTTTTAATACCTTTTAAAAAATGTACAGACTGAGTTAACCTGGAGGGAGTCCTCTCATTTGGGCAAAGAAAAAATTACATTTTGTCAGGATCCAGTGGTCTTCAATGTACATTTTCACCCCCTAGGCTGAAAATCCCACAGTAAGAGGATTCACAATTCTTCATGATTTTGTAAAGAGAATCAGGAGTTAGCACTGGAATCCTGTTTAAATGGAGTTTTGTAAGCCTTTCTAAATATATTTCTTTTCATTGAAATAAAACAATGCAAGACACAAACTAAATAAAGATATTACTCATGACATTGTATGTAGTCTAATTAATAATAATGGTTACTGTGTATTTATTATCTATTGCTTCATAGAAAAATTTGAAAGTTCTTTTTTCTCCTGGTATAAAGAAATACTTACAGGTTGGTATTTTGTCAATAATACACCCAGTACCAGACATCATTTTCTATTTCTTTCCTTCATCCTGGATTTTAGTGCCTCTCAGACTTGATCTTCCAGCGGTGATGACTCTCACTTTTCCCTGCACATACTATTACTGAAGTTTCAAATTGTGGAAGTTAGAATATGGTCAAAGGCAGTAAAATGTTGCAGAGTTGTGTCCCAAATCTCAGTGTGGATGATCCTTAATAGCTTTTCAGGTTAGGATCTGACCTTGGCATTGCAGGCTCAGAAATTTGACTTTGTTGCCACACTGAGAAGGTCCATTTTTTGGAGACCATGCTCTTGAAAACCAAGCCCATAAGACTGACATAAAACCAGAGGACCAGATGGCTACTTCTATAATATGAACAATCTAACTGTTATTCAGAATGAAACATTCCTGTTGGCAAAACCAGCACAATTTCTCCTTGTGAGTTAGACCCAGGTAGGAAAGCCGGTCAGGTGGTTCACTAGTGAGAGAGTTTACTGAGCTTGCAATCTGAACAAGAGGCCAGGAGAACTTGGAGGTACCACCACCATGAATGGGCTGGTTTTGCCGACGGGAACATAATGTTGTAAGTCCACTGCCAGAGGATCCCTCTCCCCTGGACACCAGTGTTGGCCCCTTTCACTGGTGCTTCACTGGGCTGTCCTGGTGCCCATAAAAATGCCAGGCCCATGGGTCACTGCTATGCCTACCTCTGGGCAGAACTTCTGTTCCCTTTGTTCATTCATCTTTGATTTACATCAGCGACGGTTCTCTCTTGAGAGAATTGTCATATCTGCCCTTTCTCCAGCATCATTTCATCCGATCTGTAGCTTTGCAGCATTTTGAACCAGCATTGTTGTTGTAACCTGTATTTGCTGTTCTTCTGGTACCTCTGAGGTCGTCCAAATGATATCTACTTTCTTTAGATAAGAAAATACAGTAAACTATATTTTACACAGTTATCAAAGGCCTTGAGCCCTTCCATCTTTTATGGACTGACTGTGGACAAGCACAGGTGTCCATGCATAACTGGGTGTTTGATTCTATTACACAAGGCTTCACTCAACCACCCAGTATGCACTATTTTAATATTAAACTTGACCCATAAGGAATGACTCAGATATATTTCATCCATTTATTGACTGAAATGTCTTAGTGGCAGTCCACAAGTGTGGGTTGGGGAAAGATAGTCAGTTCATGTGGTATAGTCTTCTAGCACACCTGAGGGTCAGGACTACAGCCATTTAGAATGGCACCAAATTCTGTGGCCTTTACCTGCAATATTTGTTTCTGAAGCAGTTTCCTTACTTGGGTCTGATGTGGACTTAACTCACTCAGAGGTTGAAAATAACTGCAGAGACAAGCAAATAGGACCCAAATAGCTTTAAAACACATTGAGAAACCTCATGGAGATCTCTGAACACACCTCTATTAAGCCCTCCACCTTTAAAAAACCCTTTGTGTCTAGGAAAGGAGTTGGAATAGTTTCTATCAATTTCAACAACTCAGGGGAGCCCTGTATCTCTAGAAACAGATTTGGAAGTATTTAGATAAAATTGATGTTGTTACCTCCTTAATCTTCATTAAACATTTGTTGGAATCACAGGTAAAAGATTAGAGACTGTAACATTCATATGAAAATTTTCCATGCAATTTCTTCAATTTTTAGGGGATATTAACATTTAATATTTATTCTTTTAGGATTTGTATGTTTTTCTGGAAATTTGTTCCTTTCATCTAATTTTCATGTATGTATTCATTAATTTATTCCCTTGTTTATTAGTTCCTTTCTTCAATTTATTTAGGTTTAACTTGTTGTTATTTATTTTTCTAACTACTTGAGATAGATGTTGTTGAAGAAAAAAATCGCACCAGAGAAGGCAAGCAAACAGAAGTCGATTTTATTCTACTATTGTTGGTGATGGGATGAGAGTACAGGGCAAGTCTGGAAACTCAGCTCTGCTACAAAAAAAGGGAGAGCATTTAGAAGATCTGGGCAGGGAATCAACACACCTAACTCAATACAGGGTGTTCCCACCCCCAACCCCTACAGCAGACCCTGGATTCCAATTTTTATTCCCTTAGACCTACAAGGGTGATCCAAAGCTCTGTGTAGTTTCCAAGTCTGTCATCTCTCTGGAATGAGAAGATGCTCCTGGAGGGAAAAAATCTTACAATGCTGGGCTCACCTGTCTGGTTTTCTTTATCTCTCCTGTCTTGGTCCCCAACACTTCAATAATGGGTGGTCCCCACCACCATTTCAGAGCTCCAATGTCTTCAAGCAAAATATATTTTTCAGCATTTCTAGTTATTCTCAACGAGAATATCTATTCTGTTCTTAAAAAGACTTTTTTACTGCATTTGTCATATTTAACCAATAATGGATCTCAATGATTTGCTTCTTAAGAGATGTAATTGAAAACACCTAGCTTAAGATTTTGCTTTCATAGGGTGGGGATTATTGTCATGGTGATCTTTTACTTTCCAAATCTCTTCACTTTTCATTTTGTAACTCAACTTTGACATCTAAACGTTGAGTTTATTTTGTTGGTTTTATAGCTCATGCATCTATTATTCTTGTCTTGCTTACATGCCATCCTCCATTTTCACTCTGACTTCAGTGTGATACGTGAGCTCTGATGTGGGTGTGCACATTAAGGAAAAGAGCATTGCAAACCTGTATGACTATTCATATTATATGGGTTTTGAAAACTAATCCTAAATAATTATGCAATTCTGCATAAGGCACATGCATCTTATTTATTTTACAACTGAATTTTCATTGTCTCAGAGACAAACATATAGATGACATAGGAGGCTGGATTTAGGTGGTTCCAACTTAGTTGTTGACAGATGTTTACTTCAATATGGCTTTGCATGAGTTCATAATGAGTAGCAGGGCAATTCCCCGAGCACTGCTTTGTTAATCATCTGTCACAACAACATGGAAAGTTGAAGACAGCACATTAATGTAGGTGAATTGCTGCTAAATTTTCAGACTGATGTCAATGGTATGCCATGAACTGTGAATTCCCTGGAGTCCCCCATCTTCCCAGCAGTGACCTAGTCCTGTACCTGGGCTCAAGGACTGGTAGATTCCCTGTGGTCAGAGCACCTGCCCCAGAGAGAATGTGTTGGTCTTAGGGTGTCTACCTTCCTGACATATTGGGTGGGGCCTGGGCACATCCATGACCCTAATGTTCTCTCTCTCTCTCTCTCCCTCTTCTGCCACCCCCATGCTTTCCTTTAATGCTCTGTTTCCATATTGATACCAGCCCTTTATTGTCCCATTATTTCTTAGGGTCGTGTGGAGATACTCTTCAATCAACCCTCAGAAGCGAAGCTCCTATGAACTCTAATTGTTTCTTATATTTTCCACTACTGGCTATTTGTCTCTTTGTCTTTGGAAAATTTTAGCTATTTTGGAAGCTTCTGGAAGGCAGCCAGTGTATGTGTTAAATCTTCATTCCCCAGCAGTCATTTCAGTTCCTGGCACAATATAGGCACTTAAGACAGTTTGAACAGATAAATCAATAACTCACTAAATGAGTGGGATGATTTGCAGTTGCTGGAGGGAAAATCCCCTCTGTGGAATAAGAGGAAGAAGATACCAACATCATTCTCCCAGGCAGGCCCTAACCAGCCCTGCCCAGCTGGAAACCCAGGACTTACTGGTTCTTGTCCCTTCTTTGCCTCTTCTGCTGCCTCCTTATCCACTGCCATCTGTCACTGTTTGACAGATGCTTCTGTTCTTGCCATGTTATGATTATGCTGTATTTTTTTTTCCAACTTGACTATCAGTATATTCTGTTATAAACACAGAATGACACTTACTGCTCATTCAGAAAACCTGGGATTTAATTCTGGCTCTGCCACTTTGGACAAGATTCTTCACTCTTCAAAGCCCCAGTTTGCATATCTGTAAATTGTGTGGATTTGACTAGATGAGATTCACCATCTCTTCCAGATCTCAATCCACACAACTCTACCAGGAACGCTGGGAGACACGCAGCCACATGTGAAGGATGCTTTCCTGGCTTTACACCATCCCTCTCAGCCAGCCCACGATGCTCACATATGATGCTGGAACGTGCTTCCCTCATGGGTAATAGGTGGAGGGACTGGAGTGGTGACACGGAGCATGGATATGACACACTTCACTTACCTGGACCCCACCAGAGGGAAGCGGCTATCTATGCACTCAAATAAACCCATCAGTCAGGCAACATGTGGCATTTTGCAGGAAGCAGTTAACCTGTATGACTTCTACAGGACAGCCACATGCCACTGCAGGAGAGAAAGACTGTTCCCTACCGGAAAACTGCACACTTAGGAGAACAAAGCGTCGTTGCTTAGCCCAGTTCCTTGGAACCTCAGAAGTAACTTGAAAAACCGATGAGAGGACAAACAAGGTCCTCAGACCCCTGGAGAAGAACATTCACCATGTGAAGGTTGTCAGCAGGATGGGCTCTGTGGCCTCCTATATGGACTCCAGGGTGGCTGGCGGGTTCCCTCCATCATGAGTGCCCAGAGGCCTGCACTTGTTACAGGCAGTGTAAACTTGACAGCTAGCCGGCCTGCATCAGATGCCTAAACGGCAGCCCTTCTTTAGCTTAAATATTCTTTACATTCCTCTCCACTTGCCGACAGTTACATTTTCTCTCAAAGCCTCCCCTGCGTCAGAAATGCCTGATCCTTGGCTGTTGGATGAAGAGACTCAGGAAAGGAGAAAGAGCTATTTGAAAGCTTTGCACGAAGCTGGCCGCGGTTGTACAAATTAGGTTTACGCGTCTGGGAAGATGGAGACATGAAGACATGAAAGATTGTTTTATAAAGTAAAGGAGATGCACCCACTGAGAAAAGAACATAAGACAATGCTCTTAAATCAGAGTAGAGGGAGAAATGCTTAATAGTTACATAAGGCTTCTAACAATGCAGCAGGTTGCAAAGGCTGAGGCCGGTGTCAGTGATGACTTTTTTTTTTTAAGTATGGGAGCAACTAGAATGGAATCATAGTTTCAATTTACTTTCTGTGGAGTGGGAATAAACTTTGAACATATCTTCAAGGCATAAATGTGGTGATTACAGCTGTGATGAACTATCTGCCCACTCACATCTCAGAGTGAATGCAACTGAATAATTTTAAATGTCTATGATGATTTAAATGTGGAATTATACAGAAGGAAAGTAAATCCATCTTGTTTAGGAGATTAGGTTAAGGCTACATGTTGGCCATCACAAGGGGGAAGAACCCTGGTCCAGATGAGGCGCCCCTGGCGTTTCAAGTGCTCCCTTGGGAAGACACCTCCATGGTTCTCATAGAGGACAGTGATAATTGTGAGAGGAAAAGATAACCTTGACCCCAGATCTGATCCAGGGAGCCACCAGCAAAGTCACTGAGAGTGGTTACAGCTCTGGTGCTTCTGGTTGTGGGATCCTGGGTCAGGGGCCATGCCAGGACCGTGAACTCAGCACAGGTAAGTGATGGCTGGGAATGGTGCTGAACAGATGGGGGAAGGTAATGAGATGTCAGCCAAACACTCTGACCATGTCCTATCAAGGACACTTGGTCTATTTACTGTTCCCTTGGGCTGGCATCTTATTCCTGGTACCCACATGCCTCTCACTCACCTCCCTCATGGCTTTACCCAAATGTCCCCTTCTCAGGATGCTTCGATGACCAACTGACTTAAATTTGTGCCACTCTGCCCAGCACTACCCGCTCTCTCTCCAGGGCTGTTTTTCTCCATAATACCAATCAGCTAAACTACTGTACAGTTTCCTTGTTTACTTTATGTATTGTCTGTTTCTTCAACATGAGGGCCTTGTCTGTTTAATTTTCAGGAGTATTTCAGTGCCTAGAAAAATGAAACTAGAACAGAGAGTTAGTATTTATTGATTGAATAAGTGAAAAGACAGCAATTACAAGTATTTTAAATATCCAAATTGAGGCAACAGAGCAACCAGCTAAGAAGGAGTTAAATTTGAGCTAAACACAGAAAACTTAGGTCATTAATAATAAAAACAAAAGCATTAAAATTGTTTAAGATTAATATGCTGAATCGGCCAAAGTGTGTGTGTGTGTGTGTGTGTGTGTGTGTGTGTGTATTTCATTTAGAAAGTGTAGATAATGTTAAACAGCAAAATGCTAAAAGAAAATATTTTACAATTGGAGTCCACTTGATTGACAAGGTATAGATTGTCTTGAACATCGATCATGTTTTGTATATAAAGGTAACTGTTAATTTTAAAAAGTTGAGATCAGTTATTTTGCAAAATAAGTGTGTCTTCAGTAGTTTTAATGGAGAGCTCTCTGTGTATCCCAAATATTATGGGATTTGTCATTTAGAAAAAAACAATCATGGCTGTAAAAGTCATGCATGTAAATTCCTTTATAAATAATTATCTGATAAAGTTTTATACCTTTCCCCAAATATGACTAAGGACAGTAACAGTTAAAATGTTCATTACCGTGAACCCAACAGAGTTATGCATCCATTTGGCTTACTGTCCTCAAGCTCGTCATTCATTTATTCAGTCACTCATTCAATAAATATTAATTAATCAGCAGATATTTAGTGAGGGCCTGGTATGTGCAAGGCCCTGAGCTACATATTATGGAGGATGAAATGGCAGGCTTCCTGCCCTTGAGAAATGTGTTTCCCAGAAGGGGAGAAAAGGTATATTAACATCCTCCCTGCCAGCCCTCTGACTCCAAAAGCATACTATACTGAAGCAAAATGGAAAGAGCTGGGCCCCCAAGGAACAAGGATCAAGGGTATACACAGGGAGGGCTGAGCAGCCTGGCGAGGCTGGCACTAACGTGTCACATGCAAGTGTTGAAGGCAGGCTTCGCCACACTGCAGCAGATACTGAGAGCCAGTTGGGAGCTTGGACTTGATCCGTGCAACAGGACAGCATCTTCACACTGATTTAAAGTGTCAAGAGGAGAACTGGCGTAGCTAGCCTGGATGAATCTGACAGTTTGGGTTGCATTAAGAAGCAATACCCAATTGTATAGTTTTTCCCCAAAATGATGCCAAAAGAGTCTGCAAGATGTTGGAGTTTTGGAGCAGAAATTGGCTTGGATGTATGCTTTCAGTATGTTTGATTTATAAAGACAGGTAGCTACCTCAGCAGTGGCCAGAAGTAGAAAATAATTATTACAACACACATAACACTTGGCCCGAGCCTATACATGAGATTGTTCAGGGTGCCAGGGTTCCATCTGGAAAATAATCTTTCCCAGCCAGTGTGTGCCACGCAGCTGGTTTGGAAGGGCTCTGGGCAATCAGTGAAACAACCTGGGCATTTGATGAGCTCCAGGGCATCTACCCCGTTGGACCCCTAACAAATGGCTCGGTGTTGGTGCCGAGTGCTGTTTGGAGTTCAAGCAGAAACGTAATGTCTGGCACCTACTCGAGATTGAAAATCACAATGGACCCCTTTCAAGTCCAGTTTTCCGTTCTTCACGCTCTGCTATAACTCCATCAGCTCTTCGGTGAAGGACATAAAGGTGGGTCTTTCAGCAGCTGAAAGACACAGGGAGACCCGCTGGTGGGACCTCTGTTTGCCCCATGTCCTTCAAGGCCAAATCTCAGTCGAGAGAACCCACAGCAAATGAGGAGCTTCAGAACTTGTCTTGGTTCAGATGCTGAGCAAAGAGGCCCAGATGGGCAGCGGGAGGCGGTTGGAAAGGGGAGTGCTCCTTGCTTTCATTGTAGGGGTGAGAATTTGAACCTCCTTCCCAGCAAGCTGCTCACTGACTTTCGTCTGTCCAAGTGTGTACAGTCTCCAACTAATCTTCGAGGACATTCCCCAAGGAGAAAGTGGTGGCCAGCTCTCCAATATACATGCTACAGGTCAGAGTCTGCCCTGCTGCCACCCCAGTGGAACCAAAGTGTTTTGCTCTGTTGTGTAGCACAGAAGATAAACCTAGTTCTGTCCATGGTTGTAGGAAATGTCAATTTCCCTATTTATATAATCCACCCAAATCCACTATGTCCTCTTAGAAATAGTCCGAGCACATGCACTTCTGAAGTGGGTTATAGCATCATCTTTATTAACAAAGAAGAGCAATAAGAAAACTAAAATATGTGCAGTAGAGAAAGAACATAGATACTTCTCTCATCAAAGTTCCCAAAGTCCCACGAAGAATCAGTCATTCTGACCACACCCTCTTGGTTTAATTTTCCTCCTGCTTCTGTGATGCTTGTCAAAAGAGCCTAAGTTAGGATAGGGGAAAATCAACTGTACATTCTCTCTTCATTTGCATATCACACAGACTCAACTTTTCTACCTTGGACATAATAATATAATGATTTTTCCAGATTTATAATAAAAAGTTTTATTTGGGATAAATCATGGGTTCTTAGTATCTGCAATAGAGAGGGTAAATTGCCTTTTTTCTGTCACAGGTAAAGCTGCAGGGACATCATTTTTTTTTTTTTTTTTTGCATTACGTGGGCCTCTCACTGTTGTGGCCTCTCCCATTGCGGAGCACAGGCTCTGGACGCGCAGGCCCAGCGGCCATGGCTCACAGGCCCAGCCGCTCCGCGGCATGTGGGATCCTCCCGGACCAGGGCACGAACACGTGTCCCCTGCATCAGCAGGCGGACTCTCAACCACTGCGCCACCGGGGAAGCCCAGGGACATCATTTTTAAGAGCTGGATGCAGACAGCAGCTGCCTTCAGATCCACCTGCAACTTCAAAGGCCAAGGATGGGCTGTGTTCCCAGCTAAATAGGCGCAGTTGGCCAGGGCACAGCATCTTGACATCACCTGCAGCCTGGCCCATGGAAGACTGGTTGACAGAGCTTAGGGGCCTCTTCCTGCTCCTGGGTCGGGGAAGGGGACCAGTGACCAGGTGGTTTCCCAGGTGCTTTCGCAAATGCCAGGCTCTCCACACGCCGGGCACTTGCTTGTCCCTCCAGGGCTGGCACTGCTCTGGCGCCCACTTCCGTGGAAACAGCAATGATGGGGACTTGACACTGCTGCATCCCAGGCAAGTGAAAATGTGGCACAGAGGTTTGACAAGGAAAACAAAGGGTGGTTTGCTGAGTACCTTTCTGGTGTCTGCTGGGACATCTGTCCTTGCCCTGACCTGGGAGGCATTTTCTAGACTCAGTGGGGAATCCAATGGGCTCTCATCTCCCATGTAGCACTGGTCATTCTTCCCCAAATCCATAGATTGCTAAGTGTCCCTGTCGATCTCTCTCTCTCTCTCATTCCTTCCCCATTTCTTTCCCTTTTCCTATTTCTCTCCATTCACTTTGCTCCCTCCCCCCCCAATCATTCCAGCCCAGATTCTTACTATACAAATAAGTTTTTGATTTTAATATCCTGTGGGGAGAAAAACAAATCCTGGATCTCTCCAGTAAAGTTGTCTGAAGTGGCTTCCTTCCTAATTACTTATTCATTTAAAAAATCATTGCATTCTATTATTTTTAAGTTATAAGTCATATTAGATGGAGAAATAGTTATTATTGGTCCTGTCTTCAAGGCTTTTACCATCTGAGAAAGATGGGGTAGCTGAGGAACCGCGCAGCTCGGGAGAGGACAGTGGTGCTGGTGATGTGTGAAGGACCGGAGCTCGAGTTCGGCTGGCTGAGCACAGGCGGTGTGGGTAAGTAGTGAGATGCGCCTTGCTTGCATCCGAAGACCAGTGCTTGCCCTGTGTCCCCAGAGCTGGGGAAGGGATGTGGCCTTCCGGGGGGGTTCACTGGAATGAGAGGTGTCTTGGTGCTGAGACTGAGGCCAGGGTGGACAGGGAGCAGGATTCTGTGCGGGCTTTTCCTTCCGTCACCATGGAAACGAGAGCATCAGGGGAGATCCCAGAGCCTCGGGATCCATGATTGCCAGACCTTAGGAGCCACTGCAGGGGCTTCTGGAGACTCCATGGTGCTGGTGGGATCTTTCAGATGCCAGAGCAGCTGCAGCAGCCTGGATGTTTCTTGAGGAAAACGCATTAAAAGGTGACTCTGGTCACAGCAGCTCTCCTCGGAGGGTGTGGGCCCTCCCCTCCCCCTGCCCCTTCCCCTGCCCCTCCCCCCTCACACCCGTGGCCCCAGACTGACCACTGAGGCCATGACAGGAGACAGACGGGGATGGGGAGAACCGAACGGGGACCACAGCACACGTGGGTTGTGCCTCTCTGTTCTCCATGCTGTACAGATCGCAGCGTCCCTTTGTGCTCTCTAGTGCTGGAGCCGGTGAAGGCGGGGATTCAAAATGTCTTGAGAAGACAAGGCTGAAAACAGCGTTGAGGGCTGCTGTCTGAGCAAAACAACCCCCTCCCTCCTCCCTCCTCCCTCCCTCCCTCCCTCCCTCCTCCCTCCCTTCCTTCTTTCCCTCCTTCCTTGTCCTAAGCAATCTCCCCTGGATTTGGGGCTCCATCTCAGGCCCTGGTAGAATAATTTCTAGAGGACTTGTGTGGGAGACACATTTTCTCTTCTCTCACCTGTCCCCTCATTCATCCATCCCTTTATTTATTTGCCCCCCAGACACTGGAAGAGCACTCAGGCGGGCCAGCGGCTGCTCTGGGTGCCTGGGCTCTGGGGATGAAAGCCCTGGTTTTGCGCCTGGGAATCAACAGTCCGAGGCAGAGGAGGGGCACGGTGGGTGGCCACCTGCTGCGGTGGACACGTGGCCGGCGAAGCGACAAGAAGGCCACAGGAAGGGTATCGGAGGCATTTCCCATGAGAAGATGCCTCTTGGGACCCCTTCCCTCCGTCACCCTCTGTGCGGGCTTTCAGCTGGCGGGGGAAGGTGTTCCAAAGGCAGCAGCCCACCCCCTTATTTACAGCAGCCCGGGTCACGTGGGTAGCACATCTGGTTTTAAGGTTATTTGCCGGACTTAGATTTCCCGCTGCTGACGCTCTCCTGGAGAAGGTGTGACTATTTCAACCACACGCAGGTGTAAGGGGACCCGGGAGGTTCCCGGGTTCCTCCCTCCCATCTTCCCGGTTCCCACTGCTCCCTCTGTGTTGTCAAGGTCAGCAGTATTTGCAGTGGCTCCCTCCCCAAGGCCGCTCTCTGGAGAGGTACAGACCGGTTCGCAAGTGCGTGCACAGCTGCACGGGCTGCAAAGGCGTCCCCCGGGAAGCCCGCCTGCGGGCCCTCCTGTCCGCCCCCTCGAGCCCCGCGGGCCCCGCCCACTCAGCCCGAGCAGCAGGTTCTCGTTCCCGCCGGCAGAGGGCGCGCGCGGCAATCTGGTCTCGGCCCCGGGCGCTGTGATCCCCCGCACCTGGTGGCACCTGCTCACTGGTCAGCGTCAGGACTGCCTTTTGCTCGTGTCAATCAGTGATGTGCCCTGGGCACGCTCCGCGGACCCCAGCGAGCGCCGAGGACCGTTCCTCTTGAGAACCCCTGATTATTACGCAGAGCTTTGAGGAGTCCTCAAGCGGTGCCGCTGAGTGCTCCCACCTGCCAGCGAGACTGGGTCCTGTGGGCGAATCCCGCTTCTCAGAAGTGTGCAGTCCACTACTCCTGGTTACGTCATGCAGGGCGTTGCAAACTCCAGAAAACTGAGGCCAGGTGGAAGCATCGGTTGGGCCGTGACCCCGATCCCCCGGGTGCCTCAACAGTAATTCTGCTCCTTCTTCCTCAGTCCTAGCACTGCTGGTTTTTCGTTTGTTTGGTTGGTTGCTTTGTTTTTTTTTCCTATCCTTAGGTCCTCAGTAATTGGAAAACAGTAATGTGCTTAATAACTCAAGCATTTGTCTTTACTTTTAGCAATAACTATAAAACACACACCAAATGTGGCATCAGAAATGTGTCTGTGTATCAATGTCAGTGACACATGGGAGACATTAGGGTTTCTCATTCCCTAAAATAAAATGGCAATCTCAGTGAGTTTCTTGGTTCAGTTCTGATAAACTGCACCAACAGCCAACATACTGAGAAGTTTCCCACTTTTAAAAATTTTCTTTTTTTTTTTGCAGTGCAGACAATTCCTCAGCTTCATGACATTAGCTTTTAACTTTGATTCATGAAGTAATAAAGGGATCTCTTATTCAAGAAGCCACTTATCCTGCTAAAAATTCTTTCTTTATTAGCCTGTAGCAGTCAACCATTTCTTAAAAAGAGCCAGATTCCTTATCTCTTGAGAGAGGGATGGGAGAGACATATAAATAGTATAGCAGCCAGACTGGTAATTTGTCAGAAACTCATGAGCGATTAAGTCCAGCTTCTCAATTATCCTGGGGACTATCCCAAAGCCAGAAGTCTCAGAATTTATCAGAGGCTCAATGTGGATTCTCCTTGTGAGAATTTGGCTACAACTCACTTCTTGGTTAGCATTTGGTTTGAGGTATTTGCATTTGGAGTATCTCTAAATAAGCATGATGGGCAAATTCCTCCAAATTAATTTCATCTGAGACCTTCCTTATGGACAGACTGTAGCCCACGACTACCTTACTGAGGAAACTTTCAAAAACTTTATTTCTCTCTGGACACTGAACAAAGGTCTTGTGACCTCCTGAGATGATGTAACAGGAACTGTGATGAGGCCCCGCTCAACATTGCTCACGTCTGTGCTCAGCCTGGTCCCGCATGTGCTCTGTGGTATGTTTGTGGGAATTCTTTCATTTCCCCAGCAACCTGCTTTTCTGAGCTTACAGATGCTCCCAGATTCATGTTATCAACCTGCAGATTAAAGACAGAATAGGTGGAGCTGAATATGACATCTGAAATATGTGAGTAGAGTGGGACTGCTTTGTTATGGGAGGAGAAAATGGCCAACATTTAATCATCTTTCTCACCATATACACAGAAATGATACTCTTTTGCTAGAAAGCCATTTAAGTGATTCAGAGTTAGTACCTTTCTCTCTCTTTCTTGAAATGTGGGGTATATTATGTTTTATTCTTTTCATTTCCAACTGAGGATAAGAAATGGAAACGAGACCTTTGTTTAGCTTTTCTCTCATCACTGTTCCTACTCATGAGAGATCCCAGGCACTTCTCACAAGATTAATGGGTCCTTTAAAGTTTCTTTTGCATCCCCAATTTAAAGAGTTGCATATTTCATGAAATGCCAACCAGGAGGTCACCAGCATGTGTGGGCAGGCACTTTCTGCAGCAAGTGATAATCATATGCTCTTTCTGCCATTGGGAGACGCTGGACCCAGTGTCTGCAGGCTGGTGAGTGGCAAGTCCTCCTGTCTTTAAAGAGACTGACTTATTCAGGTCAATAGACATTGGGCAGAGGTGTTCTTGTGCCATTAACTCCAGAGAATGGCAAAAGATAGAACTCCCCCAAGGGGCTGATCTGAGAATAAAGACCCCAGATACATAAGACTTTCAGATAAAAATAGGACAGGTCATTTATTTATGCTCTATTGTCACCTGAATATCAGTTGAATGAGTGAGTAACAGTGGGATAATCAAGCAAAGAGACGTCTGCAGGAAATTCAGGTACATTTAGACAGAGCCCAAAGAAATATTAGCAAAGGGTGAGAAGGTTTTTTATTTCACTTCTTTTAAACACTGGGATAATTGCGTGTCAGAAAAGACTTGTTAATGCATAGATGAATAAATAATAAACCATGAATGAATGCAGAAAAGCATAGGGAACAAATGGGAAATTAAACTGAGTATAATTTAGCTAAAGTACATGATATTTGAAGGGACATTAGGGAATTATAAGATGGAAAGCAGGATTGTAGAAGCTTGAATGTGGAATAAAAATTATGGTAATACGCTGCTATATTTACAATGGATAACCAACAAGGGCCTACTGTATAGCACAGGGAACTCTGCTCAATATTATGTAACAACCTAAATGGGAAAAGAATTTGAAAAAGAATAGATACATGTATAATTGAATCACTTTGCTGTATACCTGAAACTAACAAAACACTGTTAATCAACCGTATGGTTGATATATATATAATATAAAGTTATATTTATATATATATAATATATATAATAATAAAGTTTTAAAAAACATGGCGATATGTATTGGAAGGGGAATTGATAACAGACATACAAGTTAAGTTGCTACAATAATCTAGCACTTCCTCAATTGAGATCCATGGGTTATAAATTTTATATTGTTATATCACTTATAGTAAGGATATTACAATAATAGGGGTAAACAAAATTAAACATTTTTAAAACTGATCACTGTGTATTTCCAAGGAGGATAAATATAAGGCAGAATTTAGAAAAGTTATTTGATCCCTAGAGCAGTTTTTTTTCTCAAGGAAGCTCATAGGACTCCTGTTCTGTGGGTAACACTTTAGGAAACTCTGGGTAGGAGGTTGTAAAGGTCTGATCCAGACTCTGAGGGTTGAAAGGGAGAGAGGAAGGAGCAGTTCTGAGAGCTGCTGCTGCAGAGGTGGAGCCAACAGGACAACAGAGTATCTCATGAGATGGAGGAGAGAATTCGGACATGGTGGATCTGGCTGGAAGCGTAGGAGGCACCCTGCCCATATTCCTGAACACCCCTCCCTTCAGGCTCACAGCCCAGCCTTCCTCCTAAAGCACTTGTGGCTCCATCCCTGGCTGTTTTCTCCCATCAGAGGTGTGCACGTGAGACTGACTGAAAGTGCCAGCAAATCAGCCTCCAGATGATGAAGGATGGGAGGCTGCTGGGTAAGTACATGTTTTCTCATCCCACAGAGCAGTCTACACAGTCTCCTGGAGCCCCAGGAGTCTCAGCTTTCCACAGTTGTAACTTGCTCCAGAAGGCACCCCGCTCTGGCCTTCTCCCCTCCATCTCTCTCTTCCTCACTCTTACTGGTGCTTCCTGGGATCGCCTTCCAAATTCACCATTTTCACCCAAATCCTGGTCTCAAGGTCAGTTCCAGGAGAACTCAACTAAGGCAGGTGCTTAACTAAAGAAGAGAAGTACTCATCATTTTCATCACAATTCCTGTGTACTACTTTATCCTTTTCTGTACAAGTGCTCCAACTCACCTTCGTATCTGCCCACCTGTCTATCCACCTGTCATCTAGCAATCAATCAGCTCTCTATCCATCTGATCTGTCATCTATTTATTTATCTATCTATCCATCCATCAAAATAAAGGATACAGGTAAATATGCAAAACTATTGTCATCACTGGGAGAATTGACTGAGTGCGTGTGTGTGTGTGTGTGTGTGTGTCTGTGTGCCTTTGCATGTTGTTCAAGTACTCTAAAACAATATATATATGCTTACTTTTATATTTAGGTGGGAAACTATAAATGTTTTTTAAATGCTTATCTAAAAGACTAAACAATTCATACTCAACTTCTGCACTCTGCTGGCACACTCTTCCTTGGAAGAAATGGCAACTTCACATTAATATGTCTATTCAGCACCTCTCTCCCTTAAACATGTGATTTCACTTAAAAAAAGAAGGAAGACAGAGAAAGGAATCAGAGTATTTCACTGACTAGCTAATACTATCTTAGTTAGGAAGGAGGTGGTGAAGTGAAGGCTGTCTCATCAGCTTCTTTGGGAACTGGTTCCCTTCTCCTGCTATTTGAGGCATTTACTACAGGAATATATGCATTCATCACGCTGCCTTCACGAGGGATTATGATTCATCCTTGCCTACACAGATCCACTAAACAGCTTTGGTTTCTGAATCAGTGACATTTCAGTCCTTGGTACCATAGACCATTTCCATAAAACATGTACGGTCACGAGGATGCCCTTAAATTTAACTCAAAGACTGAGTTTGAGATATCTTTGTCAGAAAGATCAGACTGGTTAATAGGGAGCTAGAAACTGTATGTATGCGACAAAGAGTGTCAGTGTCCTACCTGATGGGGCTGTGCATGGGGTGGGGAGAAGACCTGAGGAAGAGGCAGAGAATTTTGGGTTCTCCAGTTCCAACCCAGCGTGATGTGCTGTAGGGCTCCTGAGAGCACTGCAACCCAGTGGGTGACTTCCAGAGAGTTTCCATGGTGTGTGTGGTGTGTGTGGTGTGTGTGTGTATGTGTGTAGGTGTGTGTGGTGTGTGTGGGTGTGTAGGTGTGTAGCGTGTGGGGGTGTGTAGGTGAGTGTGTGTAGTGTGTGTGTAGGGTGTGTGTGGTTTGTGTGTGTATGTCTGTGTGTGTAGGATGTGTGTGGTGTGTGTGTGGTGTGTGTGTGTATGTCTGTGTGGGTGTGTGTAGGGTGTGTGTGGTGTGTGTATGTCTGTGTGGGTGTGTGTAGGGTGTGTGTGGGTGTGTAGATGTGTGTGTAGGGTGTGTGTGTAGATGGGTGTGGTGTGTGTGTATGTGCGTGTGTAGGGTGTGTGTGGTGTGTGTGGGTAGGGTGTGTGTGTGGGGTGTGTGTGTAAGTGTGGGGTGTGTAGTGTGTGTGTGTGGTGTGTGTGGGTGGGGGAGTGTGTGTGAGTGTGTGTGGTGTGTGTGTGGTGTGTGTAGGTATGTGTGTGGGTGTGGGTGTGGGTGTGTGTGGTGATGTGTAGGGGTGTGTGGGGGTGTGTGGGGTGTGTGAGTGTGTGTGTTCCATAGGTGGGTTGAAAATCTCAGATCATCAGGGCGGGGCTGGCATTAGCTTGTCCTCAGCTACTGTAAGGCCTGAGAGAACCTACATATTTACAATACGGAGGAAGGAGGGGGCCAGAAAAGGCCTTGGACTTGAACACTGGTCCGTGTGCTGTCAGCTCTCTGGCGGTGGCCATGGCAGTTCAGACATGGTGGTGGGGGAAGGATATGGCCAGGCAAGGGTGAGAATGGCTTTGAACACCTTTCCACCATCTTTCTAGATTGTGACTCTTGTTATTTGCAGAACTATCAACAGTAATTTTATTCTCTTTAAAGAGAATTCAGCCACCATTCCCCGTGATAACAGACCAGTATGACAAGCAGCCAGCCTTGATACAGACAACTGTCAGATAATCCTTTGCAAGTGGTGATAAGACTTAAGCAGAGGTTTCTGGAGGGCAGCAGTAGCTGGCAGTGCTGGGCATCAGGGGGACAGAAGTGCATCCTTCAGCACAGGGGGCTCCCGCCTCCTTTTCATGCCGGTCCCCTCTCCCACACTGTCGGTCCCCTTCATCTTCTCCTCCTCCCCAGCGGCTTTCTTC
The DNA here is from genome assembly GCF_964270905.1 of Leucopleurus acutus. NCBI lineage: Eukaryota > Metazoa > Chordata > Mammalia > Artiodactyla > Delphinidae > Leucopleurus > Leucopleurus acutus. The sequence goes on along the minus strand of NC_139145.1, from coordinate 171,603,060 downwards.
CCTGTCCACTTGCCCCTCCCCCTTGGAGGGAAGGACCAGGGGGCTACCTTGCAGCCAGAGGAGGGCAGAAGAAGCACAGCTACAGTCTTAAGCAGACCCTTGGGGAAAACATTTGGTCTGATCCGCCACACTGTGTGCAGAGAGCCCTGTGCTGGTCATTTTCCATCTGCCCCTCTCGGCCCATCCCTTCTGGCCTCCATCTCGCCTGGGCTCCAAGGGGACTAAGGCCTGCAGTCACGAGCTCCCCTGACCCTCTGGTTTCCTGTCGAGGATAGTTAATGAAGATAGGGACAGAGAATAAGGTCTGTGCTGCAGACCCAGGTGCTGTGGCTCCATCCCTCTAAGTCCCTGTTCCTCAGATCCAGCTCTCTCACCAGTCTTAGGTGAGCTCTTCCCTCCCCTCCTTCTTTAGCTGCTATTGCAGGCCACCTGGGCCCTCGCTGGTTACCTGAGCTGACTTACATGTCCACGAGTAGCCCCTTCATTGAACTCATTGGTCAAATCTCTTTGAGTGGGACTCTCTTGCAGAGACTGACTGACAGCATCTCTGGTGTTATAGTGGGTGAAGCCAACACCCCCATAGGGGCATAGAGGAAGGATAAGGGACCTTTAATTCAGTCCCTTTCCTGGGTTCCTTCTGTTTAAGCAGGAGACTCATCTCTTTCCTTGAGCTGGCAGCATCAGCAGACATAAGCGTCCCAACTTCCTGCCTGTATTTCAAAACCATCCCAGAGCAGTCTGTTTCACAGCAGAGGTGATGTAGGTTGGCGGCTGGGTTTTCTCCAGATCACGGGTGAACGTCTTGTGAATGTCTGGTTGTTTGGGAAAACTCGGCCAGCTGGGACACGTATCCATGGTCGCCAGATGCCCACACACATCTCTGCATCACCACCCAAAGATGCTGTCCCTGGGAATTTGCTTTTCAACTGTTTCTTAGCTCTTCTTGTTTATTTCTTTCCAAACAAAGAAACAAGGACAGAGTCCCTGGTAATTTGCCCCTTGCCTTGCGGATTCTGACCAATGAAGCTGCCCACATTTCCCTCTGAAGTCTTCCTGAGGGGTGGAAACACAAGCCCAGGACACGTGGACTTTCACCCTTAGGGCTGTCAAGCTCCTGGATCTCAGAAACACCAAAACTGGACATGACAATTCTGCTCTCTCAGGAACTCTATCATTGTTCTTACTTCCTCTAACTGTCTGCCCACCCCAGCCATGTTCCAAGCATCAATCTTGAAACCTCCCTCTCTTTCATCACCCACACAGATCACAACCCACTCTTGGCAATTCCACTTCCTCAGTGTTCTTAAATCAGATTCACTTTCTCCATCCCCACCAATGGCGCCCTATTTTAATAGACTGCCACCTCTCCTGGAATACCGTAACACGTTTCTTCCAAACTGGTCTCTTTGGCTCCTATCTTGGCCTTCAGAATCTTTTTCCACGTTGCTGTTAGTGTGTTCTTTCTACCCACACATGATCACACCCCCCTGTAACTCAATACCCTTCAATGGCAAACCTTCAGTTAACGCACAGGGGATAGCATGTCCCTCGCCCCCTGACTCTGTTCATTTGTCCAGTCCTGTCCCTTGCCAGCCCCAACTTCTACCTTTTAATCCCACTGGTTGCCAACCTGGGACTCCCCTGACAGAAACAAAATAAATTATACCAATTTCTTCTTCAGTTTTGCCTTTCCTTCTAAACTGCTTACCTATTTCTTCCTCCAAAAAGAATAGATGTTTTTAGAATGTCAGCTTGACCTAGCTTCCCGTTCAAAATGTAATGCCACGACCCAAACTGTGACATAATCAATTCAGCTCTGACAGTGTGAAATCCCATCGAATCACCTGTAATCTTAAGAAGAGGACAATCTGCTCACAAAGCAGGCATGAACCCTGAAGCAGGAGAGTGGGGCCTCATGGTAGGAAGAAAGTAAAGAGGGCTCTATCCGTAAGCCTCCATATCATCACCGTCAGCACACATTCTCTCTCTCTCTCTCTCTCTCTCTCTCTCTCTCTCGCTCTCTCTCTTTCTGTCTCAAACCTAAAGACTTTGTTGGATTGGAATCTCCATCAAAGAATCCAATAATCACAAACAATCATCCTGATGTATTAATGCACGTGTGTGTGTGTGTGTGTGTGTGTGTGTGTGTGTGTGTGTGTGGCGGGGGGTGATAAGGATCATCTCTCACATGAAACCCTAGATGTCTCCTTGGCTTAAAAAAGCCCTCCCTGACATTTCACTGCCTGGAAAATGCTTTCTTATCTTTCAAGACCATCCAATCTGTTACCACAGCATTTTTACATATGTCTGCAGCAAAATTCATTTATTTGTTCATTAGCTCATGCAATTCACTTCTTTATTTCACAGGTATTTATTGTCATTCTCCTTTGCAACATCATCCAGCTTTCTTAAAAATCCCTGTAATGGGGCTTCCCTGGTGGCGCAGTGGTTGAGAGTCCGCCTGCCGATGCAGGGGACACGGGTTCGTGCCCCGGTCCAGGAAGATCCCACATGCCGCAGAGCGGCTGGGCCCGTGAGCCATGGCCGCTGAGCCTGAGCGTCCGGAGCCTGTGCTCCACAACAGGAGAGGCCACAGCAGTGAGAGGCCCGCGTACCACAAAAAAAAAAAAAAAAAAAAATCCCTGTAATGTTCTGTTGCCCTTGGGTTCAGGACAAAACACCTTGATGTAGGTGACAAAGGTTTACATGGACTGATCCCTTCTCATATCTCCAACCTTTCCCTGGAAGTGACACACATCTATCCAATAACAGTGCAAAGGCATAAGATCAGTGCAATAGGAGAGCCTAGCATATATTAATAGAACATTTCAGTGCATAGGAAAGGGCTCTTTACAAATCATGGAGAAAATGAAGATTACTTGCTACATATTTTTGCATACATGTTGTATCATTTGTCTATACTTCTAGCTGTTTAGGAAAGTCTCCATAGATTGTGACCTCACATCATGATTCAATATCATCCCAAAGAGATGAAAAAGGTAAATTCTGAGATTAAATGTAAGTTTATTTTAAATGAGAAAGTATTGATGTTTCACTAATTTTTTTCTACTATGATTGATTTAACCTTATTAGCACATGAAACACAATAAAAATTGGTATTTTAAGAGATATAGTGTAAGCTGGGATGAAGTGAGAGAGTGGTATGGACATATATACACTACCAAAAGTAAAATAGGTAGCTAGTGGGAAGAACCTGCATCACACAGGGAGATCAACCCGGTGCTTTGTGTCCACCTACAGGGGTGGGATAGGGAGGGTGGGATGGAGACGCAAGAGGGAGGAGATATGGATATATATATATATATATGTATGTATGTATGTATAGCTGATTCACTTTGTTATGCAGCGGAAACTAGCACACCATTGTAAAGGAATTATACTCCAATAAAGATGTTAAATAAATAAATAAATAAAATATTTTCAAAAAAAACATAAAAAGGGATGTATACATGTGAAAGAAAAACATTGAAATATCAGAAATATTGAGATGTAATTCTGCAACAAGCTCTTCTTTTTAAAAAAATTTTATTGGAGTGTAGTTGATTTAAAATATTGTGCTAGTTTCTGCTGTACAGTGAAGTGAATCAGTTATACCTATGCATATATCCACTCGTTTTAAAATTATTTTCCCATATAGGTCATTACAGAGTATTGAGAAGAGTTCCCTGTGCTATACAGTAGGTCCTTATTAGTTATCTATTTTATATACAGTAGTGTGTATATGTCAGTCCCAATCTCCCAGTTTATCCCTCCCCCTCTTGCCCTCCTGATAACCATAAGTTTGTTTTCTACATCTGTGACTCTATTTCCGTTTTGTAAATAAGTTCATTTGTACTTTTTTTTAGATTCCACATACAAGTGATATTGTATGATATTTGCCTTTCTGTGTGACTTACTTCACTCAGTGTGACAATCTCTAGGTCCATCCATGTTGTTGCAAATGACATTATTTCTTTCTTTTTTATGGCTGAATAATACTCCATTGCATATGTGTACCACATCTTCTTTATCCATTTCTCTGTTGATGAACATTTAGGTTGCTTCCATGTCTCGGCCATTGTAAATAGTGCTGCAATGAACACTGGGGCATATGTGTCTTTTTGAAGTATGGTTTTCTCTGGATATATGCCCAGGAGTGGGATTGCAGGATCATATGGTAACTCTATTTTTAGTTTTTTAAGGAACCTCCATACTGTTCTCCATAATGGTTGTACCAATTACATTCCCACCAACAGTGTAGGAGGGCTCCCTTTTCTCCACACCCTCTCCAGCATAAATTCACATTTAATCTAAGGATGGGGAAGGATTTGTCAGCATAATAGCAAGAGAAGTAAATTCAAGAATAAACATTAATTGATTTGATTAGATATAGTTTTTCATCACATTGGCAACATTATAGGCAACATGAAAGGACCAAGAAACTTAGGTGAATATTTGCAATGTGTTTGATGAAGAAGTTATGCCCTAATATGTAAGAAATTCATGCACATAGATTACTAGTTCACTGGCATCTCCATGGAACAGTGTTCAGCAATTTTAAGTGCTCTGAATAATATGAGCTTTTTATTACTTTGTTGTTATTGTTAATATTGGTATTACTAAAATACAGGGAGAAAATACAAGGTCTAAAGTTCATAAAAATAAAGGTAAAACACATAAAACAATGTCTATGCTCACTTGTAATCAGTGAACTTTAAATTCTGAGCAGATACAATTTCTATCATTTTATCAAAACTTTTAAAATTAATATCAGTACTAGCAAAGGGTATTCACTTTGTGGTAATAATTAATACTATTTACCAAATGTTTTCTTGGTTTTTATCCTTGGGGAACTTTTCTGCTCCTGAAGGTAGGTGTGGCCATGCAACCCTAACTCTGGACAGGAGCACGTAGGCAGAAGTGGTGTGTGTCCCATGTGGGTGAGCTTCCAGATCCCTCTAGCATATGGTGATACCATCTTCCCAGCCAAGGCTAGAAGCACATTTTCCACGCAGCCTCCTTCATCCTAGGTTCTTTGAGAATGATGATGAACAGAAAAACTGCCAACCTGCAGTAGACTTGGAACATGGACAAGAGAAAAACCTCTTTTTGTGTGTGTTAAGTTCCCGAAAGAGCAGTGTTTGTTACTGTAAAGTAGCCTATTCTGGTTGGTACCACCCATAGGGAGAATATAATTTGGAAGCATCTTTCTTGAAAACAATTTGGCAATATATAGAGCAGAAACTAACACAGCATTGTAAAGCAATTATACTCCAATAAAGATGTTTAAAAAAAGAAAAAAAAAAGAGGTTTTAAAGCATCTTAGATTTGGGTTGACTGATTGCCATTCATTCACTTATTCATTAGGTAAAACTTTTGTGAACTTGCTATGTGTTAGAAAACCTGGTAGTCTCAGGGAAAACAGAACAGACAGGTGCCAACACAAGATCTTACAGCAATTTCCTCTCAAATGTTCTTTCCTAAGAACTATTAAAAATTTAATTAATAAGTAAGCAAAAAACATGCAAAATGCACATTTTTATCTGTTATATTAGCCAGGTGGATACAAGGCAAATATCCAAGAATAGGAGACTATAGAATAAAATGTATTCTATCTATGAAGTAAAATGTTCTTTCTTATTTATAATTTTAAAATAATATTCATAGACATGGCAAATGCTAACTGTAAAATAACTGGTGAAGAAAGCAAAATGGTGTTCAAAGTATAGCATAATCTAAATGTTATAAAGTATAGGAATATATTATAAAATAAGGTAAGGTTATACTTATAAGGTAAGGTAATGTTATACTTCAAATTATTATAAAATAAGGTAATGTTATACTTCAAATTATTAAAGTTAATTATTTTGGGTAAAAAGAAAAAAGATATTTTTTGTTATACCTTTTGTATGAAAAGTTTAAAAATGGACTTGCTGTATTTTTTTAATAAAATTAATAAAACAAAGTCATTGAAAAAACCTTCCCACCATTCACAGCTCTGCTGAGGATGAATTAAATTACATTTTCAGAGTGTTTACAATTTATGCATAACAACCACAGCATTAATAAAACAAAACACAGACCTAACTCCAAAAGAAACAGAAGGATAAAAAATAAATTATAATCTGATCCAAAATGATAAAACTGTTTGGAAAAAAATATTTCCAGTGGTGGAGTGCTCTAAAAAATACATTGGCTTTAGTCCAGTAGGACTATAATATGCAATTAAAGTATAAATTTACATAATAATAGTCAATTCTCAGCCAACTTCTAATTTTAAAACTGAGAACACTGAAAAAACAGAAACATAGTCTGAACAGTGGAGTCAGTTCTCAGTGACCCTCAGGAGTAAAGGGAGGTGGAGGTTATGCCATCCACTGTTGGTGAGACTATGCTGAAATTATTCACACTGGACATGGGGTAGAGCCAGGCTTTATTCTTGTTCAGGGATTTCAGTTATATATATATATATATATATATATATATATAAAATCATAATATAAAATTATAAAATACTGAGTCAGGTAAAGAGAAAGATTTATTATTGTGGAGGAAATAAATATGTAGTCAGTAAATTTATTATTATATAATATGATATAAAATTATAAAATAACATTATATATATTATATAATATATGCATTATAGTGACTATATATATTTTTTTATTTCTCCCACTATAATATATATCATAATTTTGTATTATATAATAATATGTATTATACTGACTATATATTTATTTCCTCCACAATAATAAATCTTTCTCTTTAATTGATTCATTGGGGTACTTTTGTGGTAAGTGGTTCAATTACTTCTACTTTTTTTCTTAAATAAAGAAATGCAGGCAACCTTTCTGCTTCTGTAAAACAATTTAGTCCAAAAACCATTTGGTGGGGTCAGGTGAGGTTGGCTTCCATGTGGAGCAGAGCCACTGGCCTGGTGGGGTCAGGAGCATGACTTGGGGCATGGAGACTGCACAAAGTAAGGTGGGGTCCAACGGAGTGAGGAGGGCACCTGCAGGGGTACTGTGTGCATTTCGTATCAGGAGGACTGACCAAGGAAGTGACCACATTGAGTTAATTAGAGCCAGGATCTTCTCTGCAAGAGAAGAGAGAAACAACTATGGATAAGGAAAAAGCAAGAATGAACTATTTGTGAAACTAGTATAAATTTGATCCCCAAATCATTAAAAAAAAAAGAAGAAGCATGAGAAAAATATTAAATTTTATTTTGAAATCGATGCAAAAATTCCTAGTAAGATATTGACAAATTGAATCCAACCATGTAGTAAATATATATCATTATTGACAAGGGTTTACATAAGAGTTTAAAGAAAGGTTAAAACTTAGAAAATCTATTAATACTTCTGGCAAACCTTATGACTTAACCACCTGTTTTTAGCCTCTCTCTCTTCTGTACCACCTCTAAAGTATAAGTAGAGTTATAGAAAGTATATCTTTCCATGAGGGACAAAGCAATAGGAAAATAAATATTCAAGGAAATAAATATTTTGAAGTAAATGTAAGGGACGCTGAACTGATGAGGAATTAAGGGAAAACTGCAGCCAAATTCTTATTGTGGGTGATGCAGAGAAGACAGAGGTCTGGAAGTAGGAAGGGAGAAGCTACACTCACTGTTGTGAATCATGAAAACCCCATTCATTTACCTGTGCTCAGCTTTCTGATTCTAAGCCTGCTGTAGGTGTATCCCCAAGTAAGTAAGGAGTGGAGGATGCTTCATAGGGAGCTATAAGAACCCCAAGAGTGGGGAAAAAATCTCCAAATAAGGGTATTTGGATAATGGAAATGGAAAAATCTGCATTGTCATGCATGCATTAGATAGGGGAGCCAATCACCACTTTAGTATCTAACTGGTAACTAGGAGCTAATTTATCCAGGATCAAGAGCTCTTTCTAACAAGAAAGAGACCAAAATAAAGGGGAAAAGTCAGAGGAAGTATATTAAATGAAAGGAATGAATCAAATTTCAAATCAAGAGAGAAGAGTAAAAACAAGGCTATAATAAATATCCTGAGAAAAAAAGGATTCTTCATCCATAAACAAGAACTGGATGCCATGAAAAAGGAACAGCCAGAAAACAAGAAAAGGCTCTTGGGAAATAAATAAAGCAGAAATATCATTTCAATAGAAGGGTATGCTACAAGGTATAGAAAAACCCTCAGCAAGTGGAAGAAAGATGCCAGAAAAGAAAATTGGATGAGTAAATGAACTGTGAAGGATGATACAAGAGTTCAGAGTGTAATTGCTAGGAATTTCAAAAAAAAACAAAGAGAAATAAACTGCCCATAGTTTGGAAAGTTTCTCTTGTGAGCCTGATAAACTATTGATAGATAAAAATATCCATGAAAAAGTAAATCTCATTACTGCAGGAAATAAAGGGGAGATGGGAAAAACATGAATCAGAATTTGATTTATAAATTAGATTATATTTGAGAGGTAAGAATTTAAAAATAGCTTCACATTTCTCTTCATCAACATTGGAAGTTTGAAGACAATTTAGCATTTCCTTCAAATACAATAGAATATGATTTTCACCATGGAATTCCATACTTAGCCAAATGACTAAATAAATTTGATGACCAAATGCAGTAACTATGACACTCACAACAGATAAGTTGAGAAGGCATATCTCCCAGGAAGCCATGGAAATTTGGGTGTGACAGAAAGAAGGAGTAAACGAGCTAGGGCTAGGATGAGGTGAGTGAGGGCCTTGGGGACCCCAGGGCAGCATGCTCACCTGTGGGGGGTCTGCAAGTGCAAGCTGAGCACCTGATCCACCCTGGAGTAAGCTCTTCACCACCCCCATCCTGTTCCCTACCCCAGAGGAATCAAGAAACCAAGAAATGGAGAGCCTGGAATCTAGGACACAGGCTGTTCAACAACAGAGTGTGAAGAAGAGAAGTTCCAGGTTTAGGGTCTTGCCCAGACCAAGAAAGCAAGAATAAGCTCATTGTTTAGAAATACAGAGATCAACATCTTATCCTTAAAAACAAAAACTGAAGATCCATTATTTTTTTCTTTTGTAGAACAAGACAGAAGAATAGGCAGGGGAGTAGCAAAGTGTTGTATTTTGCTCTAAGCTTTACGTTTTTTTTTTAACTTTCCTAGTATCCAATTTTTGAAATATGTGCATTTATTATTTGTGTTATAAAGGAAAAACATCATTCGAATAAACATAGAAAGATAAATTTCAATGTAACTTGCCACATTAATAGGTTAAAGGAGAAATAAATTAGTCTTTCATCTCAGCAGACACAGGAAAAAGATTTCATGGTGTCAATAGCCATTCATCATCGAGCAAACATAACAAAGAAGGATGGAGTGGCTCTTTCTTGACATGTAGAGTAACTTCTAAAAACCTAAAAGAAACATTATACATCGTAGTGGAATCTTAGGAATATTCTATTTAAAAATCAGAAATAGGGTTTCCCTGGTGGTGCAGTGGTTGAGAATCTGCCTGCTAATGCAGGGGACACGGGTTCGAGCCCTGGTCTGGGAGGATCCCACATGCCGCGGAGCAACTAGGCCCGTGAGCCACAACTACTGAGCCTGCGCGTCTGGAGCCTGTGCTCCGCAACAAGAGAGGCTGTGATAGTGAGAGACCCGCGCACCGCGATGAAGAGTGGCCCCCGCTTGCCACAACTAGAGAAAGCCCTCGCACAGAAACGAAGACCCAACACAGCAAAAATAAATAAATTAATTAATTAAAAAAAAAATCAGAAATAACAACAGGTTGTCCATCTTACAACAGTATTCAAGTCGGCACTCACTGTTTTTGTGGAAAACAATAAGAAATAAAAAACACATTTAAAACAGCTGGAAAAGGAAGAGATGGTTCTGTCACTATGTGAAGTTATATAATTGTCTACACAGAAAAAACAAGACAATCAATGAACAGGCTATTAGAACCAATGCAAATTGCATAAGGTTGATGGAGACCAATTAATATGCCCTTTATATTGGAAATAAAGAATTTAAAAATGTAATATTAAAAATATAGTTCATTACAGGAAAAACACAAACATCAAAACTGCACACTGAGATTAAAGTAAAGCCAACAAAAAATGCACAGTCCATTAATTATGGGGGGGAAGCCATAAAAGACTGAGAAGATACAAATAAATGCACAGAACTCTCCTATTCACAGATGAGAAGACTCAGGATGTTAAACATGTCACTTCTCCCCAAATTTTCCTGCAAATTAAAAAAATTTCAATCAAAAACCACAAAGTAATATTTTTGTGAAACTTACAAATTAATTCAGAAATTTATATGGAAAATTAAAAGTGCATGAGTAGATACAATGTTTTGAATAATTAAAACTGGTAGAGGAACAGTTGTTTGGATGTGAAGACTTTCCAAGAGCTGTAATAAACCGTGCAGTGTTGACAGAGGGAAAAACAGAACAGAGATACTATGATGGGGCCACACAGATGTAGAGTGGGTTAGGTGAGGGAATTTGCACCATAGACCAGTGGGAAAAAAGCTTATTTAATGAGTGGAATCAAGACCATTAACTGTCCATAAGGAAAAATAAAGTAAAATAAAATTAGGTTCCTGATTTACACAGTACACAAAAATAATTCCAGTTGGATTTAGAAACTAAAAGTGAAGAACTCTAAGACAATGTTCTTTTGTCCTGGATGTTATAAAGTTATTCTTCTCTAGTTTGTTCTGATTATTTAAACACCAAACCTCAAACAAACAATAACCAGCACAGGGAAGCAACCTAAATGTTCATCAAAAGAGGAATGGATAAAGAAGATGTGGTACATATATACAATGGAGTATTACTCAGCCATAGAAAAGAACTAAATAATGCCATTTGCAGTGACATGGATGGATCTAGAGATTATCATATTGAGTGAAGTAAGTCAGAGAGAGAAAGACAAGTATCATATGATATCACTTATATGTGGAATCTACAAAAAAGGGTAAAAATGAACTCATCTACAAAATAAGAAGAGTTACAGGTGTAGAAAACAAACTTACGATTACCAGGGGGTGGGAGCAGAGGGATAAATTGGGAGATTGGGGTTGACATATACACACTACTATATATAAAATAGATAACTAATGAAGACCTACTGTATAGCACAGGGAACTCTACTCAATACTTTGAAATGGCCTATGTGGGAAAATAATCTAAAAAAGAGTGGATATATGAATATGTATAACTGATTCACTTTGCTGTACACCTGAAACTAACAGAACATTGTGAATCAACTATACTCCAATAAAAATTTAAAAAAATAAAATTATAGGTAAATTAGATTATTTCAAAATATAAAACTCTAATATCTCAAAAGGCACTGTAAATGTTTAAAATACAAGTAACAGTCTGAAAAAAAGGATAATTTCAAGGTATGTAAAAGGCAAGAGGTAAATATGCATAATAAATGAAGGACTTTTAGAAATTGATAAGAAAAGTAAATGAATGATCAACTCACAGATGAAATGTATCTATCACATCTTTGAAAAGATGCTCACCCTCCCTAATAACCAGAGAAATGCACATTCAAACACCAAGGAAATGCTATTTTTACAAGATTGAAAGTATGACGGAGTATATGTTGGTCAGAAAGGATGGGAAATGGCCTTTTCTGCTCAGCATGTGGGGATCTAGCTAGTCCAGCTATTGTGGAGATAGTGCATCAGCATCCTGAAAAAACAAAAAATGTGCATGTCCTTCGAGCAAGCAATCCACTTCTGGATACATAACTACATAACCTAGATGAATGTGTGCACACGAACACCAAGTGATATGCAAAAGAATATTTATTGCAGCATGGTTGTAATACTGAAAGTGCAGAGACAAACAGAATGTCTGTCTATTAGTTGGAGGTAGGATACCTAATATGGCACCAGTTTTAATGCACTAGCTTAACTGTGGTAAGTATGTTTCCATATCAGGGCAGACATATCGTGAAAACAAATGGAGAACAAAAAAGCAAAATGGACACCAGTAAGTATAGTGTCATATCCTCCCAAATTAATAGTAGACACAAAATAGTATACAATTTTAGGAGTACAATATATTATGCAAGAAATATAGAAATGCAGTAAATATAAAAATCAGAACACTGTACTTTTTTTTCTTCTGACACTTGACTCTTAGCACAGAAGTTGGGGTGCATGGGACTCCTTCTGGTGGGGGCCACAGGAAGTGATTTTAGCTATAGCTTTAATATTTCTTATGTTTAAATAGACTGTAATCAAATAGTATACAACTGTCAACTATTAGTTATAAATGTAGGAATATGGGTTTTCTTTTCCTATTCTTCGTAGTTATCTCTATTTAAAACTTTTTAAATAAAATTAATTTATAAAAAGATATCTAATAAAACAATGTCACGTTGGTATGGTTTGGCTAATGCTATCCTTCAATCACATGTCTCTATGCATTAAGCTTTCAGGCTTTTGATCTTCCAGCCATCTTTAATAAAACTTCAAAGTCACGTTGGGTACACTGAAACTATTCAGCAGGCCTGTGAGGAGGGGAAACTCAATTGGAGTCCCGGGGCTTTAAAATGTGTTTAGCTTTGATAATATCTCATGTTCATATGAATCCTTTCATCCCCAGAATACTAAGCTCTTCAGACATGTTAGCTCAAGGGTCCCCACCATCCCTTGTGAGGCAGGATATTGGCTGGTGTTATTTGGAAGAATCCAAACAGTGATAAATTTAGATGCTACAAGTCCCAAAACAGCAGGATCAAAGTGCTGGTTTCATGATATACGAATATGTAGCCATGTAATTTAGGTTAATTCTCCTCTTTTCATTCATCATTCCATGCCCATCTTCTTAATTATGCATGCTTAATGTCTCAATTCGTAGTTCAATGCTTATCTTTTATGGTTCTTTCCCTTACTTCTAAGATGTTGTTTTTTTTTTTTTTTTTTTTTTGGCAGAGCATATCTAGAATATTTTCTAAGCTTCATTGTTATACTGAGTGAAGTAAGTCAGTCAGAGAAAGAGAAATATTGTATGATATCACGTATATGTGGAATCTAAAAAAAATGATACAAATGAGCTTATTTACAAAACAGAAACAGACCTACAGACTTAGCAAACTTATGGTTACCAGAGGGGAAGGGTTGAGGGGAGGGATAGCTAGGGAGATTGGGATTGACATATACACACTGCTATATTTAAAATGGATAACCAGCAAGGACCTACTGTATAGCACAGGGAACTCTGCTCAGTATTCTGTAACAACCTAATTGGGGAAAGAATTTGAAAAAGAATTTTAAAAAATTCAATATGTATCAAAACTGTTTCATCACCAGAGAAACATGTCATGATCACTTCTCTCCCTGTGACTGTTTTACTTTTGTCCACCCCGCCATTTAATTTCCCTGTAATAAAAGACTTCTTTCCTTTTGTAATGCAGGTGCATCAGAATCTGTTGTAACTTTTGGTAGGTTGCCACAGAGAGATGTAAGAATCTCTTGCCCAAACAACTGTTTGTGCATCTGGGAACTGGGAGTAGATGAAGCAATGATTTGCCATGCAGAATAAATGTATACAGGACTGGAATCCATTGGGTAATATGTCATCTTTCTTTCCACTTTGTAGATTGTAGAATTGGATTAACAAGACCCCAGGGATTGTCTGGGTAGGGATGCTCTAGGAGTATTACAGTCCCACACTACCTTAGAGCCTAAAAAAGACCCACATCATTGTTTTTCAACTTCTATTTCAAACTAGAAAATGTTCATTGATTCCATATTAGGAATGAGAAAAGGATGAAGAAGAAACAGGACATGGTGAAAATGTTTTGATGATGTTCAGGATGACAAATGTATGTAGGCACCTGTGTGTCTCCCCCTTTGGAGCAGTTTCCTTTTGGTTAAAGAGAATGATAGCTGCTCCTTGGCCACATGTCCTTGTCCTTTCATTGGTTAAAGGCCATGTGTCATCTCAAAGAATCAGCATCTCATGGTCCCAAGATGGAGGCAGAAAGAACTGTGACCAACATTGGAACGTGGCTTTGTCAGTTTCTCACTGCCCTCTCCTTTGCCTCCGGGTAAGGTCAGACACAAAGTTCATCCTTTATAAATATTTGGTGAATGAGTGTTTGAAAAGCCAAAATACTCCTATGAATATGTTCCCTGAAACTTCCCAGTAATTTCATGCAGAAGATGTGTGTGTGTGCTGTGTGTCCAGTGATTTGCTTTTGCGTGCCAAGTCCTCACTCGAACAACTGTGTTTTTAATGGTTTCTAAACCTGGCTGCAGGTATACAAATATATCCAACCTGGGCAAAACTCTAAGCAAAACCTAAATAAACCATTCTGGACCTGGAGAGTCATTTTGTACGGGAATTTGAGCAGCCAGCCGGCTGTCCTGGAGATTGTAAGCAGCATCCTAATGCACAGCAATGCTGGAACAGCCTGGTAGGCCTGGGTGAAATGAGCTCTGGGTTATCCTGTTCTATCCATCAAGCCTTAAACTCCACCAGAGCAGAGCTGAACAAGGCTCACAAACAACTCAGCCTTGCTTTTATCGACATCGTGCACATTAGCAGACGATCCCCGAGTATTGAACTTTTATAACATCTCTGATCTGTGCTCTCCCCGCAACTCTCATCCCCCGTGTGCTGCATATGTGTTGTAAAATTGAGCATGTGGCATCTTCTTAATGGTGTGTGGCTTATGCACAAACAGCCTTGAATAAATAAGTGGAGGCTTCACTAGCGTCCTCCTATTTGCGATTTAGTGAGTGTGCTTTTCTGCAGCACCCAGTGAATCCCTCCCGGGGCAGGGAATTGCCCTCAGGTGTTCTCCAGACTGCACGTGACCCCTGGCTGGAGGACCAGGCCCTGCGTGTCCAAAGGTGGACTCACCCTGATGTAAGCAAAATGTGTCTTCACCTCCACATGCTCCCTTTGGAGGTGAGTTTTGCCCGATCCAAGTAGACTTGCCTTCCATTAATTGTTCTGACATAAAGGGTGTGAACTGAAGAACACAAAGAAAAGGCAGTTTGAAGACAATGATGATTTTTTTAGATTCTGCATATAAGCGATATCATATGATATTTCTCTGTCTGACTTACTTCATTTAGTATGATCATCTCCAGGTCCATCCATGTTGCTACTGAACTTATTTACAGAACAGAAACAAACTCACAGACTTAGAGAATACACTTACGGTTACTAGGGGGAAGGGTTGGGGATAGGTACAGATTGGGAATTTGGTACTGACATGTCCACACTGCTATATTTAAAATGAATAACCAACAGGGACCTGTTGTATAGCACAGGGAACTCTGGTCAATATTCTGTAATAACCTAAATGGGAAAATAATTTGAAAAAGAATAGATATATGTATATGTATAACTGAATCACTCTGCTCTACACCTGAAGCAAACACAGCATTGTTAGTCAACTATACTTCAATATAAAATAAAAATTAAAAAAAAAATTAAAGTGGACATAATCAGAAGGACACTTATCTATGGTGCAAGGCTATGGGAGTTTTCCTTATGATTTTTTAAAAAGAAATTTGCTAGTTTCCCACATTACCTCTTTCACTGATACTACCTATGACTTAAATGTAGATTCAATAAATAAATGCATGTCTGGTATCTGAGGCACAGAAGGTTAAAAAAAAAAAGACAACAATGCCAGGGAGTCCTGTGAATGTTTCTTTTTTGTGCTAGTGGGGAGTAAACAGGTTGGACCATCAGGCTGAGCAGCTCAGAGATTTGGTCCCATACACTAGTCACCAAGGGGAGGTATTCAAACTTGACCACCTGTTATAGGGTCGGCAAGACAAGGGCCTCTGGGTGGTGGAGCTGTGAGGCCTCCAAGCCACTTCTGCCTGCAAGGCTGGTCAAAGGCAGCAAAGGAGAGCTGCGAATTTGCTGATGTGGCCTATGGCCTTAGGAGCACTGTGTGTGTGTGTGTGTGTGTGTGTGTGTGTGTGTGTGTGTGTGTGTGTGTGAAAAGGAGAGCTGTGTGGGGAGAGGGAGAGATGAGGGAGGACCCTCCATCTACCCCGGAAGCTCTGCCGATAGGGGAGCCTTGGGCAACTGGTCCAGCAGACTCTGTGGGGAAAGTCTAAATGGCCCCTCAGCCAGTCAGCACTGTGCTACTTAGCACAGAGAACAGTATGTCCCCTACATATCAACCTTCAAGTTTCAAACTTTCAAAGATGCAAACGTGTGCTTGCATGTCCAATCACATAAGTTAGTTCACATGTCTGGCTTACATTGTCACACACGTGCATCCTCTTCAAGTGGTTGTGCTTTTGTGTACTTTACTGTACAGAACTGTATAGAGTACAGTAGTTCAGTATCTTTATTTCCAGCTAGATCTGCAAGAGGACGACTTCATTGAACTCCTTGCTGGGCAACATGAGGAACTTATTAATGAAGACTTGAAGGAATTGAAGGCCCAGAGAAAGGACAAAGAGAGACAAGAGGAAGAAGTAACTGAAGAACTGAAGAGATTCACGATGCAGTAAATGGCAAGGGGATTTTCTTTATTTGAAGAGGCACTGTTAGTTTTTGAGTTACAGGATGTGAACATAGAATGGGACACAAAGGTTGCAGAAGTTGTACAGAATGTAATTCAGTGCTACCATGTCATCTATGATGAGAAAAAAAAAAAGAGTTACTACCCACATATCACTGGATCATTTTTTTCAAGAGTGTAGATAAAATTGAATCCAGCAAAGAACCAGAACCTGTGCCATCAACGTCAGGCATGAGTGAAATTGCAACTTGTCCTCCGTCTCCTATTGCTGAGGATCCTTCTGCTCTCCCATAGGGTCTCCCATCTCCCATCTCCTCTCCCTTCTCCAGTCAGTAACTCTTCTCGCCTGTTAACACGATGCCAGCCCCTGTGTGCCAGCTGTTGTACTGCACTACTGTACTTTTCAAGGTACTGTACTGTAAGATTAAAAATGTTTTCTTTATTTTTTGTGTTGTTTTGTCTGGATTTTTTGTGTTAAAATTATTATAAACTTATCACAGTACAGTACTATAGAGCCGATTGTGTTAGTTGGGTACCTAGGCTAACTGTGTTGGACTTATGAACAAATTGGACTTACGAATGCACTCTCAGAATGGAACTCGTACATATGTAGGGGACTTACTGTAGTCTGATGTTTGGTGTCTGCTAGCTCTGGTTGAACAGGGGAAAAATGAGAGCCGTTCTTAGAGTATTGCCTATCCAATTCACACACGCACATTGATCCAATGAATAAAAGGCTCTGGGAGTCATTAAACAAAACTATATGGTCTGGACTTAAAAATATTCCAAAGGGTGAGATTGCCATCCATGGGTCCATGCTGGGCATTTTCCAAGCTCTCCCTTATTTAACCATCACAGTAATCCTGTGAGCAATTGCACCATCAGGAAAGGACAGAGTTTGCTAAAGTAACAAATAGCACCAAACCTCAGTTTCTTGTTCTCAGTTAGTCAGAAGGGTTCCTGTCAGCTTGTCAAAATTGCTTCTACCATGTGTTAGACTAAAGTGCAGACCTGCTTCACTATTGTGGTGTTTCTATCTGCACACCTGCTTTTCTAGTCACTGTAGCAGGGAAGAGAACATGGAAAAAACACAAAATAGCCTTTAGTTGCTTCCAAAAACGTGTCATATTGCATTGGCCAAAATAAATCACTTGGGCATTCTTCCCTCTGTAGGAGAGGAGAAGGAATGGAGACCTGGGTATCTGGGCATCTGGGATGCACTGTTAATGGGTCTCAGCGATACAGATCATCTCTGTTTTCTAGGGGAGTATGCACTTCGTCTTTGTGCACAGATACTAAGAGATGCACCAGCCTTCTACAACAGATCTCTCTGACTCAGACCTCTGCTCTTTACACACGACACGCATACACAGCACTCATCTCACTGGATCTGACAGTGTGTGACACAGTTTTCACCCTTTCTTCCTTCCATGTCCTCCTCTCAGGCCCCAAGGCTCTGCAACTCTCCACTCTTCCTTCCCTCCCAGGGTCCTTTGCTGGTTCTTTCTTTATCCCTCCAACTTAGAAGGTTTGATTTCCCTATGTCTTAGAATCCTTTATTCTTATTTATCACATCAAGTCTCATGGACTTAACTATCTATACCCAGAACACTTGAAGACTTTCACCTCTAATTGAAAACACTTCTCTATGAAATCTATATGAAACCATCGACCTGACCATTCTTCTTGGGTGTTGAATAGGAAATTTAACATGAACAACATCAAACACCCAGTCTTCATTGCTTCCACCTCACCCAACTCCCACCACCATCTTCCCTGTCTTGGAAAGTGGTAACTCTGTCCATCAAATTGCTCAAGTCAAACATATTAGAATCAACATTGACTTTTCTCACTCTCTATTTTTAATCTAGAAAAGCCTTATGAACTCTAGCTTCCCAATATATCTAGAAGATGACTGTTTCTTATCATCACCTTGGTCTCAGTTCCTGTTATCCAGGTTATTTTAAGAGCTTCCTAACTTGTTTCCCTGAGTCTGTTCTCTTGTCCATCCAGTACTCTACTATTTCTATCATCCACTTAGTAACTGGAGGGATCCTTTAACTCTTCTACATTAAACCTTCTGGTAGTGTCCATCTCAATGAGAGTAAGTTCACACTTTCATAGTTTCCAGAAAGGCTTACAAATCTACTTCCACTCTCACTGCCTCTCAGGTACTATTTTTATTTTTCCCTCCTTTCTCCCCAGGTTCCAGCCACATTTTCCTTTTTGCTCCTGCATGGACATGGCAAACAGAGTCCTAGTTAGGAGCTTTGGTTCCTATGTTTTCAGTCTGGCACGTTCCTCCACCAAATATCCAAGGAGTATTTAGGTCTTTCCATTATGGATTTCTAAATTAACTCCACTGTGGTCAGAGAACAACTTTGGTAGGACTTAAATCTTTTCCAATTGGTTAAGACATCTTTTATGGCCCAGAATATGACCTATCTTGGTAAATCACCCATGTGCATACAGAAAGAACACGCATTCTGTTGTTGTGGGATAGGGTGGTCCGTAAATGTCAATTATGTCAAATTGGTTGACATTGTGTTCAAATCTTATATGTCATAACTGATTTTATGTCTATTGTTTGTATCAATCATTAAGAAAGTGTTATTAAAATCTCTGACTAAAATTGTATATATATATATATATATATATATATATATATATATATATATATAGTTCTATAGTTTTTCTTTCATGTCCTTTGAAGCCCTGCTATGAGATGTATTAAAAAATTAGGAATAAATATGCCATCTTAATTAACTGATCCTTTGATCTTTATGCAATAATCTTTACACCTTGTGACATAATTTACTCTAAAATCTGCTTTGTATGCTATTAACCTAGCCACTCCAGGTTTTTTTTTGTTTTTCAAATTACTGTTAGTATTGTATACATATTTCAAAATTTTGTACTTTTTACTCATTTCTGTCTTCTTACTTAAAATGTTTTCTTATAGATAACATAGTTGAGTCTTTTATTTTTTAACATCTTTATTGGAGTATAATTGTTTTACAATCGTGTGTTAGTTTCTGCTGTATAAAAAAGTGAATCAGTTATACATACAATATGTCCCCATATCCCCATATCCCCTCCCTCTTTTGTCTCCCTCCCACCCCCCCATCCCACCCCGCTAGGTGGTCACAAAGCACCAAGCTGATCTCCCTGTGCTACGAGGTTGCTTCCCACTAGCTATCTATTTTACACTTAGTACTTAGTATATATTTCCATGCCACTCTCTCACTTTGTCCCAGGTTACACTTTCCCATCCTCATGTCCTCAAGTCCATTCTCTACGTCTGAGTCTTTATTCCTGTCCTGCTCCTAGGTTCTTCAGAACCATTCTTTTTTAGATTCCATATATGTGTGTTAGCAACCAGTATTTGTTTTTCTCTTTCTGACTTACTTCACTCTGTATGAAGACTCTAGGTCCATCCACCTCACTACAAATAACTCAGTTTTGTTTCTTTTTATGGCTGAGTAATATTCCATTGTGTGTGTGTGTGTGTGTGTGTGTGTGTGTATATATATATATATATATATATATATATATATATATATATATATATATATATATGACACATTTCTTTATCCATTCATCTGTTGATGGACACTTAGGTTGCTTCCATGTCCTGGCTATTGTAAGTAGTGCTGCAATGAACATTGTGATACATAACTCTTTTTGAATTATGGTTTTCTCAGGGTATATGCACAGTAGGGGTATTGCTGGGTCGTATGGTAGTTCTATTTTTAGTTTAAGGAACCTCCATACTGTTCTCCATAATGGTGATATTAATTTACATTCCCACCAAAGAGTGCAAGAGGGTTCCCTTTTCTCCACACCCTCTCTAGCATTCATTGTTTGTAGATTTTTTGATGATGGCCATTCTTACCAGTGTGAGGTGATACCGCACTGTAGTTTTGATATGCATTTCTCTAAGGATTAGTGATGTTGAGCATCCTTTCATGTGTTTGTTGGCAATCTGTATATCTTCTTTGGAGAAATGTCTATTTAGATATTTTGCCCATTTTTGGATTGGGTTGTTTGTTTTTTTGATATTGAGCTACATTTTATACTTTGGAGATTAAACCTTTGTCAGTTGCTTCATTGGCAAATACTTTCTCCCTTTCTGAGAGTTTCCTTTGCTGTGTAAGAGCTTTTAAATTTCATTAGGTCCCATTTCTTTATTTTTGTTTTTATTTCCAATTCTCTAGGAGGTGGGTCAAAAAGGATCTTGCTGTGATTTATGTCATAGAGTGTTCTGCCTATATTTTCCTCTAAGAGTTTTATAGTGTCTGGCCTTACATTTAGGTCTTTAATCCATTTGGAGTTTATTTTTGTGTATGGTGTTAGGGAGTGTTCTAATTTCATTCTTTTACGTGTAGCTGTCCAGTTTTCCGAGTACCACTTATTGAAGAGGCTGTCTTTTATCCAATGTATATTCTTGCCTCCTTTATCAAAGGTAAGATGACCATATGTGCGTGGGTGTATCTCTGAGCTTTCTATCCTGTTCCACTGATCTATATTTCTGTGTTTGTGCCAGTACCACATTGTCTTGATTACTGTAGCTTTGTAGTAGAGTCTGAAGTCAGGGAGCCTGATTCCTCCATCTCCATTTTTCTTTCTCAAGTTTTCTTTGGCTATGTGGAGTCTTTTGTAATTCCATACAAATTGTGAAATTTTTGTTCTAGTTCTGTGAAAACTGCCATTGGTAGTTTGACAGGATGGCATTGAATCTGTAGATTGCGTTGTGTAGTATAGTCATTTTCACAATGTTGATTCTTCCAAGCCAAGAATATATCTCTCCATCTGTTTGTATCATCTTTAATTTCTTTCATCAGTGTCTTATAGTTTTCTGCATACAGGTCTTTTGCCTCCTTAGGTAGGGTTATTCATAGGTATTTTATTCTTTGTGTTGTAATGGTAAATGTGAGCGTTTCCTTAATTTCTCTTTCAGATTTTTTATCATTAGTGTATAGGAATACAAGAGATTTATTTGCATTAATTTTGTATCCTGCTACTTTACCAAATTCATTGATTAGCTCTAGTAGTTTTCTGGTGGCATCTTTAGGATTCTCTATGTATAGTATCATGTCATTGGCAAGCAGTGACAGTTTTACTTCTTCTTTCTGATTTGGTTTCCTTTTATTTCTTTTTTCTTCTCTGAGTGCTGTGGCTAAAACTTCCAAATCTATGTTGAATAACTGTGGTGAGACTGGGCAACCTTCTTTTGTTCCTGATCTTAGAGGACATTGTTTCAGTTTTTCACCATTGAGAATGATGTTGGCTGTGTGTTTGTCATATATGGCTTTTATTTGTTGAGGTAAGTTCCCTCTATGTCTACTTTCTGGAGGGTTTTTATCATAATGGGTGTTGAATTTTGTCAAAAGCTTTTTCTGCATCTATTGAGATCATCATATGGATTTTATCCTTCAGTTTGTTAATGTTCTGTATCACAATGATTGATTTGCATATTTTGAATTATCCTTGCATTCCTGGGAAAAAACTCCACTTGATCATGGTGTATTATCATTTTAATGTGCTGTTGGATTCTGTTTGCTAGTATTTTGTTGCGGATTTTTTCATCTATATTCATCAGAGATATTGACCTGTAGTTTCTTTTTTCTGTGACATTTTTTTTCTGGTTTTGGTATCAGGGTGATTGTAGCCTTGTAGAATGAGTTTGGGAGTGTTCTTCCCTCTGCTATAATTTGGAAGAGTTTGAGAAGGATAGGTGTTAGCTCTTCTCTAAATGTTTGATAGAATTCACCTGGGAAGCCATCTGGTCCTGGGCTTTTGTTTGTTGGAAGATTTTTAATCACAGTTTCAATTTCAGTGCTTGTGATTCGCCCGTTTGTATTTTCTATTTCTTCCTGGTTCAGTCTCGAAGCTTGTGCTTTTCTAAGAAAGTGTCCATTTCTTCCGAGTTTTCCATTTTCTTGGCCTATAGTTGCTTGTAGTAATCTCTCATGATCCTTTATATTTCTGCAGTGTCATTTGTTACTTCCTCTTTTTCATTTCTAATTCTATTGATTTGGGTCTTTTCCCTTTTTCTCTTGATGAGTCTGGTTAATAATTTATCATTTTTGTTTATCTTCTCAAAGAACCAGATTTTAGTTTTGTTGATCTTTGCTATCATTTCTTTCATTTCTTTTTCATTTATTTCTGATCTGATTTTTATGATTTCTTTCTTTTTGCTAACTTTGTGGGTTTTTTTTTTCTTCTTTCTCTAACTGATTTAGGTGTAATTTTAGGTTATTTATTTGAGATTTTTCTTGTTTCTTGAGGTAGGATTTTATTGCTATAAACTTCCCTCTTGGAACTGCTTTTTCTGCATCCCATATGTTTTGAGTGGTTGTGTTTTCATTGTCATTTGTTTCTAGGTATTTTTTTATTTTTGATTTCTTCAGTGATCTCTTGGTTATTTAGTAGTATATTGTTTACCCTCCATGTGTTTGTATTTTTTACACTTTGTTTCCTGTATTTGATATCTAGTCTCATATTGTTGTGGTCGGAAATGTTACCTGATATTATTTCAATTTTCTTATATTTACCAAAGCTTCATTTGTGAACCAAGATATGATGTCCCCTAGGGAATGTTCCATGAGCACTTGAGAAGAAAGTGTATTCTGTTGTTTTTGGATGGAATGTCCTATAAATATCAATTAAGTCCATCTTGTTTAATGTGTCATTTAAAGCTTGTTTTTCTTTGTTTATTTTCATTTTGGATGATCTATCCATTGGTTAAAGTGCCTTACTATTATTGTGTTACTGTTGATTTCCCCTTTTATGACTGATAGCATTTGCCTTATGTATGGAGGTGCTCCTATGTTGGGTGCTTGTCTGTAAAGGTTTTAATTTCTCCTTCCAATCTGAATGAGATCCTTGCTGGGTAGAGTAATCTTGGTTGTAATTTTTTTCCCTTTCATCACTTTAAATATGTCTTGCCACTCCCTTCTGGCCTGCAGAGTTTCTGGTGAAAGACTAGCTCTTAACCTTATGGTGATTCCCTTGTAATTTATTTGTTGCTTTTCCCTTGCTGCTTTTAATATTTTTTCTTTGTTTTTAATTTTTGATAGTTTGATTAATATGTGTCTGGCATGTTTCTCCTTGGATTTATCCTGTAAGGGACTCTCTGTGCTTTCTGGACTTGATTGACTAATTCCTTTCCCATATTATGGATGTTTTCAACTATGATCTCTTAAAATATTTTCTCAGTCCCTTTCGTTCTCTCATCTTATTCTGGTACCCTATAATTTGAATGTTGCTGTGTTTATTGTTTTCCCAGAAGTCTCTCAGTGTGTCTTCAAGTGTTTTCATTCTTTTTTTTTTCTCTTTTCTGCTCTGCAATACTTATTTCCACTATTTTATCTTCCAGATCACTTATCCATTCTTCTGCCTCAGTTATTCTGCTATTGATTCCTTCTAGAGTATTTTTAATTTCATTTATTGTGTTGTTTATCATTGTTTGTTTTCTCTTTAGTTCTTCTAGGTCCTTGTTAAAGGTTTCTTGTATTTTCTCTATTCTATTCCCAAGATTTTGGATCATCTTTAATATCATTACTATGAATTATTTTTCAGTAGACTGTTTATTTCCTCTTCATTTGTTTCATCTGGTGAGTTTTTACCTTGCTCCTTCATTTGTCGTGTATTTCTCTGTTTTCTCATTTTGCTTAACTTACTGTTTTGGGGGTCTCCTTTTTGCAGGCTGTGTGTTTGTAGTTTCTGTTGTTTTTGGTGTCTGGCCCCAGTGGCTAAGGTTGGTTCAGTGGGTTGTGTAGGCTTCCTGCTGGAGGGGACTGGTGCCTGTGTTCTGGTGGATGAGGCTGGATCTTGTGTTTCTGGTGGGCAGAACCATGTGCCGTGGTGTGTTTTGGGGTGTCTGTGACCTTATTATGATTTTAGGCAGCCCATCTGCTAATGGGTGGGGTTGTGTTCCTGTCCTGCTAGTTGTTTGACATGGGGTGTTCAGCACTGGAGCTTGCTGTTCGTTGGGTGTAGCTGTGTCTTAGTATTGAGATGGAGATCTCTGGGAGAGCTCTTGCCAATTGATATTACATGGGGTTGGAAGTCTCTGGTGGTCCAATGTCCTGAACTCGTCTCTTCCACCTCAGAGGCTCAGGCCAGACACACGGCCAGAGCACTAAGATTCTGTCAGCCACATGGCCATGTACGTGGTGAGTTTCTTGCCTTTTGGGAAGTCTGAGCTCTTCTGCCAGCATTCAGTAGCTGTTCTGAAGGAGTTGTTCCACATGTAGGTGTATTTTTGATGTATTTGTGGGGAGGAAGGTGATCTCTACATCTTACTCCTCCGCCATCTTGAATGTCCTCGAGTCTTACATTTTTAACCCAGTCTGACAATCTGTCTTTTAAGTAAGATGTTTAGACCATTTGTGTTTGATGAGATCATTGATTTGGTTAAGCTTAAATCTGTTATCTTGATATTTGCTTTCTATTTCTCCCATTTGTCCTTTGTTTCCTTTTCTCTTGTTTTCTTCCATCTTTTGAAATAATTTAGCACTTTCTCGATTCCATTTTATGTACTTATTAGCTATAACTAATCAGATTAGTAGTATACATCTTTAACTTATCATCACGTCCTTCAAGTGATGTTCTACCACTTGATGTATCCTGCAAAACCCTTACAATAGCACCTGCTTTCACTTCTCCACTCCCAACATTGGTGCTATTACTAATATACATTTTACTTGCCCATGGTATAAACTCCGCACTACATTGCTACTATTCTTGTTGAAAGAATCAATAATCTTTTATAGTGACTTAAATAATAAGGAAAAATGCAGTATACTTTTACTCAGGAAGATATTATTTTAAGTGCTCTTTTTTCCTTTGTGTACATTTGTATTTCCATCTGGCTTTATTTCTGTTCTTCCTAAAGGAATCTATTGAACACTTTTTATCACGAATTCTCTCAGCTTTTATGTAAACCAAAAAGTTCTCTTCTATTTATGAAGTAGATTTTGTGAGGTACAGCCCTCTAAATCAATAGCTTTTTGTTTCCTTTCTGTACGTTGAAGATGTTCTGCTATCTTCTCACTCGTGTTGTTTCTGATGAGAAATCGAATGGCACTTGTATCTGTAACCCTCTTTTTTTATTGTGACTTGTTTCCTCTCTGCTTGCTTTTAAAATGTTCCCTTTATTGCTGGCTTTGAACAACTAAGGTATGATGTGACTGTGTAGTTTGCTTCATGTTTCTTGTGCTTGGGATTCATTGAGCTTCTTGAATCTGTAAGTTTACAGTTTGTGTTAAGGTTTGAAAACTTTTGGACATTATTATTTCAAACACTCTTTCTGGCCACCCCTCCGCCTGTCCTGTGGAAGTCCCATCACACATCCCATGAGGTTCTTGAGCCTGGCTGGTGGAAACAGATGCCATTCCCAGCTCCCAAGCACTAGCCCTCTAGTCCTTTAGGGTTATTTTTCACCTTGCCTCAGGTAGTTTCCTCACCTGTGTGTACTGGTACCTTCACTATGAGTCCTTCCCAGCCTACCCCTTTGGATATTGAATCCACACCCTTCCTAGGCATATCTGTCCCTTCATGCTTTATAATTTTCCATTATATTTACTACCTTCTGACATAGTCAGTTCCATAATAGTAGGATTTTGAATCCACTTTGTTTACTGCTGTTTATCCAGCATCCAGGACAGTGCCACACTCACACAGTAGATGCTCAATTAATACATATGGAGTAAGTTGAATGTTTGAATGAACTATTGAATTAATACATAACTGGATGACCATTGAATAAATACAGAATAAATGAACCACTCCAGGAAGGACTGTCCATATTCCTTCCTCTATCATGGAAAATAAATCATGTTTCAGTAAACCAATCCTCTGGTTCCATTTTTACTAAACAAATGTTTCTGATGTACTTTGTATGTATAAGCAGAATCTGTCATGTATGTCACAGCCTTAATTCTGGAACCCAACAGAGGATCAGGGGAGAGACACAGGACCTCCCAGGATTTAAGAGTAGGTGACTGGTAGGTGGCTGCTTTACCTGTGGTGTGGACAGGGCAAAACCTGGAGACTCCAGGTAAAACCAATTAGGGTCAATAAGAATTGATGTAGGTACAATATTGTAACCAAATGAGTGAGAAGAAAACCAGGCACAGGGTAGACTGTAAAGTGAGAATGAGAAATGAGTTAGAATGATGTGGAAATAATTCAGGTTCAAGAAAAATTCAGGAGTAAGGATAAAAACAAAAGGGAATGAGGAGGACCAGTGGAAGGATATGCACACACCTTGGAACCCAGACCAGTAAAGCAGTTGAATGGTGGTTGCTCTTCTAGTGTCCTTTATCCTACAGATCATCAGTCCTGGGTTTTCTTAAGCCATCTATCCTGGTTGCCATAGGAACATTTATGCTTCTCAGACCTTAAGTTTCCAGTTTGGTTTAGAAAACAAAATTATTGCACAAATAGGGCCAACATGCTCTCTGGCTTCAGGATGGATATTTGGAAGATGAGTGGTCCAGGAACAATTTTTAGGCTGGAATGCTTATGTACCAAATTAGTTTCACATCTCACTTATGTTAATTGTGAAACAGAATGCCTGGGCCTTCTTGGGTTTGGTGGTGAAGGCCAAATGCATCCTGAAAACCTAAAATAAATTGTATATTTGACAGCAAAAATTTCTAAACATCAATCATAATTCACAAAGTAAAATTCAGAAATTCCAGCAGTTTTGGAACAGTTTAAAAATCTGAATATTTTTTCTAACCAAAAAACCCTTTTCCTAAAAAGTATGTGGCTGCATAAGAAGGAGTAACTTTTTTAAAAGAGCAGTTTCTGAAACTTATGATGTTGTATGTGTGAAATCTAAACAAAACAAAACAAACAAACAAAAAAAAAACACCTGACATCATCCATTATATAAAATAACGTTTTGAAGTGGTAATCAATTTTTAGTGTATTCTTGGAGATGAATGATCATATATTGGTCTAAATCATTTTTGTACTTCAAGACAGAGGTCAAAATGGTCACTTATTATTGAACCTGAGTCTGATGTGAAATTCAAAATGGACTATAAACATTTCGACACCTTGCCTTTTATCAATGAGTACTAATGACCTTGTTGAATTTGAAATATCTTATGTAAAACCACACATTATTGGCATTGCTATCAAAAGGAAAACCTGAGTACTTTGATCTATTTCTCTCTGTTCTTCACAGCTGTTGATTTCCACAGCAATTTGGGGTCGGCCGACTGGCTGTATGCATTCCTGGCTCTTTCTGATGAATCATGATTCTGGGACTGTTGGCATGTCTCCGTGTGCTCCAAAAAGGGTAGAAAATGTCTCCCTAGCGTCTTCCTCAATTTAGGCTTGAACGCGTGTTTTTGAGTAGAAGGTGCTTTAGCCATTAGCCCTGGGTAACCGGCACCGCGGCCAGCAATAGCATGGTTTCTCTGCACCTCAGCATTTGCGTAGGGACCTCTTCAACTCGGATACATCTCGGCAGCAGCAGGGTAATCTAGAGAATATCACCGAAGTAATCATTCCTTGGCTACATCCTGAGGAGGAGGAGTACAGAGCTGATAGAAGGTAGGGATGTTGACAGCCATTTTATCTCCCTTCTCTGCCTTTCTCATGAAAGTGCACCCAGAATAACCTCAAATCACCAGACGGATATTTAGGATTTATGGTAACTATTTATCATTCCTAATTATTGATGCTGAAGTTTAGGATCCTTGCCTTATTCACAGAATTGGTCATGGCACTCAATTGTGTTAATTGGGAATACAGTTGAAATTATAACTTTATTGAAATTGAAAACATTGACATTACATTAAAATTATAGGCCTGTGATTTGCTTGCCTTATGGAGTAAACAGTGAAGGGAGGAAGGAGGAATGATTAAACCTACTAATGAGATTTGATGATTTACATAATTAAGTGTAATGAAATTTAAAAATGACAGCTACCTGCTTCATGCTGAGGGGATTTCTAAAATATAAACATATAGATCCACCCTCTCCTAGATTTAGAAGAGGTGAAAAGGGATGTTTTACAAACTTAATTACTGAAAACAATGAATATCTGGATTAAAAAAGTAAAGTGTTTACACTCTGCCCCTCCCTAGAGGAAATGCAGGAGGTTTATAAACATACAGGTGGAAGACAGGGTCGGAGCAGAGTGGTTAGAAACACACAGTTGCAGTTTGAAGTTCATTAGCATGTCAGAGCAGCTTGGAGTTGCCAAGTGCTATAGCCAACCTGCCAGGCTGGGCAGGGAGGAGAGGAGCCCAGGGCCCCAGGCTTTCAGACTACAGGGTGGGCTTGGAGCTGGCCCACTGTTTCTCAGAGAAGATATGTGGACAAGGGAAATATCCACTTCCATCTTACCCCTCGTCTCCTCCCTGAACCAGCCTCTCGGCCTTTCCAGAATATATATATTACATATGTGTGTGTATATATATATATATATATATATAATCCCCATTGCTGTCCAAAGGCGGTTTTATTTTGGGCTACAGAGCAACATAGACTAGAGGTGGAATCTCTTTTACTTAGATCAACTTCAAGACCCCTCTCCACAGTCTACACTTGACTGAAGAGCACTTACCTGTGGGCAGGTGTCCCTCACTTGCTTATACAGTAGTTGCATGTCAAAAAAGAGGGAGATGCAAGAGGGAAGAGATATGAGGATATATGTATATGTATAGCTGATTCACTTTGTTATAAAGCAGAAACTAACACACCATTGTAAAGCAATTATACTCCAATAAAGAGGTTTTAAAAAAAACTTTCTATAATAGGATAATCATCATAAAAATGTAAATAAGAAACTAAAAAAAAAAGATTTCATGTCACCACAGTGGAATCATATTCTACATAAACTAGGTGAGCTCACTATTTAAAAAAACTCATTGATGGATAGTCTTGCAAAGTGGGAAATCCCTGATTTGCCTGTTTCCAGTGTGTGCATTTTCTTTAACAAGTTTGCAAGTACCAGAAAACATTCAAAGTATACTGGATTTAGCTCAGCTTTCCCATAGAGCAAACCTCCACCAGGATATACTCTGCTGGTCCTTGGTGGTCTCCCTAAGGGCTTCACCTCCCCTGAGATTGCCCTCACTAACCCAAGGGCACCTCTCAACCATTAGCTGGGATTTAAGAAAAAGACACAGAGGTGCTCTTTTCCTCTAGGCTCTGGAATTCCTGGAGTACCAGGCCTCCTGGAATGAGAACAAAGGATGTGAATGAGATCTGGAGGTCTCAAGGACCTTCCTGTATGACCTTTGTTGAAGCAGTTGAGGCTCACATCCCTGATCTTCCCCAAAGCTCAAAGAAGCCGCCCAGTGGAACTGAGGTGTTATGGGGCAGATCCTGCTGGACCCAGGCTCTGCGGCCAAGCCTGCAGCCAATTACACAGAGAATGGCTACCTTCCCCTTTATAGGGCTTCCACCACAGAGGGCCCCTCCTGCACACTTTCCTCCCTGTCCTGGTGGCTCTCAGGAGGATCCCGAAGAAGGAACATTGTGAAGATGCAAAAGGAACCAGCAGGGTGGGGATGCAAGGCAGACATATAATGACCTGGTTATTTTGCTAACCAATGTACTTTGGGGAAACATTTAATTGTCAACCCCATGAGTGTTAACAGAGAAATAGAAGAAAATCTAAATTAGAAAAACAAGTGAAAGGTCTCTATTTGCAAGTTTATGTATAAAAGGAATGCTGGCTTGAAAATTGGGTGTTTTTACTTAGTACAGTATAAATACTGGTTACAACCTGCACTTATAAATTTCCAACCTGAAGCTTAGCTGGGTTTGAAGAGGAGAGTGATGGAGTCAGGCGTGACCATTTCCTGAGAAACAAGTCAGACACAGCCAAGAAAATAGAACAAACACAGAGAGACACCTCACAGGAGGTGCAGCAGAACTTAAGGGAAATAAACCCAGACAGGTCCAGAGCACTACAGGTGTGGCTGGGGGCAGGTGAGGGTGGGTATTAGAGAAGTTAATTGGAGGGCTTGGAGAGGTGCACAAAGCTGTCACCCAGAAATGACAGCAAATTCCAAACCTGGAGCAATGGTCCTCAATTTATATGCTATCCTGAAATGCAGGCAACTGGATTTTTTATTGCTGCTGCTGCACCCTGAACTTACCTATTTCTGAAAACTCAGTTTATAGTCAAGTCATTTGTCTTTTGATCCTTCCTAAGGTTGAAATCTGTCTTCTTGTTATCTGTGTTTATAATATTTACTGTTGGGAAAAATGGAAGTCTGGAAGCTAATAACAAAAGATAAATTCTAAATCCAAGAGGTTCTAGATTGCATGGGAGTCTCTCAGCAAATTTCTGCCATTTTCTGCAGAGTAGAATTCACATACGCTGTAGGATTGGTAGTGACCTTGGCCGCTATTAAGAGGTCACCTGAACTAGAGGAATCAGGAATCATGTGCAGGGAGCAAACAGTGGTAGCGCCACTTTCTCCTCAGTCACAGAGGAAACACTTGACAGGAGGCAGCTATAGGCCTAAGGGCCTGGCATCCTGTGGGTATTTTTCTCTTTCTCCCAACTAAATAATTTCAGGAGATGGGTAGTGGAGGAAATACCACACAGAAAATCACTCATTACGTTTCTAGGTTGATTCGATTTCTATCACTGCTATAATAAATTACCACAGATTTAGCACTTTAAAACATGTTTATCATCTTGCAGTTCTGTCGGTCAGGACTCTAACAAGGGTCTTACGGGCTAAAATTAAGGTGTCGGCAGGCTACCTTCCTCTATCTCTCTGTCTTCCCTAGTACCTGGAGACTTGTTTATTTTGATTGACTACAGAATTTAGTTCCTTGAGGTTGTGGGACTGAGGTCCCGTTTTCCTGCCAGCCATCAGCTGAGGCCATTTCCAGGTTTGTAAGGCCATCTCCATTCCTTGGCTCATGCCCATTTCCTCCTTCTCAAAGCCAGCAGTGCTGGACAAGTCTCCTTCACCCTGCATCTCTCTGACTTCCCTGCTTCTGAACGTTGCTGTGGTTGGATTCCATCCACTCATCTAATCCAGGATATTCTCCCCATCTCAAGACCCATAATCTTAATCTTGTCTGCAAAGATTCTTTTGTTACCTACAGTAACATAACCTTAACATATATATAGGTTTCTCCATATTGTACTGGGAATTTAACAACAAAAATAAGATTGTAAGGCTAATACTTACACTGCACACTAAAAGCAAGTGATTTTATGCTAATTGAAAACATAGCTTATCTTCTAAAGACCTCACCTGGTAGAATCATTAGAATTTA
Organism: Leucopleurus acutus; assembly: GCF_964270905.1. Lineage (NCBI taxonomy): Eukaryota > Metazoa > Chordata > Mammalia > Artiodactyla > Delphinidae > Leucopleurus > Leucopleurus acutus. Next base: position 171,571,282 of record NC_139145.1, on the reverse strand, counting down.
GTTAAATTATTAAAATTAAATTGTTTTAAAAATATACTAGATAATCCACTCTTCTTCTTAATTCTGATTGACCTCACTATTCACTGACAATAGATGTTAGTTAGAAGATACTGTAAGCTAGTGTATGTCTAGGTCTGGACATTAGCCTGCAGCATCCCTAGGCCCTGTTCAGCAGTGATTCTCAGTACAGAGATAGTACATACGAACAACGATTTCCCTTCTGAGAGCAAGTTCCTAAGTCCAATTTGTTCGTAAATCCAACAAAGTTGGCCTGGGTACCCAGCCAACACAATCGGCTGTAGAGTACTGTATTGTAATCGGTTTGTAATACTGTTCACACAAGTATATTATGTCTGCTGAAATAAATATGGATCCAAAGAAGTCATAAAAAACACACATAACATTAAACTCAGCTTTAACAAATGTGGTCACAGTGAACTAATTGGATTTAAAAGATTATATCTGATTTTTATATATCAATCCAATGTCTATACTATCTAATGTACATTCCTATTCAAAATTCTTCAGAATGAAATTATTTTATGAGCTTGAAATATAATTTTTAAAGAAATATTTTGTTCTAAGGTTGCATATTCTAAGAAGTTCTGCAGTAGTACCAAAGAAATGAACACTTCTATTTTATACAAGTACTGTACTACTGTACTCTATACAGTACTGTGCAGTAAAGTACACAAAAGCAAAACCACTTGTAGAGGACGCACACACATAACAATGTAAGCCAGACACGTGAACCAACTTACGTGACTGGACATGTGAATGCACATTTACATCTTTGAAAGTTTGCAACTTGAAGGTTCATATGTAGGGGACTTACTGTACTTTCCATAATGGGTGCTGCCCTTATTCTCAATCTCTTATTTTTCTTCAAAGTACCTGTTTACTGTCTGTATTCCTCACCAGGATTTATAAGGGATCATGCATGTTTTTATCACTGAGCACACAAACCTAGTGCATTGTGCCTGGAGAAAAGCAGCTTAATAAAAATGTGTCATATATGGACATATTTTTGAACAAATTAATGGGTGGATGTGTGGATGGATAGATTAGTGGATGGATGTGATAAGTGGAATATTGCCTGCCATATCAGTAAACAAAGGATGTCTCAGTCATCAGCGATTATAGCCACAGTCTATGGTGAGCTTGTGAGCCCTGAGGGAACTCAGGATGGAAACAAAAAATAAATGCCACCTAGCAGCCATTAGACACAGTTACTCCCTACCATGAGCCCTGAGGAAACTCAGAATGTGATAACACAGGATACTGGCCCCACATAACTGAGGTGCACTTCAAAGGAATGATTTCAGTGAGCCTAGACTTGCACCTTCCCAACCATAGAAAAGTTCTAAATTCCTTAACTTGAGATATCTAGTTTTCTTTTATTAACAGTAATCCTTTTTTCCTGATAGCTGCCCTTTGTTGGAAAAACTCTATATATCCTGGCTCCCCCCTCCCCCATCTCCTTGGAGTAGTTTTTACAGGGTTACTTGAGAAGCTGCCTCCTGGGCTTGAAATCCTAAAAATTCCCACCTAACAAAACATAATTCTCAACTTTTAGGATGTAAATAATTTTTTTGTCGACAGATGGATGGATAGATATATGAATCAAAGACTGTAGAATAGTTTCTTGCATTGAGAGGAAGTTTCAACTAGATAACTTAGTTTCCACTCAATACTTAGATTATATAATTTTCTAAATCTGACCATATTAAGGAAAATAATCATTCCCACTTGTATACCTCTGTATGATTTTTAAGCACTTTTGCATCCATTATCTTCTTTAATTTATACGATACTACTGACATAACTGGAATACATATCATTCTCATTTTAATTATTAGGAAATGAAGATTTAAAGCTAGTTAGTTTGAAAGGAAGGACAGAACACTGGGCTCCTAATTTTCAACCCAGTACATTTGTTCTGTATTAAGTCCTGTGCACAATCAACCAGGCCACCGAAACCCACAATATACAAATTCTGTTAAATATGTGGATCTAACTTCCAAACTTTGATTTTCAAACCTGGAGACAAGTTTGTACTGAATTCCAAAGACTAGACTCAAGCCCAGGGAGGTCTGAGAGGGGAGTGGGAACACTGGGGTCCTTACAGACCTGGTTCCAGGACTTTTCCTTATTCTTGAGCAAGGTTTTTTTTCACAATCTAGGGACATTGATACTGTAATACGGAAGAACAGATCTGACACCGTATTGGAGCTGATTCTTTTACTTTAAGCTTTGTATTCTATTGCTTTGGCTTCAAGTTAATCACTAAAGGAATGTAGCCTATATCTTACAGGACATGATGGCCCATCCCTGGGAACCCTGCCTCCCAAGCAAGCCTAAGCATTAAGCTTTGCTTAACTCACAGGAAACATCCTGACCAGGTCCACCTGTGAATTACTGCAGGTAAAAAGAAATGAACATTATCTCTCTGGAGTCTGACTGGAACCAAGAAATTTGTGGCAACTTATCACCTTTTTACTTTACCTCTTCACCTCCCCTTCTTTGTAAAATAAAAGAACTGAGCATCTAAACTCAGGCAAGATTGTTCTTTAGGAAATTAGTCCCCCATCTTCTTGGTCTGCTGGATTTCTGAATAAAGTCACTATTCCTTGCTCCAACACCTCATCTCTAGATTGATCAGCTTGTTGTGTGGCAAGAAGTGTGAACTTGGACTTGACAACAATACTGCATTTTCAAGATTAGAGGGAGGTAACATGTCTAAAGTACCTGGATCAGGGACCTGTAGCTCTCTGAAAAGTTCAAAATCTAAAATTAACGTTTCTAAATATTGAGGGCCAGTCTTTTGGGTCTCAACAGGTATCTGGCATCCTGAAAGCTGTTGTGGAGAGAAGAGCTGAACAACTTACTCCACATCTGAGGGGCACTTTGGAGATGGGGACAAGAAGACATTGTTGAAATTTGCAGTCAGCACCAGGGCTTGTGATTATCATGTCCCTTCTTTCCTCCGAAAATCCTCTGGGTGAGGCTCTCTGTTTTAGCATTAGACTCCATTACTCTGCTTTCGCTTTGCTTTGCTTTTCTCTATCTTCTACAGAGTTAAAAATAAATTCACCTAGTAGTCCTAAACACAACAACTAAACCCTTCCATTTGCAAGATGACACATTGTTTGCATGCCTTTCCAGTAGGATGCTGACACACCTTCCTTCCCACCCAGTGAGAAAGAGGCACCTCCTCCCATCACACCCTCTTTCTCTGGTTAATACCAACATATTTTATGACACCTGATTGTGTTCAGCTTGGGTTCTCAAGAGAAAGGTGTTCTGCATTGCAATGTCTGCACCTTAGTCAATTTACATAATTTGAACCCCTTTTGCAGACAATTTGTTCCATGTCATCAGATTTCAGTGTCTTCAAGCTGCTACCAGAGGAGCAGAGAAGCTTCATGCTTGTCCTTTCACAGGAAATGTGCATCACAAGAATATACGCCAGCCCTCCGGAGGAACATTGCTGATATAAATCTATGCTGCTGCTACTCAAGGTGTTGGAATATGTTTATTTTCTTGTTGTTATTATTTCAGTGTTTGCTTTCTAGACCAAACCTGGCTGTTAGGGATTGTTAACTAAGATAAAGTGCTTCCATTGAAACCTCCTGGTGAAACATATTGACCAAATCTTCATTTTGAATCTTGTCCACAAATAATCATTAAAGGTTTGTTTTGTTATATTTAAGGAAGGAAAAGGAGAAGGAAGAGAAGGAGGTAGAGGAGGAAGAGGAAGAGAAGGGCACACCCCTTAAATTTCTGTTTAGCCATCAAGCTAAGTCAGTTTGTTTCAAGTTTCTCTTAGCAAGAGCTTCCTCAGAGAAACATTATTTTTTTTTTAACATCTTTATTGGGGTATAATTGCTTTACAATGGTGTGTTAGTTTCTGCTTTATAACAAAGTGAATCAGTCATACATAAACATATGTTCCCATATGTCTTCCCTGTTGCGTCTCCCTCCCTCCCACCCTCCCTATCCCACCCCTCCAGGCTGTCACAAAGCACCGAGCCAATATCCCTGTGCCATGTGGCTGCTTCCCACTAGCTATCTACCTTACTACGTTTGTTAGTGTGTATATGCCCATGACTCTCTCTCGCCCTGTCACAGCTCACCCTTCCCCCTCCCCATAACCTCAAGTCCGTTCTCTAGGAGGTCTGCGTCTTTATTCCTGCTTTACCCCTAGGTTCTTCATGACATTTTTTTTCCTTAAATTCCATATATATGTGTTAGCATACGGTATTTGTCTTTTTCTTTCTGACTTACTTCACTCTGTATGACAGACTCTAGGTCTATCCATCTCATTACAAATAGCTCAATTTCGTTTCCTTTTATGGCTGAGTAATATTCCATTGTATATATGTGCCACATCTTCTTTATCCATTCATCCGATGACGGGCACTTAGGTTGTTTCCATCTCCGGGCTATTGTAAATAGAGCTGCAATGAACATTTTGGTACATGACTCTTTTTGAATTTTGGTTTTCTCAGGGTATATGCCCAGTAGTGGGATTGCTGGGTCATATGGTAGTTCTATTTGTAGTTTTTTAAGGAACCTCCATACTGTTCTCCATAGTGGCTGAACCAATTCACATTCCCACCAGCAGTGCAAGAGTGTTCCCTTTTCTCCACACCCTCTCCAGCATTTATTGTTTCTAGATTTTTTGATGATGGCCATTCTGACTGGTGTGAGATGATATCTCATTGTAGTTTTGATTTGCATTTCTCTAATGATTAATGATGTTGAGCATTCTTTCATGTTTTTGTTGGCAATCTGTATATCTTCTTTGGAGAAATGTCTATTTAGGTCTTCTGCCCATTTTTGGATTGGGTTGTTTGTTTTCTTGTTATTGAGCTGCATGAGCTGCTTGTAAATTTTGGAGATTAATCCTTTGTCGGTTGCTTCATTTGCAAATATTTTCTCCCATTCTGAGGGTTGTCTTTTGGTCCTGTTTATGGTTTCCTTTGCTGTGCAAAAGCTTTGAAGTTTCATTAGGTCCCATTTGTTTATTTTTGTTTTTATTTCCATTACTCTAGGAGGTGGGTCAGAAAGGATCTTGCTGTGATTTATGTCATAGAGTGTTCTGCCTATGTTTTCCTCTAAGAGTTTGATAGTTTCTGGCCTTACATTTAGGTCTTTAATCCATTTTGAGCTTATTTTTGTGTATGGTGTTAGGGAGTGATCTAATCTCGTACTTTTACATGTACCTGTCCAGTTTTCCCAGCACCACTTATTGAAGAGGCTGTCCTTTCTCCACTGTACATTCCTGCCACCTTTATCAAAGATAAGGTGTCCATATGTGCATGGGTTTATCTCTGGGCTTTCTATCCTGTTCCATTGATCTATCTTTCTGTTTTTGTGCCAGTACCATACCGTCTTGATAACTGTAGCTTTGTAGTATAGTCTGAAGTCAGGGAGCCTGATTCCTCCAGTTCCTTTTTTCGTTCTCAAGATTGCTTTGGCTATTCGGGGTCTTTTGTGTTTCCATACAAATTGTGAAATTTTTTGTTCTAGTTCTGTGAAAAATGCCAGTGGTAGTTTGATAGGGATTGCATTGAATCTATAGATTGCTTTGGGTAGTAGAGTCATTTTCACAATGTTGATTCTTCCAATCCAAGAACATGGTATATCTCTCCATCTATTTGTATCATCTTTAATTTCTTTCATCAGTGTCTTATAATTTTCTGCATACAGGTCTTTTGTCTCCTTAGGTAGGTTTATTCCTAGATATTTTATTCTTTTTGTTGCAATGGTAAATGGGAGTGTTTTCTTGATTTCACTTTCAGATTTTTCATCATTAGTATATAGGAATGCCAGAGATTTCTGTGCATTAATTTTGTATCCTGCCACTTTACCAAATTCATTGATTAGCTCTAGTAGTTTTCTGGTAGCATCTTTAGGGTTCTCTATGTATAGGATCATGTCATCTGCAAACAGTGACAGCTTTACTTCTTCTTTTCCGATTTGGATTCCTTTTATTTCCTTTTCTTCTCTGATTGCTGTGGCTAAAACTTCCAAAACAATGTTGAATAATAGTGGTGAGAGTGGCAACCTTGTCTTGTTCCTGATCTTAGTGGAAATGCTTTCAGTTTTTCACCATTGAGGATGATGTTTGCTGTGGGCTTGTCATATATGGCCTTTATTATGTTGAGGAAAGTTCCCTCTATGCCTACTTTCTGCAGGGTTTTTATCATAAATGGGTGTTGAATTTTGTCAAGAGCTTTCTCTGCATCTATTGAGATGATCATATGGTTTTTCTCCTTCAATTTGTTAATATGGTTTATCACATTGATAGATTTGCGTATATTGAAGAATCCTTGCATTCCTGGAATAAACCCCACTTGATCATGGTGTATGATCCTTTTAATGTGCTGTTGGATTCTGTTTGCTAGTATTTTGTTGAGGATTTTTGCATCTATGTTCATCAGTGATATTGGCCTGTAGTTTTCTTTCTTTGTGACATCCTTGTCTGGTTTTGGTATCAAGGTGATGGTGGCCTCGTAGAAGGAGTTTGGGAGTGGTCCTCCCTCTGCTATATTTTGGAAGAGTTTGAGAAGGATAGGTGTTAGCTCTTCTCTAAATGTTTGATAGAATTCGCCTGTAAAGCCATCTGGTCCTGGGCTTTTCTTTGTTGGAAGGTTTTTAATCACAGTTTCAATTTCAGTGCTTGTGATTGGTCTGTTCATATTTTCTATTTCTTCCTGATTCAGTCTTGGCAGGTTGTGCATTTCTAAGAATTTGTCCATTTCTTCCAGATTGTCCATTTTATTGGCATAGAGTTGCTTGTAGTAATCTCTCATGATCTCTTTTATCTCTGCAGTGTCAGTTGTTACCTCTCCTTTTTCATTTCTAATTCTATTGATTTGAGTTTTCTCCCTTTTTTTCTTGATGAGTCTGGCTAGTGGTTTATCTATTTTGTTTATCTTCTCAAAGAACCAGCTTTTAGTTTTATTGATCTTTGCTATTGTTTCCTTCATTTCTTTTTCATTTATTTCTGATCTGATTTTTATGATTTCTTTCCTTCTGCTAGCTTTGGGGTTTTTTTGTTCTTCTTTCTCTAATTGCTTGAGGTGCATGGTTAGGTTGTTTATTCGAGATGTTTCCTGCTTCTTAAGGTGGGCTTGTATTGCTATAAACTTCCCCCTTAGAACTGCTTTTGCTGCATCCCACAGGTTTTGGGTCGTTGTGTCTCCATTGTCATTTGTTTCTAGGTATTTTTTGATTTCCTCTTTGATTTCTTCAGTGATATCTTCATTATTAAGTAGTGTATTGTTTAGCCTCCATGTGTTTGTATTTTTTACAGACCTTTTCCTGTAATTGATATCTAGTCTCATGGCGTTGTGGTCAGAAAAGATACTTGATACAATTTCAATTTTCTTAAATTTACCAAGGCTTGATTTGTGACCTAAGATATGATCTATCCTGGAGAATATTCCATGAGCACTTGAGAAAAATGTGTATTCTGTTGTTTTTGGATGGAGTGTCCTATAAATATCAATTAAGTCCATCTTGTTTAATGTATCATTTAAAGCTTGTGTTTCCTTATTTATTTTCATTTTGGATGATCTGTCCATGGGTCAAAGTGGGGTGTTAAAGTCCCCTACTATGAATGTGTTACTGTCGATTTCTCCTTTTATGGTTGTCAGTATTTGCCTTATGTATTGAGGTGCACCTATGTTGGGTGCATAAATATTTACAATTGTTATATCTTCCTCTTGGATTGATCCCTTGATCATTATGTAGTGTCCTTCTTTGTCTCTTCTAATAGTCTTTGTTTTAAAGTCTATTTTGTCTGATATGAGAATTGCTACTCCAGCTTTCTTTTGGTTTCCACTTGCATGAAATACCTTTTTCCATCCCCTTACTTTCAGTCTGTATGTGTCTCTAGGTCTGAAGTGGGTCTCTTGTAGACAGCAAATATATGGGTCTTGTTTTTGTATCCATTCAGCCAATCTGTGTCTTTTGGTGGGAGCATTTAGTCCATTTACATTTAAGGTAATTATCGATATGTGTGCTCCTATTCCCATTTTCTTCATTGTTTTGGGTTTGTTATTGTAGGTCCTTTCCTTCTTTTGTGTTTCTTGCCTAGAGAAGTTCCTTTAGCAGTTGTTGTAGAGCTGGTTTGGTGGTGCTGAACTCTCTCAGCTTTTGCTTGTCTGTAAAGGTTTTAATTTCTCCATCAAATCTGAATGAGATCCTTGCTGGGTAGAGTAATCTTGGTTGCAGGTTTTTCTCCTTCAACACTTTCAATATGTCCTGCCACTCCCTTCTGGCTTGCAGAGTTTCTGCTGAAAGATCAGCTGTTAACCTTATGGGGATTCCCTTGTGTGTTATTTGTTGTTTTTCCCTTGCTGCTTTTAATATGTTTTCTTTGTATTTAATTTTTGACAGTTTGATTAATATGTGTCTTGGCGTATTTCTCCTTGGATTTATCCTGTATGGGACTCTCTGTGCTTCCTGGACTTGATTAACTATTTCCTTTCCCATATTAGGGAAGTTTTCAACTATAATCTCTTCAAATATTTTCTCAGTCCCTTTCTTTTTCTCTTCTTCTTCTGGAACCCCTATAATTCGAATGTTGGTGCGTTTAATGTTGTCCCAGAGGTCTCTGAGACTGTCCTCAGTTCTTTTCATTCTTTTTTCTTTATTCTGCTCTGCAGTAGTTATTTCCACTATTTTATCTTCCAGGTCACTTATCCGTTCTTCTGCCTCAGTTATTCTGCTATTGATCCCATCTAGAGTACTTTTAATTTCATTTATTGTGCTGTTCATCGTTGCTTGTTTCATCTTTAGTTCTTCTAGGTCCTTGTTAACTGATTCTTGCAATTTGTCCATTCTATTGTCCATTCTATCTCCAAGATTTCGGATCAACCTTACTATCATTATTCTGAATTCTTTTTCAGGTAGACTGCCTATTTCCTCTTCATTTGTTAGGTCTGGTGCATTTTTATCTTGCTCCTTTATCTGCTGTGTGTTTTTCTGTCTTCTCATTTTGCTTATCTTACTGTGTTTGGGGTCTCCTTTTTGCAGGCTGCAGGTTCGTAGTTCCTCCTGTTTTTGATGTCTGTCTCCAGTGGCTAAGGTTGGTTCAGTGGGTTGTGTAGGCTTCCTGGTGGAGGGGACTAGTGCCTGTGTTGTGGTGGATGAGGCTGGATCTTGTCTCTCTAGTGGGCAGGTTCACGTCTGGTGGTGTGTTTGGGGGTGTCTGTGGCCTTATTATGATTTTAGGCAGCCTCTCTGCTAATGGGTGAGGTTGTGTTCCTGTTTTGCTAGTTGTTTGGCATAGGTTTTCCAGCACTGTGGCTTGCTGGTCGTTGAGTGAAGCTGGGTGCTGGTGTTAAGGTGGAGGTCTCTGGGAGATTTTCGCCGTTTCGCCTGAATTTGGCTCTCCTACCTCAGAGGCAGAGCCCTGCCTCCTGGCTGGAGCACCAAAAGCTTTTCATCCACACGGCTCAGGATAAAAGGGAGAAAAAGTAGAGGGAATTAGTAGAAGTATGAGGAAAGAAAGAAGGAAAGGAGGGTAGGAAGGAAGGAAGAAAGAAAGAAAGAAGCAAAGAAGGAAAGAAGGAAAGAAGGAAAGAAAGGAGGGAGGGAGGAAGGAAGGAAGGAGGGAAAGAAGGAAAAAAGACAGAGAGAAAGAAGATACAGTAAAAATAAAATAAAGTATAATAAAGTTATTGAATTAAAAAATTCTTATTTAGGAAAAAAAAAAGGGACGGAAAGAACCTTAGGACAAATGTTGGCAGCAAAGCTATACAGACAAAATCTTACACAGAAGCATACACATACACCCTCACTAAAAGAGGTAAATGGGGAAAAATCCTAAATCTTGCTGTCAGAGACCACCTCCTCAATTTGGGATGATTCGTTGTCTAAAGAAGGGAAGGAAGGAAGGAAAGAAAGAAAGAAAGAACGAAGGTAAAGTATAATAACGTTATTAAAATTAATTATTAAGAAAAAAAAAAAAACATGGACGGATAGAACCCTAGGACAAATGGTGGAAGCAAGACTATACAGACAAGATCTCACACAGAAGCATACACATACACATTCACAAAAAGAGGAAAGGGGAAAAAATCATAGATCTTGCTCCTAAAGTCCACTTCCTTAATTTGGGATGATTGGTTGTCTATTCAGGTATTCCACAGATGCAGGGTATATCAAGTTGATTGTGGAGCTTTAATCCGCTGCTTCTGAGGCTGCTGGGAGAGATTTCCCTTTCTCTTCTTTGTTCTCACAGCTCTCAGGGCTAAGCTTTGGATTTGGCCCTGCCACTGCGTGTAGATCGCTGGAGGGCGTCTGTTTTTTGCTCAGACAGGATGGGGTTAAAAGAGCCGCTGATTGGGGGCTCTGGCGCACTCAGGCCGGCGGGGACGGAGGGGCACAGAGTGCGGGGCGGGCCTGCGGTGGCAAAGGCCGGCGTGACTTTGCACCAGCCTGAGGCGCGCTGTGCGCTGTCCCGGGGAAGTTGTCCCTGGATCCCGGGAACCTGGCAGTGGCGGGCTGCACAGGCTCCGCGGAAGAGGGGTGTGGAGAGTGACCTGTGCTCGCACACAGGCCCCTCGGTGGCGGCAGCAGCAGCCTTAACGTCTCCCGCCCGCCTCTGGGGTCCGCGCTTTTAGCCGCGGCTTGCGCCCGTCTCTGGATTCCGCGCTTTCAGCCACGGCTCGCGCCTGTCTCTGGGGTCCGCGCTTTCAGCTGCGGCTCGCGCCCGTCTCTGGAGTTCCTTTAAGCAGCGTTCTTAAACCCCTCTCCTCACGCCCCAGGAAACAAAGAGGGAAGGAAAAGTCTCCTGCCTCTTCGGCAGGTGCAGGCTTTTCCCCGGACTCCCTCCCGGCTAGCTGTGGTGCACTAACCCCTTCAGGCTATGTTCAAGCCGCCAAACCCAGTCCTCTCCCTGCGCTCCGGCCTCAGCTCGCAGCCCCGCCCGCCCCGGCGGGTGAGCAGACAAGCCTCTTGGGCTGGTTAGTGCCGGTCGGCACCGATCCTCTGTGCGGGAATCTCCCCGCTTTGCCCTCCGCATCCGTTGCTGTGCAGTCCTCCGCAGCTTCGAAGCTCCCCCCTCCGCCTCCCGCAGTCTTCGCCCGCGAAGGGGCTTCCTAGTGTGTGGTAACTTTTCCTCCTTCACAGCTCCCTCCCACTGGTGCAGGTGCCGTCCCTATCCTTTTGTCTCTGTTTTTTCTTTTGCCCTACCCATGTACGTGGGGAGTTTCTTGCCTTTTGGGAGGTCTGAGGTCTTCTGCCAGCCTTCAGTAGGTGTTCTGTAGGAGTTGTTCCACGTGTATATGTATTTCTGGTGTATCTGTGGGGAGGAAGGTGATCTCCGCGTCTTACTCTTCCGCCATCTTCCCCCACTCCAGAGAAACATTATTATATTGACTGTCTGAATACAAATTTCTCGAAACTTCTTCTTAAGTAGGCCTTGCAGCTAACGCCTCCGTAAAGCGTTCACATTTGGAAAAGAGATGCTCTGTGTCCATGTGCTCTGTAAGCACTCATACGAGAGCTAGAGCTCTAGGTTCTTATGCGTGTAAGTGGGGAACTGCAGTGTTTAAATAATGACTTTTGCCAACAGCAGAAACCAATCCATGTCCAATTATGTGGGAACTAAGTAACTGGCTTTTGGCTGAGCCGATTGAGTACATTATGGTTTTAAATATCATCTCGATGTATCAATGTTCATCCAGAGTTCTCAGAGACTAGAAAACCCGTGTACATACTTACATGAAGACAGACACAGACGTAGAGAAAGGACATGTGGACACAGCGGGGGGAGAGGAGGGTGGGATGAATTGGGAGTTTAGGATTGACATACGTATGCTACCATGCGTAAAATAGATAGCTGGCGGGAACATGCTCTAAAGCACAGGGAGCCTAGCTCCGTGCTCTGTGATGACCTAGATGGGTAAGATGGGATGGGGCTGGGAGGGAGGTCCAAGAGGGAGGGGATATATGTATACATAGATCTCATTCACTTCATTGTACAGCAGAAACTAACACAACATTGTAAAGTAACTATATGCCAATTAAAAAAAAAAAAAAAGACACCTGAAAGGGATCCTACAGCAAGGATCAATACTGTTGTTGTTGTCATTTGCTATACATTATCTGGTTCTTCACCTTGGATCAGATTTCCAGAACACACTCCCTTGTCTTTGCTTCTCTGGGCATAACTGATGGGACCATTTGTGGTATAAGAACAGGAAAGGCTTTCTAAATGACAGCAATTAATGCAACAATAAAGAAGCTGAATTCTGCATATTTAAGGTGATTATTTTTTCTTCTACAGTGGCTCTCACTGTCCTCTGGCCAGCCTCAGAGATGTTGTCAGTGGCTACTTGGCGATGGCACAGCCCAAGGTAAGATGCTGAGCTGTCCTGATGGATTCCATGTGCTGAATGTGATATTAGAACAGCAACTAGCAACTGTCCTCATTAATTATAAGAAATGAATCTTAGGCTAACACCACTAATTAGAAAAAAAATAATTGCTTGGGTCAAAAAATAGTCATTTGGCAGGGTATCAATTATCTCTGTTGGTTTGTGTGTAAGTCCTGCCTAGAGGCATGTAAACACACTAAATTGCCTTTTTAGACTCTTCAAGCTTTTATGATTTTTTAATAACTAATATATAATTGGACAGTTTGATAAGTTTGAAAAACAACTGATTTACTTTGAAATCATGTAAGAAATGATTTTTTTTTCTTTTTTTACAGGAAAAGTGACTCTTCCAAGAAACACACCAGAGTAGAAAGCTCATCTATAAAAGCACACATTCTTTTCCCTCACCTCAGATTCCCAAAATGCAAACATATGGCCTGAACTGTACACTCACACATGTGCTTTCATACTGATGAATATTGTTGACCAGATGGCAGATTGAGCTACAGCCTATCCCTCTATCTCTGATCCTTAAAATAGGGATTTTGCCTATGCCCAGTTTGTATTACCTGTGATATCTAAAATCCATCTTTCTATCTCTCTATTCATCCATCTGTATATCCTTCTTTCTAAGTATCTATCCATCCACCTACCTACTAAATATCCATCTAGCTGTAACTAAAAATAATAAGTAGATGAATACACAATGAAAATATAAAGATCACATGTCCTTCATAATATAATAAAAAAGTATTCTGCTTAGTTTTTTTATTTCAAGAAATGTGTTTACCTTATGACATTCAGAGAATCATGGATTCATAGAGTCAGAAAGCCCTCTGTGATCATGAGAATGAGAACAGAGAAGCTAGGAGAAGTGAAAGAACTTACCCAAACTCACATGGCTTCTTAAAGATCTGCTGGAACTCAAGTGCCTTTTAACTTGACTATTCTGCTTGTATTTATTTCAATGGTGCATCACTCACCAGAGGAATTTAAACTTATTGAAACATCACTCTTCCAGGATAAGAGAAGGACCTTTGTTCTATTTTAACATGGTTTGCATGGCGTGAAGCAGCATGGATTTACCTAAGGAAGGTTTCATATTGTTCCAGATGATTGTGGTCCCAACAAGATGGCCAGAGGAAGCAAAAGAAGGGAGCAAAAGAAGTTTTGATGTTAATGGAGCTCACAGTGTGTATGGGGCTGGGGGGAGGTTGGAGTTAGTGCTGATGGACAGAGGTGATCTTGTCTACTTCAGTAGACAAGTGCTGCTCACTTCTGCCAAGACTCTATTCATGAAGGTTAGAGAAACCAGAACTCTCTTCAGGTTTCATCTGCTAAGATGGTCTTCCTTTGCAACAACAGAAAATTGTTTCTTCTATAATGAGGCCCCTCATTCACCATTCTTTTATTTCTGTTTCTATTTCATAATATTCAAAGATTAGGAGTGATATCATCTCATTAATTCGTTGCTGGCAAGAACAAATGCTCTGAGATGTATAATGATGACAACTCTGGCATGAATCTTTGGCAGAATCTGAGGGATTTTGTCTGTAATTCAAAAGTATCTGTCCCTGTGAAAATCCTTCAGAGAGTAAGCCACCAAATTATCTCTAACTACTTTTATTATGTTGAACAATCGTCTACCCAGAGCAGTGCATATTGTATTACAAAGGACATAGAAATGGCTATGGCCAGATGGTATTTTGAGTGTTCTGGATAGCATTATTGTACAGAACATAAGAGAGAGAGATGTTTTAACTGCCCCATGGCATCCCTAACATGGCCAGGGCTGCTCAGTGGGGAGAGATGGCTTAGTGAAAACTCTTTCAAACATTGATGATCTTATTCCAAAATATAAATTCTGTCAGATCACTCCTCTGTGATGATCATTGTTCATAGAAGGATACATGTGCATCAAAAAAACAGGGTCTGGGCAGCTCTCTGAACCAATTTATTAAAATACAAAAGATTGATTCTATAAGCTGACAGTTCAGAAATAATTTTTTACTCAACCAACAGGAGTCGTCTCCAAATAGATAGCTAAGACTTAACCACCTCATTCCACCATTGTGTGTGTCACCAAGCATACAATTGGCAATGACATTCCAGGGTTTTGTCATGGCTGAGCTAACAGCAGGATAAGCCCAGTTAGTGATCCTAAAACTCTAATCATAAATGAATGCAGTAAAACACCTACAATTGTAAATAAGAATAAAATGTCTCTGAGCTTCATATTAAATTATAGAATGTGTTCTTCATAATTAAAACCCCAGATATTTTCTTCCATTCAACTTCACACAAACTGAATAAAAGCAGTGTTAAATAGCTTTATGAACAACTGGGAGGATGCTAAAGACACAGGTAATTTCTTAGGTATTTAAGATCCAAGCTGGGGCATATACCCTGAGAAAACCATAATTCAAAAAGAGTCATGTACCAAAATGTTCACTGCAGTTCTATTTACAATAGCCAGGAGATGGAAACAACCTAAGTGTTCATCATCAGATGAATGGATAAAGAAGATGTGGCACATATATACAATGGAATATTACTCAGCCATAAAAAGAAACAAAATTGAGTTATTTGTAGTGAGGTGGATGGACCTAGAGTCTGTCATAGAGAGTGAAGTAAGTCAGAAAGAGAAAAACAAATACAGTATGCTAACACATATATATGGAATCTAAGAAAAAAAAAAAGGTCATGAAGAACCTAGGGGTAAGAGAGGAATAAAGACACAGACCTACTAGAGAATGGACTTGAGGATATGGGGAGGGGGAAGGGTAAGCTGTGACAAAGTGAGAGAGGGGCATGGACATATACACACTACCAAACGTAAAATAGATAGCTAGTGGGAAGCAGCCGTATAGCACAGGGAGATCAGCTCAGTGCTTTGTTAGCACCTAGAGGGGTGGGATAGCGAGGGTGGGAGGGAAGGAGATGCAAGAGGGAAGAGATATGGGAACATATGTATATGTATAACTGATTCACTTTGTTATAAAGCAGAAACTAACACACCATTGTAAAGCAATTATACTCCAATAAAGATGTTAAAAAAAAGAGATCCAAGCTGGTTATTGAATTAAACTGTAAGAGTGCACAGAAGCAAAGAAGCTACAGAACTTACGTATCAACATCACTTTATTCCATCCTCCTGTTTCAGAGGTTACAATAAAGTCTGTTTTTAATGTTAATGTGTAAAAATTTTCTTCCTAAGAAGTATTTCCACATTTTGTATTATTCTTTACCCATAAAAATTCCTTTTTTTTTTCATTTAAAGGTTTCTTGTATGTCACAATAACAAGAGTTCTGGGTAAATTTTGTTGGAAGATATGTAATTAAATCGACCCCTCCGCATGGACAATTCATTTGCTTAGCCAATAAGTATTTATAAAGTTTCTCTTTGTTGTGGCTTTCAAGAGATGTGGGGAAATAAAAGAAATACAAGAAGTGTAAGATATAGCAGCACCCTGGGGAGGCTTCAAGCCTAACTTAGAATGTATGGCATGGAAAAAGTGAAGTAATTGTGATCCAAGTATACAATAATCTTGATAAGAAAAATGTAAATAGAACCATAATGGGCGGGTCCTTGTTTTCTCTCCATTCTGTTGTTTGCCTGTATTCCCAGGGCAGTTACATCCCCAAAAAGGTATTGTCACCCCATTAGCTTCCATTCAGGTTCCCTTATTTTAATATTTGACTTGAAAAAAAGAACCCATGAAACTATCAATGGGCAATGTGGTTGACACACGCATTGGAGGGATTCAAAAACACCTCACTCTCTCTTGCCAGGTAAATGGTCTCCATTCGCTGGTCTTCTGAAATGATTCTCTTTTCTGTTTTGGAAAGAGTGGTTGAAATCACATTCATGTTTACATATTGCTGTGAACTCCTCCGGCTTTTAGCAATACTTCTTGACCCTTCTAATGAGTTCAGAAAAACTTATTTCATTGAGTGCCTGACTTACAGAAAATGGTGACGCTTGCTTTTTAAAATCTGTTCCTAAATAGTTTTCCTGTCTCTTCCACCAGGTTCCTGATTCTGAATGTTTCCCATGCTGCCTTCCACTGGCACAAAATGAGAACAAGGGAACAAAATATCCTGGGTTTCTACAGCCATTGGCAGTGCCAGTGTTTCCAAACCTGTTTGCCATGCCTCTCATGACCGCCAGGTGGAAATAATGACTGTGCAGTTCATAATCAAAGAATACAAGTTCCACAGCCCCCCTGAACACACCCCAAATCTTGTATTTCTGGCCTTGTAGAGCAGGCATATATTTTTTTAATCTGTTATTATGGCTTGCGTGAGTAACTTGTCAATATTTACATTTATTTTTTGACACTTGGAGAACTGAAATGACAAATTCTACTACAGCTGCATCTTTTATATTTCAACTGTTTGTAGGAAGTATTTTCTATATGGACCTCACATGTCATAATAATGAAATGTTTATCTTTTACTGAGTGAATGATTTATTGCTAAGAAGGAAGCAATTCATACACAACAAAGAAAATGAGGGCTGACTTGCCTTATAAATGTTAGATGACTCATTATTATCTTTTTGTTTGCGCCTTAAACTTTTCTCCTATCACTAAAGAATATGGGTTCTGTAGGCCTCATTATTATGGAGGTAATTATTTTAAAGGGAATTTTTATTTGTTTGGGAGGCAGCATGCCCAGGTAAAAGTAAATGGAAAAGCTCAACAGATTAATGATTTGTGCATGCATAAGGGAAGCTTTTGGCATAGCCCTGGGATTTACACTTCATCATGGAATAGCAGGGTACTAGGACTCCCCAGCACTTTGGAAATGGTGTCTTTTCCTTGGGGGGCAGGCACCTACATGCCCTTGGCCCTGGCGGGTGTTGGTGATTACCTGGAGACATCTAAGTGATGCCTACAGGGCTGTGGCTACAAGAACTTTGGGGCTTTCTGGCTGTCAGTTCACTGAGAGAGAGGGGTCCCACCCTCAGACCTGGGTTTACAGAATCAGGCTGGGCGAGGGAGACTCTGAGCACAGTTGGTGTCCACCATGCTGATCCTTCTCTGGCCTGGCTACCCAGTGACCCATTTAGAGGTGTCATGCAGAGGTAGGGCTACAGGTAATACCTCAAAGATCCATTATCCCAAAAGCAAATGATGACATGAGACCCAAGCAGGTCCCTTTGGTAACCTACTGTCATTCCCATATGACGAGGGTAGGTATGTGATCTTATTCTTTCCCTCTAGCTGCAGAAAGACACTCTGTCAAGCTGAAGGACCAGGGTGAGAGCCACAGCAGTGAGACAGCCTATATCTGCCTGAGGGTGAGGGTACCTGGCTCTCAGGGTCGAGGACAGCTGAGCCATCAGGGTGGTGACAGGCAGATGCCACACAGAGAGCTGGCCAGACTGAGGAGTATGTGTGCATAGCCCTTGGGGCCTCCCAGAAATGTATGGGGTGAGTTTCGTTCCTGTACCACCAAGAAGAGGCAGGAGCTACAAGAATGTGTGACCACAGGACCTTTTGTGTCCCAGGTAAAGCTGGGGATCTCAGGTAGCTCTTGCTGAGCCACTATGATCCAGGGTGAGCCAGATGTGGCCAGCTTGCGCTTTCCAGGCTCTGCAACAAGAAAAGCCAGGGCACTTCATGAAGTAAAAGTACAGGGTGAAATGTGTGGTCAGTTTTCCACATGGCAGATGAGATATGGGTGTGCACAGGGAAGCTTTCTGCTTGTGAATATGGCAAGGTTAGGATCAGGAACCAATTGCTTTTTTAGAGTTTAGACAGATTTTAATACAGGGGAGATAGGTCCATGGTAGTCAGTATAAAGCACGGGAAATTTTGTTTAGACATCGTTAAGCACTTCGTGGCTAGAAGGATGCAAGGCATGGGAACTGGTATAGTCACTAGTGGATGTAAAAGTTGGAGCGACCAAGATAGCTCTCAACAACTCCCACCAGCTATGTCTCCTCGCCCACACCAATGTCTTTTAATCAATCACCAGACACGACTGGATGGGATTTGTGGTTAGTTTGAATCCACACAACTTGAGACTTTCTGCACATTTTTACAAATTCCACAATGATCACTTTTAATAGGAGCTAGTTTTTGTATAGTGCTTTACCAGTTATGTAATGTCTCCAGATCAGTTGTCTGTCCTACAGGGTATGGGATGTGGCATGCTCCCAGGATCTGCTGAGAAATGGACTCTGTTGGGAAATCTCAAGTCACAAAACCAGCCACCAAACCCAGCATTCTGGACTCCAGATCTTTTGTCTGGGGCTCCACCTCCAAAAACAGCTTACATCAGAGCTCCAAAGAGTAACCGAGCGCTCGTCACCTTTCACAAGGGCTCAAAAGTTGTGAAAAGGCTGAACAAAGAAATACTTAGAAAAAAGCATCAAGAACAATTCCCTTAAGAACAATTATTGGGGGTGGGGGAGGGAAGGACTGGGAGTGTGGGATTAGCAGATGCAAACTATTATATAGGATGGATAATCAACAAGGCCCTACTGTATAGCAGAGGGAACTATATTCAATATCCCGTGATAAACCATAGTGGAAAAGAATATGAAAAAAGAATGTCTCTATGTGTATAACTGAGTCCCTTTGCTGTAGAGCAGAGATTGGCACAGGATTGTAAATCAACTACACTTCAATAAAAAAGAATAAAATTTTAAAAAAAGAAAGCAAAAATGAACAAGTATTACTCTCCAGCAATAAAAATAGGTTTTAAAAAGGCTCATTACAATAATAATATTTGATCCAAAGAGAATATAGCTGGTTGTTTCCATACATTTTCATGTGCAATTTTCTTCTATCTTCAGCTTATTTTCTATCGACAATTTCTATTTTGGAATCTATGCTCATCTGTGTTCTCTCCATTCTGAATTTTTGCCATGCTTATTATTTCTCCTCTGTCCTCAGATTCCAGACGATAGAGCACTATTTTCATAATTTTTCAGGTATAGAGTCCCAGATTCCACACAAGAAAGCAAGCACCCCAGGGATGGGAACCTCTCACACTACCCAGAATGTAGAAAAGTCCAGAGTAAGCACTTTGAGATACTCACCAACTTTCCCCTGCTTTCTTGGAATAAAAGGAATTCACCTCTAGTTAACATGTGTTCCACAAACTCTCTCTCTGGAAGGTTCTGCCCTTAAAATATTCTCTGTGCTATACAGCAGTTTCCCACTAGCTATATATTTTACACAAGGTAGTGTATACATATATATATGTCAATCCCAGTCTCCCAATTCACCCACCCCCGACACAGGGAGCTCAGCTCAGTGCTCTATGGTGACCTAGATGGGTGGGATGGTGGGAGGGTGGGAGGGAAGGAGGTCCAAGAGGGAGGAAATATAAGTATACTTATAGCTGATTCACTTCTTTGTACAGCAGACACTAACACAACACTATAAAGCAACTATACCCCAATTTAAAATAAATAAATAAACATTCCCTCGATGTACCTGCACTAACTAGTGTGCTGTTTCTCACCTGCATTTGAAGACTTACGTTTTAAAACTCCAGCCTCTTGTAATGACAGGAAATTTAGAAGCCTGTAACAGCAGTAGCAGTTTTTGTGAAACTATTTGCTTAGCAGACTTTAGCAGAATTAGGTACTGCTGAAATAGTGTGGGACCTCGTTCTCCATGCACCGTTCAACAGGATAAGAGGTGATGCTTGGAGCACAATTCAGCCTGGGCTGAGAAAATTAGGACAATGTGGTCTTCTGCGATGGGGTGGCAGGCCATCCTTGGGTAAATAGTGAGAATATGAGTGGGGGATTTATACAAACCTGGCCAAAAGGGAGAACATGCAGATGCATTCCAATTAGAGCCTTGGGTCTGCATGGAAATCTGAGGCCTCTTTCTCCACCAAGATTCTCCCCAAGATTCTTTGCCACTTGTCATGCCTGCTTTGGGGTCCGGAGCAGTTCTGCAGCATGGGACCAATCACTGCCTCAGGAATCTTACTGCACCTATGGTCTCTGAGGCTGACGAATCCAAGGAAACAGCCCAAACGGCCTTGCGCGCAGACTCAACAGACTCAGTGCTGACCTGTGTCCACCGCTGGCCTGTCTACCAATCAGAAACATCTGCTGATTTGACAAAAGGCATTGGACCAGGTGGTTGGTGTTTCTAGGCACAAGCGCACATGTGCCACTTCTTCAACAAAACTGTTTGAACTGGCAGGGTATGCCCATCACCAGTACCTAGTGGATGGGGGAGGTGTTAGCCATGCTTCCCTGCGTTCAGTGAAGGCAGAGGGCTGCCAGAGAATGTTTCACAGTTTGTGTGTGGGGGAGGGCTACTGGGAATTGCTCTTTTGCAGGTCATGCATTTTCAGAAGGCCCACAGTGCCTGCCTGCTTACCTATGCAGCTACAACAGTGGTCTTAGTGATTGGCATCCACGCTTTCTTAAACTCTAGCATCCTTTGAGATGCAAAACTGCTTACTATCTTTTGAATATGAGCAGATTATTTTCAAAGCTGCATATCATATCTTTTGGTATCTCTTGATTTGCCTTAGAGTTCATCTTGATGAATAATTCCTTAGAGGGGGAAGCAAAGAAGTAAAACAATATTTGCAGAGTTAAACTCTGTAAAATGCCTCATCATGCTCATGGGAGAAATCTGTAGGTTTAAATTGTGCAAATGAGTTTAATTCCTGTTTAAAGGGCTTCCATTTAAATCCTCTCCTTATCCCTAAAGCAAGCTAAAATTACCAAAGACATTTGGGGAATTTGAAATGTAAAATCCTTCTTAAAAAGAATTCCTGAGTTTCACAGACAGAGAGAGAGGAAAATACAGACAGGAATTCATACTTTTGAATACTGTATGTACAGAAATATTGTTTTCTATGTGTTTGCCTCAAATGAGATGCCTTGGACTTCAGGATTTCACAACTGAGAAAATTAGTATAGAATCAAGAGGACAAGCTTGACAGGCATTTAGAGCACTTCACCAGAATTTCACTTTTAATGATACAACTGCAAATGAGTGTAGGTTTGTAATTAGGAAGCAGAACAGATGGCGAAGACTTTGTTTAAAGTGTTCATTAAGGTAACCTACACTGCCAAGTTCCTGTTCCTGCTACATGGCTGCTGCTCAGTTGAAATGTGTTGAGCTGAGATGAGATGCAGGAAGATCACCGCAGTAGGGAACATAGCACCACTGTTTCCCCGTTGTCTGCCAATTTCCAGACGTGTGCAGAGTGGAGCCTAAAAATGGTTATGGAATATCTGAAACTACAGAGCATCCGTGTCATATATGAACAGTCTTTTAGCACTGTGTCAAGAAATGCAGCTTCCTGGGCTATGGGCTGGAAGCAGCATCACCTAGGGACCCACTGTACCCCCTCTGTGGTGTCCCCACTTCTGAGGGTGGGCTGGATTGAATGGTGGGCTTCTAACAAATATGGTGGACAGAAGTGATGGGGTGTCACTTCTGAGATTAAGCTGCGAGAATGCTGGCTTCCACCTTGGGCACCATCTCTCACTTTCTTGGAGGGAAGCCAGCTGCCAGGCTGCAAGCTGCTCTATGGAGAGGTCCAGGTGCGAGGAATCAGTGCCTCTGGCCGACGGCCAGGACTGAGGCCACCAACAGCCATGTGAGAGTGTTTGGATGTAGATCTTCTCCCAGCTGAACCTCGACTACTGTCTCTTGAGAGACCTTGAGACAGAGGCACCCAACTAAGGTGCATCCAGATCCTTGGCTCATGGACACTGTGGGGTAATGGGATAATAAATGCTGTTTTGAGTACTGGGCAATTTGTTATGCAGCAATAGATAACAAAGAGGCAGGAGCTCAGAAATCTAAGGCTTATTTCCAAGTATTCAATGGGCAAGTTGCCCACTCGTTCTTTTATTGTTTTCTCATTTTATGTAATTATGGCCAAGCAGTGGGTTCCTGGAATCCCAATGAGAGCATAGAAGGAAAGACCTTGTCAAAATATTCAATAGTAATATATTTGGTTGAACTTTTACACATAATTAAAATGTCAAATTGATCCTCCAGAAAAGTAAAACAGACTGGTTATATTTAGAATAGGTTGCCAGGGATCACGTGTCTTCATTTCTCTATGGCTGTAGGTGGAGAAATGTGCAGACAGAAGCTTAACATCATGTCTGTGAAGACAGGCCTGAGTGTGTATGTGGGTGCACGCATGCACTGGATTAGGGAGAATGCACTGGATTGCTCCCTTGGTCTTGTGTTATATAATTTATATGAGTCACGATTGTCTTCCAGCATCCACTTTTCTACAGACAGTACCGCATTTTTAGAGGAAAAGAAAAATGAAACTCACATGGGTTCCCTCCTGTCTAAACGGAGGCTCCTCTTGGGACCATTTCCCTCTCTTGTTCCCTTTTATTTCAGCCTCTAAATTTTGGGGTCCTGTAGGGCTCTTTCCTTAGAATTCTTCTCCATGTATTTTCTCTTCAGGTGACCTTGTGTTATCCCAATCCTTAATTACTGCAGAAACTGCAGACTCTCAAATGCTTATATTCTGTCCTGAGCTCCAGACTCATGTATTCTGACATCACCACTTGGACATCTAAAGGAAATATTCCAGTTACAATGTCCAGAACAAAACTCCTGATTTTTCCTGCCAGTGTTCCCTCAGTTTCCCACTGTAGTCAATGATACGCTCATTTATCAAGTTGTTCAGGCGAATATCTGAGGGACAGCTTTGACGCCTGAAGCCCCACATCCAAGCCATCAGCATGTTTGGCTGGCTTTATCTTAAAGGCAAATACCAAATATGACCCTTACTTACCACTTGCACTGCACCGAAGCAAGGCTAGCCCACCAACACCTTATGTTTGCACGAATGCACTGTCTTAGGCTAATAAGAGTCTTAGGCTGTTAATCATACAGTAGCCAGAGTGATAGGTTAAAACCATATATTAGCTTGTGTCATTTTTTCTTTCAAAACCCTCCAATATCTTCCTATCACATTTAGAACAGAAGCAAAGATGTTTCAATAGCTTTATCAGTCTAATTTCAACTAATAAAAGTTGGCTCAGACAACGGGATAACTGAAGAGGATGTAATGAGGAAACCAGGGCGTGGACAGGGAAATAACTAGTTGTGGTGAGTCAGCCTCTTGGGTTAACCAGCAAAGGGCTGAGAGAGAGAGGAGGCATTGCAATGTGATTATTTCAGTTTGGCCCCGAGCCAAACTGACTATATGTTCAACTATAAAACAGGAAGCAGGGACAAGGTTATGATTGGAACCTAGTCCAGATATGCATTTCTTGTGGGTCGTTCTTTCCCATTTCCTTCTATAATAAAGCACAGTAGGTTTCACATTTGGAAGTTGAAGAATTTGTAAACTTGAACCCTCATGATGAAACCTTCCTATTACCCAGATCTCGTAGCAAACTGGGTCTCTCTGGGGAGAGGAGCGGTTCCTCATCCACCCATCTCTGATTCCTTGGGTAGCTCAGCATCTGCCACTCTTTGAATTTGGATTTGTACATGACCCATATACACTCTGTGCGGGTGCAATGGACATAAACTTGACAGATGTAGTTGATGGTCAAGGGACTGAGTTCCTGAGGGTTGTACCTAAAAATCACTTAGTTAAATGATGATCAACCAGGACAGCTGATATATTTTTGCCACAGAGACCTGCTCATGTTCAACCAAAGTAATCTGGATTTAATTTCCTGTGGGGTGGAAATAGCAAATGACAACCAGAAATTTAACCCAAACACTGCTGAGTTTGGACACTGAATCTAAAACATTGGCAAAACTCGGAGTTTTCCAGCTAGGTCATTAAGCTCAAATAACAGCAACCATAACAGTCAGTGAAGGAAGAAAGATGTATCACTATCTGGTGCCAGATGCCTCGACGTAACTGTGTCTAGTAAGAAACACAGATACATAACTCAGGAGGAGACGAGTAACCCTGGGTGCTGTTTACTCTCCAGCCCTGCCATGTCCACTCTCCACCTGGCATTCCTGCCCTTGTCTGCCCAGCTTTCATCCCAGGCAGCTTTCCCCTGTGCCAACCATCACTTGGGTCCCAGACCAGGGTCCAGGTTGGATTCAGCCAGCAGGAGGAGGAGCACAGGTACGAAGAGAGAGAGCCAGTGTTTCTTCCCTGCTTCCTCATCATTCAGTTGTACATCTCAGGTGACCATCTGTTTGTCCATCTGTGACAACGACTCTCCTGGGTGGTCCTTCCCTGTGGTCTTTCCTCTAGGACCTGGGGTCATTCTGGACTCCAGGAGCACCCTTTCCTCTAAAGTAGTGATAGCTCTCTGGTATCACTTGTGTCCAGCACCTCAGCATTTGTTCTCTTAACCCTTCCCATGCTTCATACAGTCCCTTCATTAGAGACTCCTTCTCATATAAATTTCCTTTCCAGCTGGCACCCTCGCTAATATGCATTGGTAGCTCACACACACACTTACTTTGTACTGAATTAAATATTCTGAAGAAGGAAATTTCCCAAAGAACATAATAATCAATTTAAATTTATGCTATATGAAATATATAAGATTTGAATTCTGTTCTATAAATATCTCATTTTCCTTTTTCCTCCAGTATTTGAATGTTAGAAATGAAATATAATCAGAGTCACTTTTATCAAAAATACTTTCTTTTTCTTCCTTTTCAAAAGGAGGCTTTTTATTCACTCATTCTTGGTTTGAACTACAGGATTCAGGAAACTTGGCATTCCTGAGGGAATCCTTTTGTTCCCTGTATTATTTGGGGGTAAACAATTAGATAAAGGTATGTTAAATAGTAGTTTCTCCTGTACTTAGGATTTTGTTGCTATTATCTCATTAGTACTTGGTTTGATGGGGTCTGTTTATCACAGAATGATAAATACCAGTTATTTATGCACATGGAGGAGGTTTTTTTAATGTGAGTATGTGTGTGTAAGAGAAACAGACAGAGACACTACATGTCTCTACTCCAACATCTGCTGAGTCATTATTCTCCCATTTTCATTTCCTGTCATTTCCAAATCACTAGACCTATAACGACAGGCGGGTTGCCTATCTGAGAGTCTGTTCACAGTGAAAGTAGAGTCAGTGTTTCTGGAGGTCTGATTATTAGAAAATGTAAGCAGAGCAATGTGTGAGTGAAGAGAGAACTGGCACGGAGACAGAGAGAGAAAAAAATATCTATATATTAAAGAGAAAACAGAGTGAGGAAGAAGAGAAGAGAAGGGGGCTCCGTGTGAGTAATTCTGCACACCTGCTCTCTGGGGGGCAGTTAGGAGGTGAGAACACAGAGAAGTGGTGAGGATACAGAAGTTTGCCAATAGCATCAGGTACTTGAAAAGAGTTACCAGGCTGCAGTCCAAGCTCTTAGTTGATACTATAGACAGGGTATTTGTAGATTTGAGAACAGGGATTATAAACATCCTGCCAGAGACCTACATTTCCACCTTGAAGTCAGAGAAGGCAAGACCTTCAACTAAGAGAGAGAGCGGGGGAGTGGTTGAAATGTCTCTTAAGATTTCTTTACCAGAAAGAGAAAAACAAATATCATATAATATTGCTTCTATGTGGAATCTAGAAAAATGATACAGATGAACTTATTTGCAAAGCAGAAATAGAGTCACAGATGTAGAGAACAAACATACGGATACTAAGCAGGGGAGGGGGTGGGATGAATTGGGAGATTGGGATAGACATATATGCACTACTATGTATAAAATAGATAATTAATGAGAACATACTGTATAGATCAGGGAACTCTACTGAAGGATCTGTGGTGACCTAAATGGGAAGGAAATCCAAAAAAGAGTGGATATATATATACGTATAGCTGATTCACTTTGCTGCACAGCAGAAACTAACAATATTGTAAAGCAACTATACTCCAATAATTTCTTTTAAAGACTCCTTTAATTGACAAATTCTCCCTTCATATCTTTTTGTTAGTTTCCTCTCAATTTATTAGTTAAAGAAAAGGACGTTTGTCCTATAGAGTTTCCCAGAGTCTGGATTTTGTTGACTGAAACCTGTGGTGTCATTTAGCAGGGGCTCTTGCCCATTGGTAAATGGAGCTAGAGGTTTGATCAAGTTCAAGTTTGCCCCCCACAAGATCGCCTCAAAGGTGTCTATGTTCTTCAATCTGAATTGTCTGGTTGTCTTTCATCTTGTGGTGTGGGCAGGGATTAGTGATCAATAACTTGGTCCTTTCATCCCTTGGGGCTGACAAAATGGAGATGTTCTGATTCTATTATTCTGCCTTCATTTATTAGCTGGAGTATTTTTGCATAGATAGTGTTCCCTTCTACTATTTGGAAGTCCAGTGATACAGCTTACGTGGAAAGTCAGGATGGATGTTTGATTTTTCCCTGCATTCACCAGTTTTCAAAAGAATGAGTTAGTTCCTTAGCATCTTCCAACAGTGATCAATTAGCATTTTCTTTTAAAAATCTTTATGAACTCAAGGATGTAGGCATTTTTGATGCGTTTCAATCTACTGCAATTATTATTCTACTGATACTCAAATTCTCCCGCCTTTGGCTAGTGAGAGCCCCTGAGTTAAATTTTGCCACCAAGTTACTTAAATGTGGTCCTGGTCATCTTCAGCAGCTACCTTACTCTCTGGTGTGACAGGATTATTTAATGTTATGTTGCATGCTTCATGCCTAAGACCTCAAATTGCTATTTCTTCATGGAGCCTTGGCTTGTTTACAAGAAATGGTACTTTAAGGCCACAACATAGTTATATTTTTAAATACAGTCAGATATAGTTATTTCTTAATTATTTTCCGTTGTAGCTGTCATGTATTGATTTGTTACCGAAGATGAGGTTTTAGCTCTCTCTTAAGCCCTCTCACTCTGCTCCCAACAATAAATTTAGTATTTAAAATATTAAGACTAGGTCAAAATTCACATCTCAAACTTGGTTTTGTAATTACTTCCTGTTTCTTAACACTTTTTATGTTATCTTGAGTTAATAATTACCTTGAATTTTTCCTATTACTCGATTTTCTGAGTTTCTGTCTGTAATTGATCCCTAAATTTTCCTCCTTAAGTAGAACATCTTCTCATTAATTCAAACACATCAAGTAATCTGTCCATTCTCCTTCTTATATATATATTTTTCTTTCTGCATATCTCCATTCTGGTCACTTCAACACAGGCTGCTTTCTCCCCCTGGTGCATTGTAGTCATCCTATCAGTTATCTTCACATTGCCTTTGCTTTTATCCTTTAGAGACATTCTGCTTCCTGTATGCAATTATTTTATACTTTTAAATAAAGGGTCAGTTTCTAGTTTTGATGGAGCATCTTTTTGAGTATATTCTAAGAAAAATCCTTCAGGGTAATTTTTTTTTCCAAGTGTGAAAACCCATCATTGGGCTGAACATAAAATTATAAATTAGAAATAATTTGAAGAAATTTGAAGGCATCTTTTCACTGTGTCCTGACTCTAGTGGTGCAATTGATGACATTCTAATTGCCCATTCTTTATTTTCATTTATCCCTGTTTTCATGCCTTAACGTCTTTATTATCATTGTTCTGAAATTTTATAATGGCGAGCCCTCATTTTCACATTGGGTATGTCATGGTAGCTTACGATATGGTGGCTTAAGTCTTTCTATCCTGGGAATTGTATTTCTTTGATAATTTCTTCTTTTTCAGTTTCTGCTTTCTTCCTTTCTGCAGTGCCTATCAGTTGGATGTTAGATAATCTAAAACAATCTTCTAATTTTCTTTCCATTGCTCTCTGGTTATTCACTTCTTTGCCTTGTTATTCTACTTTCTGGGCAATTTACTCAGCTTTATTTTCCAAAAAGCCTATTGAATTTCTTTTCTTATTTCTACCATAATATTTTTAATAGCCTAGAGATTGTTTTTGCTCTCTGAATATTCCCTTTGTATAGAATACTGTGCTTGATGAATGTTTGCAAACTTATTTCTCTAAAGCCACTGATTACATGGGTTTTACTATAAGATCCTTTTTTACTCCTTTTGGCATTGTCTGTTCCCTCCAAGTTCCTTTTTTCCTGTTTGCTTATTCTGCTCTCTGTGTTTCATGATAGCCCCTTTCCCCCAAGAATCCTGAGCAGTGGATGTCTGTGTATTTTTAAGAGTAAGACATTAAAACTGGGCCTGGAACCCTGTATGGGTATGGCTTGTAGAGTGGTGGGCTTCACTGTAAGGCAACTAAGTCAAGGAGCCCTTGACTCTTAGTTGCACTAGCTGACTTCCCTGGAAAGACCTTCCAGTCTGCTGCCTGGGCACATGAAATTGGCCACCAGCATGCTGACAGTTGAGAGCAGGGGGGTTTGTCTTCCCCACTCAGTGAGTGGACATTCACTTGATTCTGTGTTTTCGGTATGGCTTCCTGCTGAATTATGCCTGGTGCCCTTCAATGTAGATGGGAAGTCTCCAGTCTTCTGCTGAGCTGGAGGAGAGTAGAGGCTCTATGGGT
Source organism: Leucopleurus acutus (assembly GCF_964270905.1). Lineage (NCBI taxonomy): Eukaryota > Metazoa > Chordata > Mammalia > Artiodactyla > Delphinidae > Leucopleurus > Leucopleurus acutus. The sequence goes on along the minus strand of NC_139145.1, from coordinate 171,542,478 downwards.
CAAACTGCTTCTAATGCACATTTTCCACCACTCATTCTGTTTCCAGATATTCCCCATCCCTATCTGCAGAAGGACCAGTGCCTGCCTCCAATTCCTGAAATCTGGAATTCCACAGCATAAACCAGCTTGCTTCTTGGTGTACTGCCCACCCTAAGTAGAATTTCTGATTTCTTCCCTGCTCCTCTTTTTCTAAGCTAAGGCTTGAGGCTTATTCTCTACCTTCATACTGAGGAACATTAATACTGTCTTTTTTTATGGCTTCAAGTACCATCTGAATGACTACAATTTTTCTTAATCTGTATCTACTGAGAAGCAAATGCCAAGATGGAATTAGACATGCAAGAGGATACATGAGTTATCCCATGAACTAACTACACCATCACATTCAGTGGTGATAAGTGTCATTTCTGGAGAGTGTGTGTCCTCCTCCCTGGACGGTAAGCACCATAACAGGGATCAGATCAGCTGTCCATCCCTGCATCTGGCACATGGACTGGGCATAGTGGGCCTTCCATTTACTTCTGTGGGTTGAATGAATATAACACGCCTGGCTAGAAGGAGGAAATGTGAGTTACATCCTGAGGAAAATGGGTGTGTTTTACTTTGGACTGTGAATTCAAGGAATAACCTTTCTAACATGACAGAAGAAGGAGAAGGGCCTTTCCATTAAAAGGCATCACCCCTGCTTCCTGCACAATATGGACTTATTCTTTGTTCTGTGGTTGCCAAAATCAAAAGTCATTCTTATCCTTAGAAAAGAGAGTAATTTATTAGAACTAGCAGAAATAAAACACTACCTTGGGAAAATGTGTGTACAGGACTGTGGGTGGGTGTCCAATACCTGGTGTTCAGTTCTCTGTGTAGGTTTTTCTGTGTTCACAGAACTTTCCTGGAAGCAGAAACACCATCTGGAGGTGGGGCAGGGGGTGGTGGGTGGTGATGGGTTACTAGGGAAGGATACTGCTGGTCTGACCAGTGTCTGACTTAGGCACAAACAGATGATTTTAAGGACAGAGTTTAACAAGACTCGTTATACAGCTCCTGCACAACTGAGTTGCATGAACATTCAGAGTGAGGACTGACCTGCCTATCTGTTATGGACCAGATGATATGTGTCCCTAAAATTCATCTGCTGAATCAGAAACTCCCAGTGTGATAGTACTTGGAGGTGGGGCCTTTGGGAGGTAATTAGGTTTATATGAGGTTATGAGGATGGGGTCGCCATGAATGGGATTAGTGCCCTTATGAAAAAGGACCCAGAGACCTCCCTTGTGCCTTCTGCCATATGAGGACACAGTGAGAAGACAGCCCTCTATGAACCAGGAAGTGGGTTCTCACCAGACGCCAAATCTTCTGGTGACTTGATCATGGACTTCCAGCTTCCAGAACTGTGAGAAATAAATTTCTGTTGCTTATAAGCCACACTGACTATAGTATTTTTGTTATAAGAGCCTGAATGGACTAAAACAAGGGAATATGACCTAATGAAAGAAACCAAGGAGAGATCCATGGCAACCGAGCTGCATATCAATTACTAAGTCAAGAACGAAGGGAAAGCACTCTGTCGGGGGCAGGGGAGGGTGTGTGTGTGTGTGTGCAGAAAACATGAAGACCCAATGGAAGGAAAAGCAACAGAATGGAGCAGCTCTGCACAGTGGGGGACCTGTGGGCACCAGGTCAGACCCATGACTAGTTGGAGCAATGGCAGGTAGCAGGCACTGAGGGAGCAGACACCACACCCAGAGCCCTGGGGCATCCTCGGCTCCACTTTATAGGAAGGACCTTGTCAAACTAAGTAGTGGTGAAGCTCCCCGAATAGGTGGTTAATGTTAACATTATCAGAGGCTGATTGGCCTTTAAAAGGAGAGTTTCAAGAAGAAGCAGGTCACCAAATGTCAGGAAGCTTTGTTCATGGATAGAGGGGCACATTTGAAATGAGACCTCTGGTTCAATTCCAAATCGAAGATTCTACTTTGATAGACTCACGAATACAATTTTCACACAATCGTATATCATGTTAAACAATGATGATCAATTGTGCCCTAACGTGACAGGTGAGCGTGAGAACTCCTGCTGTCTTTAGCCTCTAAGAACATATGGCTGTACACACACTAATTAAAGATATGACAAAGTATCTACCACTCCTTCCAAAATTTCCTTTGATGTTGTAGAATTCACATTTTTCTCTCTTGGGTTGGAGCTGAGTGCCTCCTTTCTTGGCATCCTTGGTGGCTCCCTTCCTGTCTGAAGCATCAGAGTACATCTAAAAGACCCCAAAGTGTCAGAGAAGACTGGATTCTGGTTCAACTCAGCTGAAAATGGGCTGTTCAGAACTTGGGGAGGCAGTTTCTTTGTATGTAACTTATGAAATTCAGGTGTAATGTCTCAAGCTTCTGTTTTAACCCAGTTCTTTCCACATCAGTCTTACATGGTTCCAAAAGGCAACCAAAGGACACAGCCTAGAAAGGTTTAAACCTGAGAGCATGTGACATCATGGGAGCAGATACAATCAACCGGCACATTCACTCATGAAGAATTTATCCAGGATGAATAGCCTTGATGCATCTCAAACCCTCCAGAGAGATTTTTTTCTGTTCCCTCACTGGGAGACTAGGAGAGGAAATGGTGGATCACATTTTTCCTCCGAGCTCAGGATTCAAAGATGTCAATTAAAGAAACATTTATTTTTCATGATTGAGTTATAGTTGATATATAATATTACATAAGTTTTAGGTGTACAACATAATTCACAATTTGTAAAGGTCCAAAATTTTAGTCCTTTTATAGTTATTATAAAATATTAAATTAAAGTAACTTAAATCTAATGTTGCACCATTTTCTCTATGTGATAGTTGATTTATAGAACACAGAAATAAAACACTTTAATATGGAATTTGAAAAAAATAAACGTCACTGTAGATCTGTAAGAGAGTAAATATTCTGTTGAAGAATTATACTCTGTGACTAATGTATGATTCTAGTGAGAAAAATAGGAATCTTCTGTGTTTGGGCTTTTCCTTCTCTCCAGCCACAATTAACAATATAGCTCTCTCCACAAAACCTATGTTCCTGCAAATTGTCTTATTATATAAGATCAAGGATTGAAGAAATTATACTTTAGTATGATCATTCAATGCATCATTGCCAAGTAAATGAATCCCTAATGGTGGAATGTTTAGAGAATACATATCCTGGGTATTTGGCTTTGATTTTGACCCTTCTGTTTAATTCTTCTAGTTGGATCTCCCTGGGAGTGTGCCTGGAGAGGGAAGAAATCTCTCCACAGACTAACAGGGCTTGAGTAAAATAGGGGCATTCAAGTTTCCCAACTGGCAGCTTCAACATGAGTTTTTAAGAAACTTTGGTATTTCCCACCATGGCAATGGTGAGGACCGTGAATATGGACTCAGAAGATCTGGACCCACTTTTTTTTGGATTAAACCACCTGTCATATGTCCTGTATCATGCCAGTTGCTCTAGCCCACTTTCCTCCTGAGCTGTAAAACTGTGATGTTTTAAAGAGTCACTATACCCTGTCAACTCCAGGTGTTGGGCTGTGCAGCTTCATCAGCAAACACCAGGCTGGCCACGAGGTCTCTGACTTGGAGGCATCGTCTGAACATCAACAACAGAAATGTATTATAATATAACCCAGTCTCCACTCTTTTATGCCTGTGCTTTCTGGGCAAAAAAAAATTGCAAAGAACATCTTTTAAAGGTGCAGTGACAGCTGTGTTGCAAGACATAATCACATTTTTTACTGATTCATACATTGGAAAGATTGTTGTGGAAAATTGTAATAATATAAAAATGAGGCTGATATAATTACAGAGTTTTACGAAGTGCAAATGTAAGTGCTGTCTTTTCAACCAGAGGCAGGACATGGGATGTGGAAGCCTGATCGACAGATGTGTGTTGGGAGAGGAAGAAGTGTCTATGTGCAGAAGGCATAGAAACCATGAAAATCTACCCCATGAAAATATACCAGTTGTGGAACTACTAATTCTTTAAATGCTTAGCATACTTACTCTATAAAGAAAAGCGATGACTAGAAATGTTCCAACCAGAGAGATTTCCTCAGATATCCTCTGAGATGCATGCTTGGGGCCATTGAGCTCTGAATTTGACTCAAAACTCATTCCTCTGTTCTACTAAATGCACGACCCAGTTCTGTTTCAAGTGTACCTCCCATGAAAGGAGCTTTTGTCAAGGAATCATGATGCCACTGGGACTGATTCTAGTGAGAAAATCAGGAATACTTTGCTTTAGGGGTGAGTTAAAATTATTGTGAGATAAATATCTTGCATATATTACTTTGAATATTATATGCAACACTGAACATTTATTTTTTTCTTTGTGCTATTGATATTTGTTAATCTGGTATTAGTGGAGATGAAAAATCAATGTGAAAATTGAGGAGCATTATAGAAAATCCAATTTTCCATTTGGCAATAACAACAATATTATGAGAGCTTTCAGAAATACAACTATAGAGGGGGCAAAAGATGGAGATGAACTTGGCATTACAATTTAATTCCAGCCCATATTTATTCCTTAAAGTTCCCCAGGCTATTTACAGGGGTCATGACCACACAACACACACCTCATCAGCCTGAGTTTATTCCATTAGATGAATGGAACTCCCACCTACAGGAAGTAGAGGTGAAGGGGTGCTATAGACTGAATGTTTGTGTCCCCTCAAACTTCATATGTTGATCCCAAAGTGTTGGTTTTAGGAGGTGGGACCTTTGGGAGGTGATTAGATAATAAGGATGGAGCCCCCAGAAGTGGAATTAGTGCCCTTATAAAAGAGACCCAGAGAGATCCCTTGCCTCTTCTTGCCTTGTGAAAACACAGCAAGAAGAGGGCCAAAAATGAACAAGAAAGGGGGATCTCACCAGATACTGAATCTTCCAGTGCCTTATCTTGGACTTCCAGCCTCCAAAATCATGAGAAACAAATTTCTGTTTTGTAAAAGCCACCCAGTCTATGGTATTTTTGTTATAGCAGCCAAAGTGGACCAATACAGGGGGTGTTTAAGGGGAAGCCACGAGTGTAAAGAGTTGAGTGAAATTCAGCAAAGCAGCTGTGGTTGAAGACACAAGGATATATCCAATGTCTATTTTCTTCACCCCAAAAATGAAAAGACAGTGACAGCTTTAGGAGTACTAATGCTCTCAAGACTCTCCTCCATAAAGCTGTATTTATATGTTCCTACATTACACATAGTATATAAAAATAAAATCTTGTCCTGCCAAGCAGTGGGCTCCTCTGCCACATCCTCCATCATTATGCAGGTGGAAAATGAGATTCCTTAACAATGGTCAGCACTCAGCATAACTGGTTTCTTCCCAGTGTTGCTATGATGTATTTCTAAGTTTGATTTGTAATAAGGTTCATATTTTACCACCTGGGGAAACTTCTAGATGATAAGCCCCATAAACATCTGAATAGTTTAGTGCCATATTTTGTTTTATGTTATTTTTCTCTTTGAAGTGTCCCAGGCAGTCTACATTGAGGAAGAATGGCCAGTGAAGACCAGCTTGTCCAAAGATGGGGGAAAGGCCACTAACCCACAATCTCAGAACTTTGGGAAGAGACCAGGCCTTCCCTAACCCCATGTAGTTGCCAAATACTAACCTTCAGTTCTCTGATGCTTTTTTTAAAAAAATCTACAAACTCTTCTTCACTGACTATTTGTGGGGCATCAAGGGAATTTAGATCTTTGCTGCTTGTTTTTGCTGTTGTTGCTGTTGCTTTGCACATGGGAATGAGAAAGGAAAGGTAGTCTGACCATTTCCTTCATCTGCTCTCTGGGCTCACAGGCAGCCTAAACCAGGGCCCTGGAAATGACCATACAGGGTGACACAGCCCCTGGTTCTTCAGGGTTCCAGGACTGCAAATGTATGTCCACCGGGGGGGGGGGGGGGCAACAGTTCTCCCAGAGCACAGGATGGGTAGCACAGCAAACCCGGGCAGTGAATACAGGTTGATGACACTGAAAGAATTTTGTTTAGAAATTGTTCAAGTATTTGTTTTAATTTAAGTACTCAAAAGACAAAAAAGCAACAAAGGTGTAAGTTTTTAGTGTCTTTTCATCTTCATGTAGGACCTCAGGATGATCCACAAGTATTTTCAAAGACAGAGAAGCCTACAGTGAAAATGTTGCTTTCCCAGGTGCCAGGATTACCTCTGGATTTGGCCCCAGGCTCCAAGTTCATTCTGATCCCAGACACACAGATGTGGATCTCATCCTTCTGAAACACTAGGACCAGGAAGAAAGAACAGAACAAACCAAGTGTCCTCCCAGGCGACAACCGAGTTAGAGGTGATGACTTCTCAGGTTCTGTAGGTGACATAGAAGCCAGCCAGCATCCATAAACCCCCCTGGGACTTAATGGGCACCATTCAAAATGACCCATGGTTGTAGCGAAGCACATTTGGATTTATTTTTGTTCTGGAATAGAGTTGAGGTGACCTTACAGATCAACGTCATGAATTGAGGAACTAGTTTTTTCTTCCAATGTCTTTCCAATTATTCTGTTAGTAGCTGATCTTCCAAAAATTAAATGTGCAGAAACTGGTTTTTTAAGCTTTTTATTTCTTTAAAAACCTCTCTTAAAATGTAACTGTTCTGGAAAGGTATAACCTCATAAACCTTGGTTAATCAGTCATTTATGAGAGTTGTATAATGGGATTTAAGTCTTAAAATAAATGGGTTACAATTTGCAAGAAGTTTGGAGGAGGGAGAGGAGACAAAAGTAAGAGGAAATGAAAGGCAGGTGCAATTCACCAATATTTACTCTGTTTCTTAATAACTGCTTTATTGAGCTATAATTCATATACAAGTGACCCATTAAAGTGTACAATTCAATATTTTTTGTATATGTAGCATGGTGTGACCATTACCACAATTTTAGAACATTCTTCTCACCCCTTTTGATTACAGCTGTTCTAGTGTGTATGAAGTGTATCTCATTGTGCTTTGTGTTTACATTTCTCTGACGGCTAATGATGTTGAGTATCTTTACATGTGCTTATTGGTCATTTGTACATCTCCTTTGGAGAACTTTTTACTTGGATACTTTGTCTATTTCTATTTGGGTTACTTTTTCTTTTTGATTTATAAGTGTTTTTATATATTATACATACAAATTCCTTATCAGAATATGATTTGCAAAAATTTTCTTCCATTTTGTGCGGTATTTTTTTTTTTTTTGCTTTACTGATGGCACTTTTAAAAGCACAGAAGTATTAAATTATGATGAATTCCAATTTATCTTTTTTTGTTGTTGTTGCTTCTGCTTTTGGCATTGCTTGTTAGTTGTGCTTTTGGCTCTTACATTAGAACTTTGATTCAGTTTGAGTTAATTTTTATATATTTGAGAGGTAATGATCCAAATTCATTCTTTTTCATGTAGATATCTAGTTGTCTCAGGGCCATTTGCTGGAGACTATTTTTTCCCCATTGAGTTGTCTTGGTATCCTTATTCAAAAGTCAATTGACAAAAATGTTAGGCTTTAGTTCTGGATCTTAATTCTGTTTCATTGATCTACAAGTCTATCATTATGCCAGTACTACTCTATCTTGATTACTTTAGCTTTGTAGTAAGTTTAGAAATTGGAAACTGTTCTGTTTCAAGATTGTTTTAGATATTCTTCATCCCTTGAATTTGCATATGAATTATAGGATCAACTTGTCAATTTCTGCAAAAATCTCAACTGAGATCATAATAGGGATTGTGTCAAATCTATGGATAAGTTTGGGAAGTATCACCATCTTAACAATATTAAGTCTTCTGATCTATGAACATGGAATATCTTTCCATTTATTTAGGTCGTCTTTAATTCCTTTCAACAATGCATTGTAGTTTTCAGAGTGTAAGTTTTGGACTTCTTTTGTTTAATTTTTCCTAAGTATTTTATTCTTTCCAATGTTAGTATAAATGGAATTGTTTCCTTAATTTTATTTTCAGGTTGTTCATTGTAAATGTATATACATAAAATTGGTTCTTATATATTAACTTTGTATCCTGAAGCCTCCCTGAACTCACTTATTCCAATAATTTGTAGTGGATTCTTTCAGATATTGTGTGTACAAGATTACATCATCTTCAGATAGAGATACTTTTTTTTTACTTCTTCCTTTTTCAGCAACATGCATTATATGTAATTTTCTGATATAACAGCCCAGGATAGAACCTCCAGTACAACATTGAATAAAAGCGATGAGAAGAGATATCCATGTCTTGTTCTTGATGTTAGAGGGAAAGCTTTCAGTGTTTCATTGTTAAGCTTAATGTTATATGTAAGTTTTCATAGATGCCCTTTATCAAGTTGAGAACGTTTCCTTCAATTTTTAGGTTTCTGAGTGTTTTTTTTACCATGAAAATCTGTTGAATTATATCAATAATTTTTCTGCATCTATTGAGATGATTGACAACATTAATTGATTTTTAGATGTTAAACCAACCTCATTTTCTAGGTTCAATCTCACTGGTGTGTAATCTATTTAGTATATTGCTGGATTTAATTTGCCAGTGTTCTGCTGAGGATTTTTGCATCTGCACTCATAAGGGATAATGGTCTATAGTTTCTCTTATTTTAATGAGAGCTTTCTCTTTAATTTTAATGTCTTTGTCTGATTTTGGTATCAGCGTAATGCAAACCTCATAGAATGAGTTTAAAAGTATCCCATCTTCTATTTTTCTGGAAGACTTTGTGAAGAATTGGTGTTAATTTCTCTTAGATGTTAAAACAAAGTCTGATATTAGATGAATATTGCAATGCAAAGCTGGATTTTAGATGATATGCTTAAGTCAAAGAAAAACTACCAAAGGCCAAATATGGATTTGCTGAAAAAAAAGAACAGTTCTCTTGAATCAAGTTGCACTTTGGTAATAGAAACATAAATACAGCCTTAATAAGCAAATGTGATAACAGCTGCTACTTACTAAAATTGTAATTGTAAAGGAATATTCTGAAGCACCCATAGTTTGTAGTGGTATATGGAGGTATATGGTATATAGTGGTATAGTCATAGCATGGGTGGTTCGATGAACAGTAATGCAATAGAAAGATGGATATTAAATGCCCTCCGCTCCAAACAACTGAGAGAGGTCAGGGCAGACCAATCAGAGGAAGGCCAAGCCTGTTTGTGCTTCTCAGGGCAAATAGGACTGGGGGAAAGCCAACAGTTTGGGTTCCCCTGGCCTGCCCTTTCCCGCAGCGGCAGCCTGCTGGGCTGGCTCTGCTCTGCTCTGCATTTTCCCTCCCAACTGGAGCCTGGCAGCTGCAAATGTCCATAATTATGGAAGATCCTCTCGTTTTCTGCTCTGTGGTTGAAATAATGACAGTCTCTTTTTATTACCGTTCTAATGGCTTCACACTCTGAATCACTGTGATGTTATTAATAATGGCAAAAAGGGGTCTTATTTAGCACGGATAGAACTTCCCCATACATCACTTCAAGAGCGGATGGCTGAGCTGACAGGTTAACGAAGCTGCCCAGATATGCAGCTGAGCCATTAAAGGATGCAGCAGTAAATGGGTGCGTGTGGGGATGAGACAGCAGCACTCTGCTCAGTCATTCACGCTAGAGAGATTTCACCCCACACCTGAGCCTTGCATCAGAACAGACCGGTGCTTCTTAAATGCATGGCTTTTATCTCAACAGCCCTCCTTAAATATGCAACTTTTTAATGAGCTCCTGGGCTTTCCAAAAATGTGTATGCCATCTCCTAAATGGAATAAACAGAATCACCTTGCAATATAAAGCACTTAAAAGAGAGCAAAGAGGCAATAAACCCATTTAGTGTAAGCAATGTAGGTATGACTCTTTCACAAGGATTCCAAACTGTGCTGGGGGAGGGCTCACAGACTGGGCACTCTGGTCCCACCAGCTTCCTTCCTGTACATAAGGGACACATGGGGCCAGGACCAGAGGTTCAATTCTTCTCCACCTTGATAACAAGTTGGCCATGGATAGAATGTCCTGAAATGTGACCTAGGCTTTTTTGGAAAGACAGCATCTCATGCTGACGGGAGGCACCTTCATCCCTACTACGCCTCTCTGCCTCTCCCGGCCCTTCTTACCCTCTCCCTCCCTCCCTTCCCTTCTTCACTTTTGGGCCCCTTTACCTCTAGCCCCAGGAATGATCATACCAGCATCCGTAGTCTTTTCCCAAATTCTACGCTTACTGTAATTTATCAGCCACTAAGCATTTAAAGCTGCTTGCAGCATTAAGCAGCAGAATGGGCTAATGTTTTATTGTCTGTTCACATTTATGACAGAATACTTGTCAGTGAATCATCATTCAAGACTGTCGTTAGGTGTGACACAACCACGATACCAAGAACGACAGTGAAAGAGTGCAGAGCCAAAAGCTATGGAAGTCAGGTGATCAATCAGATTCACTACCTTCTTTTGAACGTCCTGGAGCAAGGACAAAAAATTTAGGATGCATTTTGATGATGCCAGAAATACGCTTCTTCAATGAGGGAAATGTAAACTATATAACTTACTCGTAGCTTCTAAACTTCTGCTTGGATTATTGGAGTTTCCTATGTAACAAAGTTAAATATAAGGGCCCTAAACATGTAACATAGTGTCACAGTTTAGTTCTCATCTCTAAGAGGAACGTGTGACCTAGATATGTAAGCACTGCAGTGAAAAGGCAACAGCTAAAAATGTCCAGCTTTTTTAAAATTTCATACTCTTCTCTTTACCTGTCCCAATATGAGAACATTCCAGACAAGAAATATGTGACAGGACAACGCAAATCCCAAATCCAGTAACTGGATGCAAAGGGCTTGTCTGAGGGCTGCTGCTGTCTTGATGCCAGATAAAACTGTTCTTCATGAGGGTGGGGAGACAGAGAAGTTTTGAGCATTAGTTGAGAGTCTGAAGACTCTGAACACCCAGTGTCTGGGTAGGTAGGAGAGAAAATACAAAAGATGTTAACACAGTTGAATCTGGCAGGGGGGTGAGAGGAAAGAAACGGGAAAGAAGGGGGACTTCACAGAGGCTGATGTGACTTTGCAAAGAATGAGGGAAGGCTAATGCCATTGGGGTCTCTGTCTGTCTCAGTCTGCATGACTGTAATAAAACACCATAAACTGGGTGGCTTATACACAAAAAAATTCTCTCTCACAATTTCTCTATTTCTCACAACCCAACAATCTCCCCTGGTGGAAGGGATGAGGAAGCTTTCTGGGGTCTTTTACAACAGGGGTCCTCAACTCCCAGGCTGCAGACCGGCCAGTTAGGAACTGGGCTGCACAGCAGGCGGTGAGTGACGGGTGAGCAAAGCTCCATCTGCCTCTCCCCACCACTCCTCATTGCTTGCATTACCTCCTGAACCATCCCCCTACCTCTGTTCATGGAAAAATTGTCTTCCACGAAACTGATCCCTGGTACCAAAGAGGTTGGGGACCGCTGTTTTACAATGTAAGGGCACTGATCCTATCATAAAGTCACCACCCTCAAGATTGAATCACCTCCCAGAGACCCCCACCTCCAAACACCATCACATTGGGGCTAGGATTTAGCATGAATTTTGTGGAGATACAAACATTCAGTCTACAGCACTCTGGTAGAGCACCTGTCTCCAGAGGATCCCTCTGGAAATGTCAGGACCAGTTGTCCTGGTGCTGGGTATTCCCTTCTTCCTGCAGACAACTTGTAAAATGCAGTATTTCTGAGCAGAGAGACAGTTTGGATGTCCCATCCTTGATTCTTTCTTTACTGAGATGAGAGAGAAAGGCCTCTCTCTACTCTGGGTGCTAGGCTACTTCAGTTAACTCCTGGGCTGGGAGAGCTCACACATGTTCATTTGCTCATCATCATATTTGCAGTTCTGAAGAATCTGGGAAAGAAGAGATCTGAACTGAATGCAGAGATCAGGAAGCACAGTCCTTCACCGTCCTCATATCTGCTTCCCCAAATCTCTGTGTCCCAGTTTTTATGACCAAGACACTGTGAAGGTGTAGGTTCTAGAAGTTGCAGCTTCCTTTTCCTCACGTGCTTCCTCTAGGAATGAGTATAATTATTTTTCTTTTTTTTTCTTTTTTCAACTGAAGCATTATTGATTTATAGCATTGTGTTAGTTTCAGGTATAGAGCATAGTTATTCAGGGTTTATTTCAGATTATATTCCATTACAGGTTATTACTAAATATTAAATATAATTCCTGGTTCTAAACAGTAAATCCTCATTGCTTATCTACTCTATGTATAGTAGTTTTTATCTGTTAATTCTATACTCTTAATTTGTCCTTTCTCCCCTCTCTTTCCCCTTTGGTGACCATAAATTTGTTTTCTATGTCTGTGAGTCTATTTCTGTTTTGTATATAGGTTTATTGTATTACTTTTAAAATTCCACATGCAAATGGAATATAGTATTTGTCTTTCTCTGTCTGACTTATTTCACTAAGCATAATATTCTCTAGGTCCATCCATGTTGCTGCAAATGGCATCATATAATTCTTTTTTATGGCTGAGTAATATTCCATTTCATATATATATAATATGTCTTGGATGTCTTGGCTTCCATGTCTTGGCTATTGTAGATAGTGCTGCTATGAACATTAGGGTACATATACTTTTTTGGATTAGAGTTTTTGTCTTTTCCAGATATATGCCCAGGAGTGGGATTGCTACTTCATATAGTAACTCCATTTTTAGTATTTTAAGGAACCTCTATACTGTTCTCCATAGTGGCAACACCAATTTTCATTCCCACCAACAGTTTAGGAGGGTTCCCTTTTCTCCACATCCTCTCCAGCATTTATTATTTGTAGACTTTTTGGTGATAGCCATTCTGACAGGTGAAAAGTGATACCTCATTGTGGTTTTGATGTGCATTTCTCTACTATTTAGCAATATTGTACATCTTTTCATATGCCTGTTGGTCGTCTCTATGTCTTCTTTGGAAAACCATCTATTTAGGTCTTCTGCCCATTTTTTGACAGGGTTGTTTGTTTTTTCAATAAAACAAATGAGTTGTATGTGTTGTTCATATACAATACTTTGATATTAACCCCTTATTGGTTGCAGCATTTGCAAATATTTTCTCCCGTTCTGTAATTTGTCTTTTCATTTTGTTGATGGTCTCCTTTGCTGTGCAAAAGCTTTCAAGTTTGATTAGGTTCCATTTGTTTAGTTTTTCTTTTTTTCTTTTTATTTTTTTGCCTTGGGAGCCTGATCTAAGAAAATATTGCTATGATTTATGTCAAAAAATATTTTGCCTATCTTCTCTTCTAGGAGTATTATGGTGTCATGTCTTACATTTAAGTCTTTAAACCATTTTAAGTTTATCTTTGTAAGTGGTGTGAAGGAATGTTCTCATTTCATTCTTTTATGTGTAGCTGTCAAGCTTTCCCAACACCACTGTTGAAGAGACTCTTTTCTCCATTTTATATCATCGCATCATTTCTCATAGATTAATGAACTGTAGGTGGATGGGTTTATTTCTGGGCTCTCTATTCTGTTCCATTGACCCATACATCTGTTTTTGTGTCAATAGCATACTGTTTTGATTACTGTAGCTTTGTAATATAGTCTGAAGTCAAGAAGAGTTATACAGTAAGTTCCCAAAATATGAACCTTCAAGTTGCGAACTTTCAAAGATGCGAACGTGTGTTCGCATGTCTAATCATGTAAGTTAGTTCTATTTGAGGAAGCACTGTTAGTTTTTGAGGCACAGAACCTGAACATAGAACGGTACATGAAGGTTGAAGCACCCATTCAGAATGCAATTCAGTGTTACCATGTCACCTATAATGGGAAAAAAAAGAGCTACTACCCAGACATAACTGGATCATTTTTTCAAGACGGTAGATAGAATTGAATCCAGCAAGAAACTAGAACCTGTGCCATCAATGTCAGGCATGAGTGAAGTTGCAGCTTGCCCTCCATCTCCTATTGCTGAGGATCCTTCACTCTCCCATGTCCCACCTCCTGTCCCTCCTCCAGTCAGTAACTCTTCTCACCTGTTCTCACCATGTCAGCCCCTCTATGCTAGCTGTTGTACTGCACTACTGTACTTTTTAAGGTACTGTACTGTAAGATTAAAAATGTTTTCTTTATTTTTTGTGTTTATTTGTTTTCTCTGTATTATTTGCATCAAAAGTATTATAAACCTTTACAGTACAGTACTATATAGCTGATTGTGTTTGCTGGATACCTAGGCTAACTATGTTAGACTTATGAACAAATTGGACTTATGATGCACTCTTGGAACAGAACTTGTTCATACATAGGGGACTTACAGTACCTCCAGTGTTGTTCTTTTCTCTCAGGATTGTTTTGGCAATTCTGGGTCTCTTGTGGTTTCATATAAATTTCAGGATTATTTGTTGTAGTTCTGTGAAAAATTTCATGGGTATTTTGATAGGAATTCCATTAAATCTGTAGATTGCTTTGGGTAGTATGGCCCTTTTAACAATATTAATTCTTCCAGTCAAGAGCATGGGTTATCTCTTAATTTCTTTGAATCACCTTCAATTTTCTTTATCAATGTTTATAGTTTTCAGCATATAGGTCTTTCACCTCCTTAGTAAAGTTTATTCTAGGTATTTTATGTTTTTGATGCTATTTTAAATGGGATTTTAAAAACTTTTCTTTCTGATATTTCACTATGAGTGTAAAGGAATGCAACAGATTTCTGTACATTAATCTCGTATCCTGCTACCTTGCTGAATTCATTTATTAGTTCTAATAGTTTTCATGTGGAGACTTTAGGGTTCTCTATATAGAGTATCATGTCATCTGCAAATAGTGCTGGATGTACCTCTTTCCTTCCAATTTGGATGCCTTTTCTTTCTTTTTCTTGTCTGGCTGCTGTGGCTAGGACTTCCAATACTATGTTGAATAGAAGTGGTGAGAGTAGGCATCCTTGTCTTGTTCCTGATTTTAGTGGGAAGGCTTTCAGCTTTTCACCATTGAGGATTATGTTGGCTGTGGGTTTGTTGTAAATGGTCTTTATTGTGTTGAGATATGTTCTCTCTACATGCACTTTGGTAAGAGTCTTTATCATGAATGGATGTTGAATTTTGTCAAATGCTCTTTCTGCCTCTATTGAAAAGATCATGTGTATTTTGTTTTTTCTTTTGCTGCTGTGGTGTAGCACATTGATTGATTTGCATATGTTGAACCATCCTTGTGACCCTGGGATGAATCCAACTTGATCATGGCGTGTGATTCTTTTTATGTATTGTTGGATTCAGTTGGTAATATTTTGTTGAGGATTTTTGCATCAATATTCATCAAAGATATTGGCCTGTAATTATCTCTTTTTTGTAGTGTCTTTGTGTGATTTTGGTATCAGGGTGATGGTGGCTTCTTAGAATGAATTTGGGAGTGTTCCCTCCTCTTCAATTATTTGGAAGGGTTTGAGAAGGATAGGTATAAATTCTTCTTTGCATGTTTGGTAGAATTCCCCAGTGAAGTTTGGTTTGCAACAAATTTTTTTTTTTTTTTTACAGATTCTATTTCACTTCTAGTGATCAGCCAGTTCAAATTATCTGTTTCTTCTTGACTCAGTTCGGGTAGGCTGTATGTTTCTAGAAACTTGTCCATTTCTTCTAGGTTGTCCAATTTGTTGGCATATAGCCAGAAATAGGTGTTATTAAACAAACTCCTCCTCTATCACTCAGGCCTTGCTGGTTAGCTGTGTCCTCATATTCCATGGTGAGGGGCTATAGACACAACAGCAGCCTTCCATTGACTATGTGTGCTGTCTGGGGGCTATTTGGGAAAATCCATTTCCTTTCCTGCCTTTTCTGGAGTCTAGAGCTGCTTTCCTTGCATGCCTTGGTTCATGACCCTCCTCCATCTTCAAGGGCACCATAACATCTTCTCTCTCTCTGGTTTGCCTCCTCTCTGCTTCCATCATGTGGTCTTCTTCTCTTCTTTCTGTAGTCAAATCTTTCTTTTACACTCTTATATGCACCACTGATTACATTTACCACCCACCCAGATAATACAGGATAATCTCCCCATCCCCAAATCCTTAATCACATTTACAAAGAAGATTTTTCCTTGAAGGTAACCTTCACAGGTTCCAGGGATATGAACCAGGAAATATTTAGTGGGTACTTTACCCCTATCACATTGGGACTCTGATTCTGATTCCCAGGAGGCCTGAACTCCAGTACCGGTTGTGAGATTCCTATGACATCCTTGAATCTCTTGACATGACATGGACACTTGAAAGACCTGGAGTATATTTTCGTCCATTTTTTTTTTTGCTTTATTTGTGCTCCTTTGGCTGCAAGAAACAAAATAAGATTAAAAATTGAAGTGAAAAAAAAAGTTTTGTGATAAATATAATTGCATCCTTGAAAAGTTTAAATATTTCTGTTAGGAAACTTTAGACCCAATAAAAATTGTATGGATTGACAAGACATAAAGTAAATATACCTAAAATCAATTATAGTCTTCCATACCAGGAGTAACCTGGAATAAATCATTTATAAGGAATTTCTATTTACTATAGAAACAAAAACATAAAATATTTAGAAACAAATTTAAGAAGAGACACGTGGCCTTTATACAGAAAATAACTAAAGTTTTTTTTTGGAAATATAAAAACCTTGAATACAGTGATCAATATCCCACTTTCTAGGTGGGAAGGCTAATTATGATATGTCAGTTTTTATCAGATTAATTAATGGATTCCACTTAGTTTGGGTATAATTTTTCACGGAACATTAGGAAAAGGTTTCAAATTCTTCAAGAAGATAAAACTAAAGAGTGCTTTGACAGAAAGAAGTAGAGAAACAGTAACAGGATGGCTTAGAATGTGACCAGGAAGCAAGTCCATCATGTTGGAGCTTCACCCTGGGCAAGCTACCCCACTCTACGGAAGTTAAGTTACCTTATCTGTAGAATGAAGGCATGCCAGCATCCATAAATGAATTTTGCAAGGCAGTATCACTGAGTGTTTAAGTCGAGCTGAGTACATTGTGTTCTGGAAATCTGTCTCCAGCGATACAGGAAGCATTTCCTGTGATACTGGAAACAATGTTTCAATAACAACATTTGAAATAAAATTGTTCTGTGTCAACAGAGAGCAGGGAAAATTAACATTTTAGATTAATCTATTGGCTTCCTTCATGTAAAATTTAAATGTATGCAAAGTAAATTTAATAAGTAAGAATCAATTTCAACCATGTCCCCCAAAATACTTAATGCATTCAATTTAGACAAAAGCAATTTTAAAATATTATCCTTGGAAAAATGGCAAAATAGCATGATTTTGGGATCCTCATTATTCCAGCACTTTCTGTAACTTGTCTTTCATCAGGAAGTGGTTGGAGCCAGGTTGGGAAAGGAAGCATGTGGCGCCCCCATGCTTATCTAAGCTCAGAAACAGGTTTGCACATGACTGAAAGCAAGTAAGAGGGTAGAAATGTGCGCTGTTATTTGTAAGAATCTGAAGTATGATGACTAAACACAAGAAAATAATAAACTGATGAAGCAATAAGAAAGAAGGTTTAACTAAGAGTTGTTACTGGTATAAATAAATAATTAGGTCACTTAGGAAAAGTCTCACTTTACAAAATTCACTGAAATAGAAAGAAAATTGCTCAGATGCCCTTGAATCCTTTTTATTCACCCTTGGGCTCCTGAAGATGTGTGTCCTGCACATGCAGGTGGTTGAAAATGCCTGGACATTGGTAGATCTAAATCCCCACTTAAACTGCCAGGACTGCGGACGTTGGCTCCCTCACTTCAGGGTCAGATGGCTCTGAAGTGTAGCTCCCTACAGAGCCTCCAGGGCATCCAAGAGCCAGACCTCACCTGAAATCACATCCATTCCCTGCCCTGTTTTCCCCACGTCCTTACCTTTTCCACTGCAAGCAGGAGTTGTAAAAAAATTTGAAGAATAAATTAAAAGCAGTAAAATTTAGAAATAAAAGCTGCTTGATACATTGGGATATATTTGCAGTGTATGGTACAAAGGGTCACAAAACTGGATCAATACAAACACTTAAGAAAAAGATAAGAAAGAAAATGGAAAGAACAAGGAAGTATATGAATTGGCAATTCAGTTAAGGAGGAATACAAATGGTCAACAAACAAACCTCAGGACCTATGATGCTCAACTTGGGAAAAGTAAATAAAATGAAATTTATTTTTCCCATCGTTTCAGAAAATCCAAAAAGTTTGATAATAATGAGTGTTCGTGGAGGTGGAGGGAAATCAATATTCTCAAACACTAAGTTTTGATTGCTACCTTGGGGGGCCATTTGGAAGTATTTCCTAAAATGTAAATTATGTATAACCTGTGGCCCAGAAGTTTTAACACCCTTATTCATTCATACAAAAAATATATATTTCTTAGTTATGTGAGATAATGTAGAAGGAAACTACAGGTGGATCAGTTTGGCTTGTGGTTGGAAAATGTCAAGTAATAAGATCGGACCCCACCTCCCTTGCCTACCCAGGAGGGATCCTCAACAACTCTCCCCTCCTCTCCCCGGCACGCTCACTTTCCTCCCCATCCTGAATCTTCCTCAACAGCAAATGCACATGTGCCTGCCATCTAAACACTACGCTCCTTGTCTCTGTCCCCCTCATGCTCACACCCCACTCCTCTGCTCCCCTGACCACTGAGACGCCCTCACCACATGCCATGCCCTACTTGTCCATCCTCAATGGCTTTCTTGACTCCAGAAGCCTAGGTCCTACATTCCACTCAGTTCCTCCTCTTGGGTGTCTAATAAGCATCTCAGACTTGGCATCATTCAGAACAGGACTCTTTCCTTTCAGACTGCATCTTCCCATAGCCTAGACCATCTCAATCATGACAGCCCATTTAAAACATTTCTCAGCAGGCATACACACAAAAGCATTGAAAACAATATTAGACACATATTTTCACATCCATGTCCATTCCTGCTTTCCTCACAATAACCCCAAATGTCCTTTAACTGACAACTGGATAAACAAGATGTAGTACATTCATAGAATAGTATCCAGCCATATAAAGGAATGAAGTACTGACTCGGGAACAACATGGATGAACCTTGAAAAAGTTATGCTGAGTGAGGAAAGCCAGACACAAAAGGCCACGGATTGTATGAATGTATTTAAATGAAATATCCAGAATCGATAAATTTATTGAAACAGAATGTACATTTGTCCTGAGGCTGGAGGGAGGGGGATGGGTAGTGACTGCCTAATGGGGATACTGGCTTCCTTTTGGGGAAAATTTGGGGAACTAGATAGTGGTATGGCTGCACAGCACTGAGAATGTACTAAATGCCACTGAATTGTACACTTAAACATGAGCACGTTCATGTTGTTTAAATTTTAGCTCACTTAAAAGAAATAGATAAGACAAATAGCCCTAAAACAATTCTCAGTCCAACAGCCAGGACTCAGCCTTGACTTTTCTTACTCTCTCACAACCACATTCAGCCTGCAAGTAAATCCTGTTGGCTGTTCCCTTGAAGAATATCCAGGACCTGCCCACGTGGCCTTCTGGATGGTAGCAGGGCTCTGAGCTCATGTATGTGCCTGTGCCGTCTCTCCTCCACCCGCGTCAGAGTGGTGCTGGGACTCCCCACTGTCCCCATCATGGGGTCTCCTGTGGATTCCCCTTCCGAACAGAGTGAAACCTTAGCAGCACTTTTACTCCTTTCCTGCATCTCACTTCGCTTAGCTACACTGACCACCTGACCACTCCATGAAAGTGTCAGTGAATCCTCTGCCACAGGGCCTTTGCACCTGCCATTCATTTTGCCCAGAGACTTCTCCCCGTATCTCCACATGCTTTCCCTCTCTCCTCCCTCAGACGTCTGATCAAATATCACTTGTTTTCCATAAAAAAGTAACATCAAAGTTAACGCAGCATTAAACTATAACCCTCCCTTCTGTAATACACATCCTTCTTCTTTGCTCTGCTCTTCTCCACATCACCTACTTCTGGAATACAGAGTGTTTTTGTCATTTGCTTATTTTTCTTCCCTCAGACTAAAGTGTAAGCTCTGTGAGGAGTGGCATCACTCCCCTCCACCCTGCAGAGGGAGCTGCTAAAGGGACAGTTAGCTGAAGGCTGGGAGGTGGGGGCTTGTTCATGCCAGGATCCTCCTCCGTCAGGCTGCTCTCCTGAAGTGACAGAGCAGGGAGGAGAGCTGCAGTGGGACATTCCTGCCCTGACACCACGAGGGTCTGTCCTGAAGGTTAGTTTTTGCTCTGAGACGCCCATTGTGCTGGCCGGCACATTCTCAGGAATGCCCGCCGTCTGAGGCTCCTCTTGTCTGGTTCCCCCCTCTATCTCTCTCTCCTCTCACAGGTGCCAGACCTTATCAGGATGTGGCCTGAAGGCTCACCATCTCTCCTGCTCCCTCTCCCCTCTAGCCTCATGGCATTCTCCCTGTGTCTCCTTTGACCTCTAACTCCATCTAGACATCTGCTTCCCAGAGGATCCAGGCAGGAAAAATTTTATCTATGCTGCTCAATTATATACGTCTAGTGCTCAGAATTAAAACCCCTCACCTATATAATTAGTGAAGAAACATGCATAAAATATATTCAAACCAATGAACAATCAAAGAATGCAGAAGAAAACAACATTGTAATATTTTGTTTCTCAAATTAACCAAATAAATAATGCTGTATTGACTGCGAGGCTGGTAAACCATACCCTGCTAGTATTGATAATAAGCATATCATTTTTCAAAACTAGCTTGGCAACATGAAGAAGAGACTTTAAAACTTGATCCAGCAGCCCCCGAGGACTGGTATGAAATCATTTAAAATAAAGCAAAACTAGAAACAACTGATATATACAAAGTTATCCATTGTGTCATTAAGTATAAAGGGAATAAAGTGCATTTCCAACTGAAACTGGTCACTTGAATGAGTTCTCATATCATTTAAAAGGGAGATGCTGAAATGGAATTGAACTCGAATAACCTGTTTAAGACACAGAGGAAGGAAGAGAGCTGGATTTGCAGGATCCTGATCCTCTGGAACGGTATTACCGTATTGATGGAGAAGGATTGATGGTGCCCGCATTCTCCTCTAAAGTTGATGCAGTCTGTATTCCTAGAGCAGGACACTGCACTTCTCCCCATTTGATGAGTGGGATTTCTATTATGTTCAAATTCATTTTATCTCCATGCTCAATGCTTGGGAGAACACACGCAATTTTGTTGATTTTTCAGAGGGCAATAATTCTGACACATTTTATGGACCTAAGAATAGCTTTCCAGAGTACAAACAGAAAATAACTACATTAAATGTACAAATCAGTTTTAAGATGCGTCCTGCTTTCCAAAATGTTCAGAAGACTACAATTGTGCATCTTTGAGTTGGGGACATAGTGTAGAGGCTAAGCCGCTGAGTTGAGAACTTGGTCTGCTCCAAACCGTTCACCTGGCTCTGCACTCACGTTGCTGTGTATCTCCTGACACCAGGTGCAAGAAATGTCCAGGTGGAGGCCAGCTCAGTGCCTTCTCACAGCTCACGCACGCACATCATGCATGTGCACCACCAATGGAAGGCTTCCCCAAACCATCTTACCTTTATTATTTGTGATGGATTCTGATGCACTCTACTCTATAATTTATTTTTAAAAGAATAGTCAAAGCTCCATCCACATGTGGGTCACCACCACAGCATGGAAACTCTGCTCAGAAGAAAGGCTGCAGATCTCAGAGTGGGGAGCAGTGCAGAGATTCCCACACGCCCTGTCACACAGGAGAGGATGACTCAGTAAACATCCTGCTGCCAAGATGCAGGACGCCTGGGTTCATCGGCACACTGGTACACACTTGTACATACGCACAGTGGGTGCTTTCTGTCCAGGATGCCGGGTATTCCCAAGTGGCCACAGAAGACCCAGATCTCTAAGGTGAGTTCAAAGGTTGCATTTAAGTACTACTCCTCCCTACTGTCCTGAATCTTGAATGCCTTTTATGGAATAGAGTTTGTTTGGTGATGGGAGTGGGTATAATTAGGAGTTTCTATACGATGTGGAGATAGATGGGTTCATCAGTTTCTAAACACTCAAATCCCTTTAAGACACATCTGGAGGGGAGGTTCTCCTCCTAGTGAGGGTACAAGCCAGCAGGATCTGTCTCCTTGGGCTGGTTCCTTCCCCTCCCATTTTCTGACAGGCAGGCTGATGGGGAGCTGCAGGATTTGTACTGGTGGAGCCCAAGGTGGCCATCCAAATGTCCATCAGTGCACTTCTGTGAAACACTTAGACACCTACGTATACCAGCAACTCTCAGCAGAAGTGCCGGAACTGAAGGGAGGCATGAGAACATCTCACAGGAACTTAAACAAAGTAGAAGAAATGCCAAGCTTTTCAATTTACCTCTCTCTGAGGGTAAATAAACCTGTGGTCAAAGATGGAGAATTTTAACAGAGTGGAATAAAAAAGGAGGCAAGAGAACAGTGATCTTGCACTTTACATTAGACAAAGCATTTCCTACACTTTCTCTGATTTATCCTTCAGAACCTTCATGTGACACATGTATCTGCCTTAGTTCATAGGAAACTAAGACCCAGAAAGGTCATGGAACTTTCAAATGTCACACAGCCCAAAAAACGTAAGAGGACGGTTGTGAGATGCCTCTCTCAGGAACTTTGGGTTTGGTTTTGCAGTCAGGAAAGCCTTGAAGGTTAATTCAGGAAGCTATGTGAATTAGGATGTCACCATTGGCTTTTTTAAAATTAATTTTTATTGAAATATAGTCAATTTACAATGTTGTGTTAGTTTCTGCTATACAGCACAGTGCATATACATATATCCACTCTTTTTTATATTCTTTTTCCCATATAGTTCATTCCAGAGTATTGAGTGTATTGAGTAGAGTTCCCTGTGCTACACAGTAGGTCCTTATTTGTTATCTATTTTATATATAGTAGTGTGTACATGTCAATCCCAATCTCCCAATTTATCCTCCCCCACTTTCCCTTCAGTAATGGTTATTTTTTTTCTACATCTGTGGCTCTATTTCTGTTTTGTAAATAAGTTCACTTGTACCATTTTTTAGATTCCACATATAAGGGATATCATACAATATTGTCTTTCTGTGTATGATTACTTCACTCAGTATGACAATCTCTAGGTCCACCCATTTCACTGTAAATGTCATTTAATAGTGTTAGAGGAACAGTGGTTTCTCATCCACAGTTTACTTCGGGATCTCAGACTAAAGTAACTCTTGACTCATTCTCCATCTAATGAAGAGTTTACTCTGTGCAGTGTATTTATTCTAGCAAGTATGCTGGGCCTGAGGCATCTGGTGACTAGATTCATGGCAGGTGCTGTGATGATGCCTGCATTTGACTGTCTTGCTTCTGTAATCAGTGGGGATTCCACAGTGAACCTACTGCATGTGATTTTTTTTAACATCTTTATTGGAGTATAATTGTTTTACAATGGTGTGTTAGTTTCTGCTTTATAACAAAGTGAATTAGTTATACATATACATATGTTCCCATATCTCTTCCCTCTTGCATTTCCCTCCCTCCCACCCTCTCTATGCAAGTCTCTCTATTCCCAAGTCTAAGAGACTTGGGAATCTCTTTGGCATATGTGAAATGCAACCATGAGTGTCTATGCAGTAAACAGAAGCAGTAAATGAGAAGCGTTTTTTGGGGTGGGCTCTTATGCAGACAGCCACGGCTCAAGTATAGCTTATCTGCTCACTAATGAATATGGCCTCACCCTGTTCATCATTAGTGTAACCCCCTCTTGGGGGAGTGAAAAATTACATGGGCTTGTTTCACAGTAAAATATGAAACACCCTATGTTTTATGTTGTGGGGTTTGTGTCATTTTAAATATTTTTGAAGTAAAGCATCTTTGTAACTGAGTGGGACCCTATGGGGTTTCCCAGAATAGGACACCCCCATGTCCTCTGCCCACCTCTTGTCTGTAGAAAAATTTTAGCCTCCTAGGTCTTCCCTGAGTTCCAAAGAGTAAATTTAATCAGAGATGGGAGAAAATGCATAAACAAAAGAGAACAGTTAAGAAAGAAAAAATAATAATAGTTTAGCCATTAAACAAAGTCAAGGATCTTTAGTTCCCCCTCAAGGGCTATAGATAATACTCTGAGCCATATCTTTGAGCTGTTTTGCAGATACTGAAACCCCCATCAGGTGGGAGAAGTTAACTGTATGCTGCCCACAAGCTTGTAGACCCCAGACTGGGTGGAACCAGAAGGTTGATGATGTTGACTCCCAATTACCTCACCACCAACCAATCAGAAGAATATCCATGAGCTGATCACACACCCTGCAATATACCTCCCTCACTTTGCCTTTAGAAACCTTTTCCTGAAAGCCTTTGAGGAGGTTGGGCCTTTTAAGCACTAGCTACCTGGACTCCTTGCTTGGCACCTGCAATAAACATGGCACTTTCCTCCACCACAATCTGGTGTCAGTAGATTGGCTTTACCAAGAATGTG
Organism: Leucopleurus acutus; assembly: GCF_964270905.1. Classification (NCBI taxonomy): domain Eukaryota; kingdom Metazoa; phylum Chordata; class Mammalia; order Artiodactyla; family Delphinidae; genus Leucopleurus; species Leucopleurus acutus. The sequence continues at coordinate 171,518,042 of NC_139145.1, read as the reverse complement.
CATGGGCAAGGGGACCCAAGTTTGCTTCAGTAACATTTTGAGTATGAAATGAAGTAATGCTGATCTGATGTCAGATTAGGGAGATTTGGAATATTTTGTTTACTATTTTGACATAGAAATAGAACATGGAAGAGATCACATGATATCGGGGTAGTCAGTGTATCATTAACAAGAGACTTAAAAATTAAGGAAGGAATGACATATTGGAGAAAAGAAGCTCCATCCATCTCAGAACAGTGTCAGCTGATTTTTAATTCAAAACTGTGTTGTAACACAGACAGAGAAGATGAGGAGTGAAGAACACCATTATTAGGAGATTGCTCTGTGCTGTGGGTAAAATCCATGATAAAGGGGCCTTTGTAACAACCTGCCCCATTACCTTGATATTTATAAGAGGAACTGTTTCACACACACAAACACACATTCACAGGCTCTGAAAAAACATTGATGTGCTGTCTCACTAATTCCCAAAGATGTGGTTCTAACTGTATTTAAATAGTCAACATTTGCTAAAGAAGTTTTATAGCAAAATTCAGTATTAATGTAATACAGCCAAAGTTTCTCACTCATTGAACATACCAGAATTCTGATGGATTAAAATCCTATAATATGTACTTTTTCTTATAAGCACATTTATTTTTCAGAACTGATTGGTCAGTGACCCATCTCCACAGTTTTAGAAAACAAAAACAGGGCTTCCCTGGTGGCGCAGTGGTTGAGAATCCGCCTGCTAATGCAGGGGACACGGGTTCGAGCCCTGGTCTGGGAAGATCCCACATGCCACGGAGCAACTAGGCCCGTGAGCCACAACTACTGAGCCTGCGCGTCTGGAGCCTGTGGTCTGCAACAAGAGAGGCCACGACAGTAAGAGGCCTGCGCATGGCGATGAAGAATGGCCCCCGCTCTCCACAACTGGAGAAAGCCCTCACACAGAAACGAAGACCCAACACAGCCAAAAATAAATAAATAAATTTAAAAAAAAAAACAAAAAAACAAAAACAGTCTTAACAAAAATATTAGATGATCCTACATAATGTTGAATGCTAAGCAACTGCTTTTTGAGTTGCCTGGGTCCCCTACAACAACTCATATAAAATGTATATAAATACTTTCTTAAATGCTCAGGAAAATAGGGGAAGAGAGAATAGATTGTCTCTTCCAATCATGGCTGTAGGTTTTTTAAGATGTATAAATTCCATAATAGTTGCTTCAGAGATTCAGCTATTATTATTAAAATCAATCTTAAAGAATGTCAAACTATATCCTTTTATCTGTTTCATTTATCAAAACATATTATTTATTTTCTTTCTTTCTTCCTGTTCTTGTAAAATAACGAATTTCCCAGAGATATATCTCAATTGACATAATTTATCAAAGCAAAATGACAAGATGAGGTATGAATTAGAATTTCAGCAGTGATGTCAAAATGTAATGACTTATATGGGAAAAGAATCTAAAAAAGAGTGGATATGCATATATGCATAACTGATGCACTATGCTGTACAGCAGAAACTAACGCAACATTGTAAGTCAACTGTACTCTAATAAAACTTAAAAAATATACTATTCCAAGGAGAGTTTGTGAAATGGTGTATATAGAGCAAGCCATTTGCCAATCTGGCCTCTGCACACATCTTACCTCTGTCACAAGGACACTCCAAGGGATTACAGAGCAACGTCTACTGTAGGTAGGCACACAAAAGGAAAGCTAATGTGCATTTGTTATTATCTCCCTGGAAGTTCACTTGTAAAAAGACCACCAGCCTCCCTCTTGTTAATGAGTCAGCCACACATACTGCTTTCAGATCCTTGGAGAAAAACTGCTGCACAAACATCAATTTTTGCTAACTTCTGATGGCTATTCCTGGTGGCAACTATTGGCTAGAGGTCTGAAGTCTTTGCATTTCAAGGAAACTCCACTGGCAAACACTCACTATAGCTGAACTGAAATGAGGTGACCTAGACCTCAGTGAAAGCTGTGAACCACAGCTGTCATCTCTGATTTTTTCAAACTCACTTTTGATGTATGATCTTTTATTATGCTTTGTAGATTTAAATTTCCCCTTTTCCTATTCACATAGATATCTTGTGACTAACTTTCTTTTTAATGATTAACTATTTCAATGAAAAAAGGATAATTCTAACTTATTGGGGCATTATGAGTATCATTTAAGAAAGTTGAACAATCATAGCAGTTAGATGCATAATTAGGTGGCTGTTTCATATGTGTGATGTGTTTAGGTCATACTTGGTTTGATTTACTTTATTTGAAACAAACAACATTTTCATCTTCATTGCGATGCATGGAAACATGGCAGAAAAAGATGATTTTTTTTTATCCTGCTTCCTACAAAGGAGGTTTTGTACAAATCTGAATTTCAAATAATTTCTCTATTCAAGCACTTCAAAGGGGGTTGGGCAGAGTCATTTGTAAAAGTATAACATAAAATGCAGCTTAGGCTACACAAAGCACTTTGCTGTGAAGGAGAAAAGGGAGCGAGACAGTGTGACAAGCACTCATCCCTTACCCTCATGTTGAGGACAGCTGAGATGCTACTGTGGGTTGAATTATGTCCCCCCAATAGACATGCTGAAGTCCTAATCCCTGGTACCTGTGAATGTGAGTTTACTTGGAAATAGGTTCTTTGCAGATGGAGTCAAGTTAAGATGAGGGCTTACTGCATTAGTAGCATCAATCCAGTGACCAGCATCTTTCTACTTGTAGGGGGGACAGAGACTCAGACACCCACAGGGGAACATACAATAATGATGGAGGTAGAGATTAGAGTGATGTGCCCACAGCCAAGGAAGGCCAGAATGGCCAGCAACACCAAAGCTAAGAACGAGGAGAGGAAGAACTATCCCCTGGAGACTTCAGAGAGGGCACAGCCCTGCCAACACCTTGATTTTGGACTTGTAACCTCCAGAGCTATGAAACCTCCAGAGCTATGTGGCAACAAATCATTGTTTTAAACCACCCAGTTGTGGTCAAGGGTTATGGCAGCCCCAGGAGACTGACATGTAGGCTGGGGTGGAGCTTCCTCTAAGCGGCCTCCCTCCATGATCCAAGTCAGAGCCAAGGGCCACAGAGCCCTTCCTGGTCAACCTTTGAGGTCTCTGTCCAGAAAAACTATGCATATAACTCACAGAACACAGAGTGCCCGACATGCAAGGAAGCTCTGCGATCAGCGGGGAGCAGAGATGATCTTGGGCAATCATGACCATTTTATTCTGCTCTTCCAGACCCTTCAATTTATTTTCCTCATCAAGTTTCCCCCACATTCTGTTGCAGCTCCTGGCCACTTGCTGTCCCTTCCTCCAGCTGTCCCTCCTCTGTTTAATGTGGCAGTGAGGCTGAGTTCACCCACTGCCTGTGATAAGGCCCCATCACTGCTCTTGGCTCCGATCAGTGACTGCAGAGTCCTGACCCAATGGCACTGTTACCAAACCAAACATGGGTCCACTCCCCTGCATGCAGTAGAACCAATATATTAACAGCAGGTTGTAGTAAAGGAAAATGCAGGGTTTATTGCAGGGCCAAGCAAGGAGTACAAGCAGCTAATACTTAAAACACTCAAACTCCTCGATGGATTTCAGGGAAGGGATTTTAAAGGCAGGATGAAGGAAAGGGTCATAGGTGCCTGCTCAGCTCTTGGACATTCTTCTGATTGGTTGGTGGTGAGGTAATTGGGAGTCAACATCCCCAACCTTCTGTTCCAACTGGTCTAGGGTCTACATGCTGGTCATCAACATACAGTTAAGTTTTTTCCACCTGGTGGAGTGGGTTTCAGTATCTGCACAACAGCTCAAGGACACGGCTCAGGATATTATCTGTATCCCTCAAGGAGGAACCAAATGTCCTTGACTTTGTTTAAAGGCTGAAATATTATATTGTCTTGCTTGATGGTTTTCCTTTGTTTTTACATTTTCTCACTTCTCTGATTAAATTTGCTCTTTGGAACTTGAGGAAGGCCTAGGAGGCTAAAGCTTTTCTACAAACAAGAGGAAGAGGACATAGCAGGGTCCTTCTTGTTTTCAGCTCTCCCAGGGCCAGCAGAGAGAAGACTACCTTTGACCTTAACATGATTAAATGTCTCAACTGGAGAGGAAGTGTCCCCTGGGTACAGTCCTGCAATTGCTTGACACTGATGGCCACAACTCTGCCCTCCTCGGTGTCCCACATGGGGTCCTAGGTCTCATTCTGTCTCCTGCCGGGTGCAGCCAGAATTACCCCTGGAACCCAGCTGGTCTCTGTGCTGACCAAGGGCTGTGGAATGGCATTGTCTTTGGAGGCCAATTACATAACAGTGACAGGCCAGGATCGGAGATGTGCTCAGCTGAAAGTTAAAGCAGAAGGTTAGTCAGAGAAGGGACAAGAGGGAGGGCCAGGAGAAGGAGAGGAAGGTCAAGAAGAGGTGACAGCCTTGTGGAAGCCCTGCATGATGTCAGAGGTTGGTAAACAAGGCTTTGATTTTCCAAGAGGAAGGAGGTGAGTAAAAACCTCCTACCATTTGGTGAAGTAGGAGCATGTCAGCACATTAACAGGAGTTGACTAAGAAGTGAGGTTGATTTTGGAAAGCTGGCAAGAACCTCTCACCACTTTACATACCTCTTACCCATCCCTGACTTTTTCACCCACGCTTGGCTCCTTCACCTACACCCAGAGTGAGAGTCGTAGGGAAGTACATCTAGAAGCAAAAGGGAAATCAAAGAACTGTAACATTTTTAAAACTGGAATAAAGCTGAGATAATTTGGTCTAATTTTCTCATTGCATTGATGAGGAAATTGACTCAGAGAAGTCCATTCATTTGCCTAAGGTCACGTGGCTAGTTAATATCAAGTTCAGACTCCAGGGAAAAGATAACATACCTATTTAATGACCTTCCCTGTTTCCTGAAAGTTTTAAGTAACACCCTTGGTTACTAAACGTCACCAACCAAGCTATTCCCTGTTCACAAGATCTTTTCTTAAGAAAAAAAAAAAAGTGCTCCTTAATATTTATGCAGAACATGTTTCTTTTCACACTGTCATCACTTCATGTATCATGTTTTACTAGGATGTACCATTTTCCCCCACAGATAAGGTAAATAGTAAAAGTAAATGTTATGAAGCTAAAACTGGAATAACAGACTAATACAAAATGCTTTTTTTCTTGGTTATAGTGCAGTGATCATTTCATAATGTGTCAAAAGATCAAATCACCATGTTGCACACCTGAACCTAATATAATATTGTATGTTAATTATAACTCAATAAAAATAAAATGCTCGTATTTAAAAAAATAATAATGACTTTTTTCAAATTATATTTTATTAACAGGGGTGTTTATACTGTCTTCTATGGGGAAGCCTCCGGAATGATGCATAAAGTGAAGGGAAGTTCATGCCTAGGGTTAGAAAACAAATACTGGACACTCCACCAAGCACAGGATAAAAGTGAACTTTACTGGTCACCCAGACATTTCCTAGCCACTCCCAGCATCTATCTCTTCTGCAGAAAACAAGGAAAGAACCATGTTTAGATGCAATTGCTCTAACACCAGAAGGCTGAAAAACGACACTGGGCAGTTAACATTGTAACATGTCTGTGGTTCCTTCTTCACCCATCTTCCAGCCAGGAAATGGCAGGTTTCCTTTAATAGAAGGTAGGAATTTTATCCATACACAGACTTCTCTATCGTCACATCAGAGATAATACACAATATTAGCGTCTGTAAAATAGATTTTGTTATCAGCCCAAGAGAGCCAGGAATGTTAGATTTTACATTTACATTTGTGTGTACTGGCTTCAGTGCCAAAACCATCCACCAGAACCTCCCAGGAACCATCTGCATCCCTGGCTGACTAAGCACAGAGCGATGCACACCACCTCTTACACTTTCTTCTCTGTTAACCCAGAAAACCCACCTTGGTGAGACGATGGTGTCCAATAGAGTTGCCTTCCTATGCTTGCTACTGGATGTCTTTGTTCTTGTACCCCGAGTGGGTGCAGGTCAGAGTCCTCCTTCCTCATCCATCTGGGTCCCTTCCAGAGCCCAGAGATGTGTATAGGTGGAGGCCTGGAGGTGTGGATGAACACATATATACACATATGTGTCACTAGATATGGAAGATGGGAGAAAAGTGAACTCAGCCCACTATATGATGCATTTTATTACCAATGCATATCCTGGTTTAACAAGGATGTTTAAAGACATTTTATTGTGAAAATCTTTCAACAAACTGAGAAGAAGAAGAAGAAGAAGAAGAAGAAGAAGAAGAAGAAGAAGAAGAAGAAGAAGAAGAAGAAGAAGAAGAAGAAGAAGAAGAAGAAGAAGAAGAAGAAGAAGAAGAAGAAGAAGAAGAAGAAGAAGAAGAAGAAGAAGAAGAAGAAGAAGAAGAAGAAGAAGAAGAAGAAGAAGAAGAAGAAGAAGAAGGAGGAGGAGGAGGAGGAGGAGGAAGAGGAGGAGGAGGAGGAGGGGGAGGAGGGGGAGGAGGAGGAGGGGGAGGAAGGAAGAAGAAAAGGATAATATGAAGGTAGGAAGGGGGCCGATATTTCTCTTGATTAAGTCAAGCTTCCTTTAATCCAAAAGCTGTATTCTTCAAAGTGAAGTTAATGAAACTCTCAATAGCACATTCCTGTTAAAAGTCCAGCACTATTCTTCAATATATTATTGATCAATGTTAGAGCGTAATTAAATTATTCTGTTGTTGATTCTTTTAAGGGACACTTAAAAGGATATAAAAATAAAAGTTTAAGTGTAAGCTGTGACAAAATGAGAGAGTGGCATGGACATATATACACTACCAAACACAAAATAGCTAGTGGGAAACAGCCGCATAGCACACGGAGATCAGCTTGGTGCTTTGTGACCACCTAGAGAGGTGGGATAGGGAGGATGGGAGGGAGAGAGACGCAAGAGGGAAGAGATATGGAAACATGTGTATATGTATAACTGATTCACTTTGTTATAAAGCAGAAACTAACACACCATTGTAAAGCAATTATACACCAATAAAGATATTAAAAAAAAAAGCCCAACACTATTCTTCAATGTATTTTAATGATGATGCCTTAAAATTAGGTCTCATTTTACATTATACAAATCACTTTTAGAGTCCAAATTCCACTTGATACCCACATCAATCCTGCGAGGAAGGTAAGGTAAGCATTTTTACTGTAGATCTGGAAGTTTTGAAGAGATTATTTCAAGATCACATATGCAGTGTATGCCAAGCCTGGACAAGGCACTGCCTCTGAGGTTTCCAGCATCCTAAACTCTTCAAGTATTATGCTTTTATTCTTGAAATATGATTAGTGTTTGATTGTTTTACAAATCATGCTCACATATGAGGAGTACATCCTATGGTGGATGACTGTCTATGTCCTGCTCTCATCAAACTTGTAGTGTAGTGAGATAGACAGAAAAATAAAAATTGTATTTAAAGTATAATTCCAATTATAGTAAGGACAAAAAGGAAAGAGCAAGTGCTCTGAGAAACACTAGCAAGGAGGCTGTACCACATATTTGTTGGTGATGGGAGGAGGTGTGACTCTCTTCTGAGAAAGTGACATATAAACTGAGACCGAGGGTGATAGTACAGCTGGGCTGAAATATGAAGATTTCTAAGAGTCATCTGAGTGTAGAAGGAGTAACTTGAAAAGGTGGGTGAGTGGGGTTAGGCTCAGCTAGTGTGCACAAGTATGGTTACACCAAGATAATGAAATACCTAAGTACAGGTGGTAAATGTCTTCTGCTCTGGACCTTCGATGTCCCCCATTACCCTAGCCCCTCTCCAGGACTGCCCTTCCACCGTGCAGCATGAAGGTTTAACAGCTGGCATGGGATGGTGCCGCCAGGACCCTGCACCAGCCTGTGGCCAGCATCTATCTGACTAGCTAGTCTCCTTACAAGTCCACTGTGAAATGCTTTGATATGACCCTGGGTTTGGCAACAAGGTGAATAGTATATGTGAGTAAAGTATTGAGGGGAAGTTATGGGTAGTGCTGGAAATGTAGTCCCTGACTAGATTAAAGAGTTGGATCTTCCCTTTAATGAGCAAAAGGTCAATGCTAGATCATAATTTAGAAGGTGACAAGCACAGGTGTTGGATCTGGTCAGATCTGCCAGGCAGCTGACCTCAGTGCAGAAAACAGTTGTGTGGGACAGTGCTTGAGTGACAGCAGAACCCAGGTGATGAGGCTTTTGCAGAGGCCAAGACACTGAAGAGTAAGGGAGAGTGGAGGGGAAAATGCAATCAATATATGAGAGGTAAAACTGGTGGGATTTATTTGTTGGCTGGATATAGGGTAAGTTAAAAGATCAGTTCAGGATGCTCCACAGATTGCTAACTGGAGCGACTAGTTAGGGAAGAGTCACAGGTGTTGGAGAATTCAGGAGAAGAAAGGAGATGAGCTCCGCTGTAGACATTTCAAGTTGGAGAAGCCTGTGTTTTATCCAAGTGGAGTGAGTGTGATCAACCAATCAGATAAAAAATCTGAAGCCCAGAAGAGAGGTCGTAACTGCAGGCACATGCGTAGGGTCGACACATGGGTTTTAGTTTTGAGCTTTGAAAAGCAGGTGGAATTACCCAGAGTAAGCATGTTGAGTAAGTAGAGAAGGGAAGACAGAACCTTGGGAAATACCAACACTTAATTTCACGGGCAGAAGAGGGGTTCAAAGGGAAGCCAAGTTAAAATGGTCAGAAGACACAAAGGAGAGTGGGGAATGATGTGTCCCAGAGGGAATGGAGCAGAGAACTCTGAGAAGCAAGGGGTGGCGGGCAGTGTCAGTGATACCCAAGACCCAGCAAGATAGGGCTGAAAGGTCACCATAAGGCATCAGTGACTTTGCTGGGAGCCATTTCAGTACCGCGATGGAGTAAAGCCAGCTGTGGACTGAGAAGTAAACAGAGGTAATGGGAGTGGAGGCAGAGGATGGAGAGCAAGTGGAAACCAGAAGGAAAGACAGAGGGGCTTCCCTGGTGGCACAGTGGTTGAGAGTCCACCTGCCAATGCAGGGGAAGTGAGTTTGAGCCCTGGTCCAGGAAGATCCTACATGCCACAGAGCAGCTGGGCCAGCAATCCACAACTACTGAGCCTTGACTCTGGAGCCCTCGAGCCACAACTACTGAGTCTGTGTGCCACAACTACTGAAGCCCGCGCACCTAGAGCCCGTACTCTGCAACAAGAGAAGCTACCACAATGAGAAGACTGCACACTGCAACTAAGAGTAGTCTCCGCTCGCCGCAACTAGAGAAAGCCTGTGTGCAGCAGCAAAGACCCAATGCAACCAAAAAAAAAATTATTAAAAAAACGGAAACCTTATTATAAAAAGAAGGAAAGACAGAAACATGACTTTCTTTCAAATTTTGACTGCACGACCTAACATTTATATGCTTTCTTTATCTTACAAGGCAGGATCCCATCCATGATCATGGAAATCAGGTTGGGTAGACAGAGCCCAGGGTGCTGTGTGGATGAGAAGTGAAGCCCACAGGTCACTAGGGAGACAGAGGCAGCACCAGAGAGGGCTTCCTCTCGGCCCAAGTTCAGAACATTTAGGATGAGCGACTGTCATCTGGGTGTCCCTAATCCACCTCTCCTCCTCCCCCTTAAACATCAGCACTGACCCAGTTTGGGCTTTGGTTGTTGGGAATGGAAATGACATAACACATGGTCAAAATCCTGCAGCTTGAATTCACTTCTTGTTGTCATTTTATTTTTTATTCAGGGCTCTGACTTCCCTTCATTTCTCCAGTTGCTAGAGATAGGACAAATTAGACATGATTTGCAGTAAAACACCCAGATGTGAAAAGTCAACGGAGGAACAGTGAGTGATTGTACCATTGTAGAACATAAAAATGAGAATGTTTGAGAAGATTTTGCTGTAGAAGATATTATATTTCACAGCACTTCATATTTATACCCCTGGAATACAATTTAAGTCTGTGGTATGAGGATTTATGTGGATTTTAACTACACAAATTTAAAATAAGTGGGATCTAGTTTTCTTTTCCTTAGGACATGATTAATTATATCCATGACAAAATGAGGGAACAGTGGGTGTCTTGGACCCACTGCTCTTCTTTAGGAGGGTTCCATGAAGATGGATGTCAGACTCTGACTTTGTCCTTCTCTAGAGCTCCAGGGACAAGAAATTACCTCTTCACTCCCATTCCCATCACCAAATCCACTCCTAGCCTCCCATCTGTGATGAGGATGCATCAGCCATCTAAAACTTGGGTGTCCCTGCAAGAGGCAGTGGACAAATCTATACAGGCTTGCCCTGAAAGCAACAGCCTGTAGCACATAGGAGAGCAAATTATTCCACGATGCAATTGATCCACCACAAGGCGGAATTTGGAAACCGATGCAACTTTCAAATATTAAGTTTAAGTGTAAGAGAAGCCATCTATATATTTCCCTTTATGACTTTTACATTCATAATTTAATTCCTGCCAAGAATCTAGTACCTGGCCATGTAGCTGGTGCACAGTGTAGAGACCTTGGGAACAGAGTTAAAAAGCACAATTCACATACTTGACTTTCCCACCTCTGAAGCCCTTGGGATGTTAAAATTCAGTTTACATTTCGTGAGACCAAGAATTTCAGGCTCTGTGGTTAACAACTGAAGCCTAGTAATGACTCAGTCTAAAACAGTTTTTAAGAGCATGTTCAGCATATGTTCCGTGTGTCTTAAGACTGAGCTGACTGCCCCAGAGAGGGAAACATGCCCAAGGGGGAGCTCCTTAGATGTAGGTCCTGAGCTGAGAACAAAGAGAAGGACAGTCCTCTGGGGGTCCTACCTACTGGTAGAGAAAGATGAGCAGCTTATGCAGAAGTAAGATGTACTGCTTGGGTGATCGGTGCTCTATTCTTTATTAAGGTAAAACAGAGCATAACAAAAAGCAACCACCAGTATTAGATCCTTGTTCCTCATAGGGAGGTCTGAAGACCAGCAATATCAGCTTCTCCTGGGAGCTTATTAGAGATGCAGAAAGACTCTCAGGCCACAGCCTAGACTAATTGAATTGGTATCTGCATATTTATAAGATGTTCTGATGATTTGCATGTGCATTAAAGTTGACGAACATTTCGTCAAAGGTCAAAGAACATTTGAGGTTGAGATGAGGGTCCCTCGTGACAGAGGCCAGCCCCTTTGATGATACTCCCCCTCTAGCCACCCCTTATGCCTGGTCTTCTGGTATCCTTCACTGTTCTGCCTCATTTTACCCTTCAAGTTTCTTATTCTATCTCCTCTCCAAATGGTGGAGTTGTTCCCAGTTTCCTCTTTTTCCTTTTGCTATTCTCACTCATTTCTGTCTCCCAGTGCAAATTCTTCATGTCTGTGCCTTTAACTCCCACAAGTAAAACTAATAGGCACACTTGAGAGCTGATTTTGGCTAGAATTGTGTGAACGAGCATTATATAATGCTGGCTGTCTTTAGACATAACTGAGCACTTCTTCCTTCCAGCCCTTGTTCTACACACCTGGGTCAACTCATACATCAGCCTTCATAACGATTCCATTATTGTCATCACTTCACAAATCAGAAGCTTGGAGAAGAGTGAGGTTAAAAACAAGCTAAGTTCCCATAGGGAGCACGTGGAGTGAGGGTCTAAATCCATATTCGCAGACACTGCAGCTTGTGCTGTGACCAACAGACTGTCCTACATCTCCACAATGAATCCCAGCTGGCCGCTCCATCACAGACCACAAGCTCCAGCCTCACGCTCACAACTCTCTGATGCCAGCTCAGGCACCTGGACTATTCCAAACCTGCCCGCCTCCTCCGCACCCCAAGCACTCTGTCTCTGAGGATGCGGCCCTCTGTGTCCATCTGGACGTCGTTTCTCCCAGGGACCCGGAACCACGCTTGACCTCCCTCTCCTCCTCCACACCTGCATTAAACACTGGCCAAGGCTTATGGATCTCACCACTGGGGTGCATTTGGGGGATCCCCAGTGTGTGTCCTCCCCTCCATTTTTACCGCACAGCTTTAGTCCAGCCCCAGGTCTGTCTCATTACCAACAACTTCAACAGCCCAGATTTGTTTCACCTTTCATGGTCTTATTTTCAAGTCCAAACACAGCCACATAGCTGACCCCAAGCTGCCTGAAGTGTGAATTTCATGTAGTCGTTCATTTGTCTAGCACAGGACCATTTTCTAGAAGGCAGGTCCAAGTTCAACAACAATAATAACAGCCATTATGGGACAACTGAATGAGCTTCACATTTGAGACTCACATGAACACATGCACACTTCCCCATGTGTGCATGTATCTCTGATGTATATTCCCATGTGTACACAGATATATGCACTTACACATATCCCATCTAAACACACACATACATCTCATATATGCACAAACCTATACCTGTGTACACCCAGAGGTGTATGTTCCCACATATATGCAGACATGTATCCTCATGTATACACATACACATATCCTCATATAAACACATACATCCCATTGTGCACATACTTATATATCTGTATGTAGGCAAACACGAACTCTCTCTATCTACCTATCCATCTATCTATCTATCTACCTGTCTATCGATCTAATCTATACACAGGCAATATCACCATATGTACACAGATGCATACCCTCATATATACACATAACTATATTTATATGTATATGGAGACATAAGTGCCTATATGTTCACAGACATATTCCCCTGTGTACACAAATACATAACCCCACCCATGCACATGCATCTATATCTGTTTGCACCAGACATCTATTCCCATATATTATACACACGCATATATATATATATATATATATATATATCTCCCCATATCCCCATACATACACATCCATATGCCCCCATAAATTCACACATCTATGTCCCTATGTATACGCATATATGAAATTTTATTTATACAAATGTATGTATCACTTAGCTTCTTGTGGTCATTTAATGCTTGTACACATCCTGTAGGTGGGCATCATTAGCTTTTCTCCAGGCAAGTAGACTAAAGCTCAGCAGGGTAAGTGTCAGCCTCAGGTCCTGCAGCCACTGAGAGGTGGAACCAGCACCAGACCCAGGTCCTCCCGACCTGCCTACCTCTCTGCTCCGCCTACCACTCCGTCCTGCTTTAGGACGACCTGGGTCTTTTCTGCCCTTGCATAGTACCAGATGACACTTCACCATTAAAGCAGTGTTGTTTTGTAGCCTGTGGAAACGTTTATGCATCCTCAGATGGTGGGGCACATTGGTTTGCTGGGGCCGGATGCTAAAACAGCCATGTGCATCCCTGCTCCTCCACAGGAGGCTCCTCTGGCATTGGGGAGGGGCCACACGACTGATCACAGCCTTTTCTCTGGAGGATGCCCCTGTATGTGTAAAATCTGACTTTCACAGGGACAAGTCAGCAGCAGGGAAACCACAGCACACGCCCCTTCTTGCTGCAGTCCTGTAACTTAACCAACCCTTTCCTCTGAGCAGCCATGCATTCCTCACAACTCTGATCGATGAAAATGATTTGCTGGTTTAGAGAAAGGTCATCTGGGTAAGTCCACTTCACTGGTCAGCGGACTCCTTTCTCAGTGCTGACGAGGGGGATGGAATTAACCCTTGTTTCTCACTCTCTGCATCTGAGTACATTTGACGATAGTTTTCTTGTTGTATAACAGCTATGGAATTCATGTAATACTTATATATATATATATATAAATACACAAAAGGTATATATAAATTATACAAATGAAAAATTTTCATTACTCCTTGCACTAGAGACATACCTTGACCTTCAGAATATATTTTATTTAAACAATGTTTGAGAAATTTTATAGACAAATATTCTATATTAAATGTATATGTTGCATGAAACCATGCATTCATAGTCTCCCACATATAACCTTCCTCTGATAGAACTTGCCAGCTGAGTCTTGGCAGTGTGTAGGATCTGACCTTTTTCTGGCCACATTTACACTGTGAACCTGGATGGACCACGTGGCCAGTGTTTGAAGAATGGTACCGTATCAACTCAGACATGTGAAATCACAATACAAACATTCAGAGCCTTGACCACTCTTTACTGAGCACATGTGATGGTGGGCAGACTCCAAGGTGGCCCCATGATCCCCACTTCCTTCTGCTCGAGCCTTTGTGAAATCCCCTCCCTGTGAGTATGGATGGGGCCTGGGGCTTGCCTCTAACCATAGAATGTGTACCAGGTGATGGAGTCTCCTGTGATTACACCACGTACGTTTGCTCTCACTCCCTTGCTAGCTTTGAAGAAGCAGTCACGTCGTAAACTGCCTCTGGTTGGGGGTGGGGGAGGAACCCATGGCAAGGAGCTGCAGGTGGACTCTAGGAGGTGAGGGCAGGCTCCAGCCAATGCCCAGCAAAGCTTAAAGCTCTCAGCCCTACAGCTGCAAAGAACTGAATTCTTCCATCTACCTGGCGGCTCTCAGAAGCAGTCTTCCCTGGTCAAGCCTTTAGGTGAGAAGACAACTACAGATACCTTAATTGCAGCCTGTGGGACCTGACAGAGGATCCAGGTAAGCTGTGCCTGGACTCCTGGCCAGATAAATGGTGAGCTAATATATGCGTGTGTGGTTAAGCCTCTCAGTGTGCCGTCATTTGGTATGCGGTGATAGAAAACTCATACACACACCATATGGCAGGACCTGTCTCAGTATTCAGTGTTTCCAGGTCATGTCACAAGCTTCTGGAGCAAGCCCTGTTGCCCCCATTTTGAAGATGAGCAGACTGAGCTCAGAGACATTCAGCAACTTGTCCAGGACTTTACAGCATAGACGTGGCCAGGCATACAGCCAGGCTGATGGAGCCCAGGCCTGAGTACTTATCTTAACAGGATACCTCCTCAGAATGGGAGTCTTTCTCTGTTTCATGAAAGTCTCCCTGGACTTGTGTGGGTTTGCAGTTAATCCCTTATATCTGCCAGGAATAAGGTACCAGGAGGTCTTGTTGTCCCACCGACATCTACACCTTTGTCTCCCACATCCTACCAAAGTACAAAGGTTTCAGAGGCTGGGTTGGGCTGGGGTGAGGAGTCCAACAACTTTGTGCTCCACGATGGTTTGGCATTTTATTTTTATCACAAATGGAGCACTCTTTCTCTCTCCTACAGCTCCTCTGCCTCCATGGGCCCACTGACCCTTCTTCAGAGGAAAAGTGAGGCATACATTTGGGTGAAAATTACACCAATAAATATGATCCCTCTGCATGTGAGAACTGAACAAATACCAGGTGATGATGAAGGTGCAGAAAGTAGATGTGGCATTGATCAAATATGTGTGTCTCTTGCTGGGTCCAAGCCCACATCCTTTTAAAGCACCATATTGCTACCACCCACTTCTACCCACACACCCACACCAAAGTGGCAGTGATCTCCTGGCCAGAGACATGGAGTGACCATCCATGACCACAGCCTGGGCGCACTGCCTAGAACTTCCACTAATTTATGAGAAGCTTATCTTTTTTTTGCACTTGTGTTTGTCAGATACTTGAATCATGTAACAAAACAAGAAAATGTAATGACTTTTATGTGTATCAAGGGCTCTTGGCCTTGCCTCTCTGTTTATGTAATTTTGGACAAAAACAACCCAGCTTTCAATTATAATAATGTGTGTCAGGAAAGAGGGCAACTTTGGGAGCCCTCATTCTCAAATAATGCTATTTTGTTCTAGGGAAGAAATTCATGCATAACTCTGTTATATTTAAAAATGAAATGCACTTGGCAATGAATGCAATGCTTTCTTCTCCCTTGCCAGCCCTTGAATCCCCAGGACCCTTTCTAAACGTCTCCTGTGAGATGGGGTTTGGTTGAATTTGAATTTGCCCAGCTCAGCTGCACTCTCTAGTGGCCAGCACTGTCTCAACCCCAGCCCGGCAGCAACACCTCAGCTTCAAAGAACAAGGGCAGCGTGGTTGTCTACCCATCACAGAGGCAGCTTGTGGAGAGGCGCCCTCCCATTCCTGGTGCCGGGCTCCCTCTGAGCTTTCCAGCTGCATCTCTCTGTGATTGTGTAGCCAGAGCCAGGATCACTGCCTGGGATCAAGGACACCCCCTCAGATTGAATCTGGTGTCTTTTTTAATCCAACTGTACTAAGCAAATCCAAAATAAACATTTTAGCATATTTTCACAACACACATGTTAAATATTTTTATTTCATTTAATGATAGAAGACCATTTCTACCCAAAATGGTAGAAAACTTGAAAAACACTGGAAAAGCATAGATACTCCTCTTGATAAAAAGTCGCTGAGCACCTCCCAGTGAAAGAAGTGGGCTGTGGCTGCAGAACTGACGCTTGATCAGGCACACTGCACACCAAGAGAGAAGTCCATAACCAGGGGCGTTTGTTTCATACACATATGACATATTCATGTAAAAGTCACATACATATATGCATGTATATATATATGAATGAATATGAACATATTTACAAATTGTCACATTATTTACCTTATTCTACTTTTGTAGTTCTGTATCAGGATTTTGTCACTGAACATATAATCCTCATTTAAGCTAATCTGCCAGGAGCCTCTTGAAACTTTCAAAATAAGACTATTTTTCGGTTTGTTTTGTTTGTTTGTTTTACATGTATCACATCAGAAAGCTCATTGCTTTAGGTGTTTAGAAGCCAAAATACATTAACTTCCTTTTATAAATGCATGATTTTCCTTAAGAAAGCACATATAGAATGCCGCTGAAATCTATAAAATCAACACTGTCAATAACCTATTTTTTAATGCGCTCGCTGATCTTAGAAATATGCTAAAATGCTGTCCTGTTCTTTTCCCCTGCATGTATCACACTGTGCTGCTCTGTGTTACTTCACCATTATTACTGCACTGGGCCCGTCCCTGCATTTTGTAAGGTTCTTGAATTAACACAGAATATGAGGCACTTCAAAATTACTTACAGATAAGAAAAAACAGTATCTTGTGATTTTTTCCTGAATTAGGGTGCTGTATTAGTCAGTGTTCTCCAGAGAAACAGAACTGTAGGATGTGTGTGTGTATCTGTGTGTGTGTGTGTGTCGTGTGTATACAGAGATTTATCACAAGTAATTGGTTCATGGGATTATGGAGACTGACAACTCCAAAATCTCAGAGTGGGCCAGCAGGCTGGAGACCCAGGGAAACTGGTACTGCAGTTCCATTCTGAAGGCCTCCAGACCGTAGTCCAGAGAGCTGGAGTTCCAGATCAAGTCCAAAGGCAGTCTTTCTTCTGTAGAATCAGGAACAGCCAGTGTTCCACATGAGGTCTGAAGGTCATCTGGGGGAGAATTCCCTCTTGCTCAGGGGAAGCCAGTCCTCTGTTCTATTCAGGCCATCAACTGATTGGACGAGGCCCACCTACATTATGGAGGGCAAATTTCTTTACTCAAAGTTCACTGATTTCAATGTTAATCTCACCCACAAAACCCTCTCAGATACTCCCAGAATAATGTTTGACTGAATATAGGCGCACTCTATGTCCCAGCCAAGTCGACACATAAAATTAACCATCACAGGTGTATAAGTACATTTACAATAATTTTTAATATAAAAACACTATGTGTTATAATTATTCTGCCTAACAGCCAAGTGTTTCTGCCATTGAAGTGAAGAATGAAAGGAGAAAGCTATGAGACAAAGCAGAGCTCTCCCCTCACTAGATATATTACAAAAATAAAGGCGGATTTAGGGAAGGTGGCACAGCCTTTGGCATTTAATCAAGATTCAGGGGAGAAATTAAAATATATCTTCATCTAAAACGTATACAAAGCTATGTTTTCTTAGCAAAGAATTCTACTATCATAAAAACAGATGGTGATTTGCTTGCATTCAGGGAAGGGTTGTGTATGAAGGTTGAAAAACCACGTAGAAGGTAAAATGGGAATATTAATTCTGGCAATGAATCACTATGAAATTAGAAATTGTTTTAACAAACACCACCACTTTCAATACAATACTTTAAGGTAAATATTATCATACGTATTATACATTTATAGATTGGTAAATGATTAACTCAAATCACACAGTCAGGAAGTGGCAGTGCTGCATTGCCAGCCCCAGCGTACTGAATCTAAGCCCTGTTCTCTTTCTCATTCAGCAGAATATCTCAATTAAAGAACAGAGTTACCATATGCCTTAAAGAAATGGAACTAAATGATGGGTGGGATCAGGAATGATGGGAAAACTCATCTTTGGATTCCTCTGCAGTTCAAGCTAGATTACCCTGTAGGTGTTAGGTTGACAAAAATCTTCACCTGTCCAGAATTGTTCTTTAAGATGACAATGTGTATCTAATCTCACAGATGAAACTGTCCCCTTATTGCCTGCTGGACCCAAGCTCTTCTCATAGGCAGTAGGGTAGAGCTCATCAAGAATGGCTTTGAAATGAAAACACAGAGAAATTCAACAATGTCCATGAGGTCACGCCACAGAACCCAAAATAATATACAATTCTTGTGTTTCATACCTCAGTGTGGTACCCTCCAGGTAATGTCAACATGGGCACGCCAAGGTGCTATAGTATCTGTAACCTTTCATCCATAAAGAAACAATCATTTATTACCATCCCCATGTGGCAGGTGATCCGCTACTTGCAGCATTTCAGCAAGTGACTTTGCCACCATGAAGTGTCTCAGCCTAACCCTGGCATTCACTCAGCCTCACAAACTCAATCTTCCCCAATCCTCCCTTGATTCTTAGTTAAATGTGGCCTCTACAGCCTACCATTCAGAGATCATAGCAAGGTGAGAGGGGGGAAAGGTTTCCCACTTTCCTTTGATGCAATGAAAATAACTTTGAATTCTGAGTCTCTGCTTCCGAGTCCTATATGGGATGACATTGATGGATATCTAAGAAAGTTGACTATAGTTTTAACTAGAAGTAAAATTCTAAATTCCTTTCACGTTTTCTGAAAAGTAATTTTAAGGGAGTGAGAGGTGAGGGGTAATAGAATGACTCTTCAAATTTTGTTTAAACCTGAAATGGTTTTCTATCACTAAGATCCAGAAATGATACCTGATACGGAAAGTAGGAAGTCAACATTTCCATGATTTAAAGATAGAAATATTCGTTGAGTGTCTGTTTCATAAAAGAGAATTGTACTTTAGGACTTATAAGATAGGCTACATTTTGAGATGTTTATTTTATATATATATATATTTGGTTATTCAGCCTAGTTATTTTCTGTTTAAAATTGCAGTTTTACATGCATTTATGTAATGTAATTTCCATCTTAGAGAAAGGAAGTCCCAAAGTTATTACAGCCTGACAGATTCAAATAGCCTTCACATTTACAGCCCCTGTGGATCAAAACATTGACAAAAACAGGTTCAGTGATGACTCCTTGAAAATGAATCCCAATTCTAGAAGGAGGAGTGATTGGGTCTTAGAAATCCCCCCAGTCTAGGAAAATATCCAGAAAAGAAGAAGGTCACACAGTGAGAAGAACCTTTTGCTGTACTTCATTCTAGTCCTGTTGGACACACCAGGTACAGTACAATAAGTGGGCCAAGGCTATTTGACTGGGAGGGTACCCAATTAAATGTACTGGTCAGTCTCTGAATGGGCAGTCAGGCCAACAAAAGGACTGGTGGGGACACCTAGGTCAGAATGGCTCTAATCCCAACCAGGACCTAGAAAGGAAAGGGTGGGCCAACCCCTGGGTGAATGGCATCCTGGGCATCTCAAGTGGCTCCAACAATTTTCCAAAACATCCACCATGAAATCAGGTGTGGTCTTTGGCATCAACACACCTATATCAGTGCCTACACCTGTGGGGGACAGAATCATGGCCCCCAGAGACATCCAGGCCAGTATCTGTGAATATACGACCTTATGTGGAGTAAGGGACTTTGCAGATGTTGTCAAGTTAAGGATTTTGAGCTGGGAGATTAGCCTAGATTCTCCAGGTGGACCCAGTCTAATTGCATGAGTCCTTAAAAATGGAGACACTTTCCCAGTGAGGTCAGTCAGAAGGAGATGTGACATTTCTGGCTTTGAAGACAAGGGGAGGGGCCACAAGCCAAGCGATGTGGTGGCCTCTAGAAGCTGGCAAAAATGGGAAAAGATTCTCCCCAAGAGCCTCCAGAAAAGAAGGCAGCTGCAGCCACCTTGATGTTGGCCCAGTGAGATCCGCGTCAGACTTCTGACCTTCAGAACAGCAAGATGATACATGTGGGTCGTTTTAAGCCACAGAATGTGAGCAATTTGTTATGGCAGCAATCGAAATGAATACAGCACCTAAATTCACCTTCACAGGAATGAGCTATGACAGAAATCTCTACTTAGTGAAATCCCAAGTGGTCACTTAGGCGGCATGGGGCCACATGGCATTCCAAAGAGCCCCCTTTCTAAAACATTTCAGCAGCTAGGATCCTGGGTCCAATCCAAGTGACAACACTCTCCAGAATGGGTTATAGAATGTGGCTGGCATGTCAGCAGCAGTCACGATGCACAGCATTTAGGGCAACGCCAAGGCAGAGGGGAGAGGGCAGGCAGTAGGCCTCTGGGTCTGACTAGGATACAGTGAAGTGCTCTGGGAAGTGGATGAGAGAGAGAAGGAAGAATAAACAGCAGTTGCTGGCTGCTTGCTGTGACTCACTGCTAACTGCTTGACGAATGTTATCCCAAGATCCTTGCAACTCTGTAAGGGATGCGCTATTGTTATCCCCACCGTACAGCAGGGAAACGGAGGCTGGATGGCTTTCCCACAGTCACACAGCTAGCAAGTGGCATTGTGTCCCTAGAGTCGAAATCCCAACAGTAGTCCTGCAGGTCCTGATGTTGGGAGATGCCACGGAAACCACATAATGAGAAAAAACCCCAGGGTGCGGGGAAAGCTTGCTAGGTTATGTTGGCTCTCGGAACTTCTTAAAAATTCTAATGATGATTTTTTATTTTTAATTTTATTTTTTAATTATTGATTTTACTATTGTTAGTGTGTTATTAACATGGTTAGAGTTCCATTATGCAATCAGATTATTCATTTAAGCATTTTTATTTTCATTTAAGCATTTTTTATATCAAAATTTACTTCTAAGTTCCTTGGGGCACTGCTACGACTTTTCAGTGCAGACCACATCATAATTTATCATCCTCAAAGTTTCCTTCAGATACTGCTTCTAAGACCACCATTGCTTCGTCCTGATATACCTTCTTTCTCCTTTTTCCCTCTGTGCAGAGGAGAAAGTGAACAGCTCTCACTATAAGACCCACCCTTAAGCCCATTCTCATGCAAAATCTTTCCAATTTAGGCCCTGGGAACCTCACTTAGCACACAGGGTTACAGAGCTGTGAATAATTCACCGCAAGTGCCCAAGATGAGAGAAGTTGCCATGTTTTCTGCCAGCCAGCCTCATGCAATATCTAGCTGCACGTGGAAATAGATGGAGAGGTGGCTGTGGAACAGAGGTGATGGATGGGTTGCTAAAACAAATTGGTGAGGAGATGAACTAGATAAACAATAAGGTTTTACCCACAGTCTGTCTGGAGGAGAGCCTCCAGGATCTGCTTCTGTGCAGAATCTAATCTGAAGAAAGCATCCAGAAAGGCACTCGGACCCTCTGAGTCTGAGGAGTTGACGTGTGCCCACTTCATCCACAGCAAGCACATAATTACCTGTCATGAGCTTTCTGTCAGGATCCAGGGGAAGTGACAGGAAAACTGACTGAGAGATGTGAAAGCCAGAGTTACATCTCAAACATATACTTTTCTAATAACAGAGAGACTCTAGGAAAAAAGTAATTTTTTTAAAAGACTAGTTTTGCTGGAAACTGCTTTCCAACAACTGTGGAGAGAGGTCCCAAAGCACTTGTGTGGCATCTCCTCATAGGGAGGGATGCCCATTCCTGGTCTGCGGGTTGGAGAGGAGAAATGGCAGCCGTCCCCAAGGACCGCCGTTCCACTCAAGTTCTTTGGCTGCAGGTGCCTGGCAAGGGCTGGAGGTAACCAGAGCCAGTTTTCCTGTCTCTGTGGCAAACAAGCCAGAGCAAAAGCCAGGAGCAAGTGCAACTAGTGAGCAAGGAAGCACAGGCATAAATCGATGGATTTCCTGCCAGACGTACAAAACATCTCCTGGTTCAAATGATTAGAAGGTAAGTCTCTCATGGCATTTACCTTTATTTTCTGTTGCTAGATTAAAAGAAACAAAAACAAAAACCCTACCTAGCCGTAACTTACCAGAAGGGCAGGGCCTGAGAGCGAGCTCTTGTCTAACACTGGGAAATGAATTGTCTGAAGAGACACATGTGTTGACAAACCAGAAGACTTTATTGAGAAGGGATGCCCAGGTGGGGAGCATCAGCGTAAGGGAACCCAGGGGAACGACTCTGCCACATGGCTCGCAGTCTCTGGTTTTATGGTCATGGGGTTAGCTTTCTGGGTTTTCTCTGGTCAGTCATGTTGCTTGGCCCATATTTGTCCTTCCTGGTGGTGCACCCATCTCTCAGCCGAGATGATTTCCAGCACCAGGATTTCTGGGAGGTTGGCAGGACATATTATGGGCTGGCATTTTCTCCTTCCTCTTGGCCCCTCCTGAATTCTCCCAGTTAGTTATCCACGGCAGCACCATGTTTATCAGGACCTCCAGTTGTGAGACAACTCATGCAAGTGGTTATTATTGTGCCTGGCCAAGGCGGGCGATTTGGGTCAATGGTTCTGTAACATAACCACTGGTCCACACATGCAGTGATGTCAAGATGACTTCTATACTGACTTCCCTTTCCTTCTCCTGTTACCTTCTTCCCCTTTCTCCAACTGTGTCTTACCTCTTTTCCACCAGCCTCTGGCCCTGCTCCATCCTCCTGCAGTAGGGTGTCCATTTTTGGTTTGGGTCTCCTTCTCCCAGGCTGGCTCCACTGGCAGGACTGCTAGAATTCCAGTTAAACTCCAAGCACCACTTCCCATGCCTGGCGCACTAAACACACAGGCTACTTTTGTTTCATTAATTGCTAGCTTCTGCTGCCTTATCTTTGCTCCTTTCTCTGCTCTCTGCTATCTCCATTTCTGGTCTCTGGGCTAAAAGTTGAATCTGCTTCTTCTGCCCCTGTGCTTCCCTTTGATGTTTAGTTCACTCCTGGGAGGGATGCCTGGATGGGCTTCCTAATGAGCAGCTGTGAGGGCTGCCTTGGAGGGGAGGTTGTGGTTATCTACCTACAGACGAGGTCCTCCTACCACCAGCCTTCACTGCTCCTCAGGGAATGGGGGAGAGATCCTGGTTTACAGGACTCATCGCACTGTGAACTCCTTGAGGGCAACGGGAGAGTTTTATGGATGTTGATTCTCCAGTACTGTGCCCAGCGTGTCATAAGCTTTCAAGGAGCATTTGCTAAAATGGCTGAATTAATGAATCAGTTTCTAAACAAATACACCTCTGTCTACACACCCTCAGCTGCAGTTGTTTCACTGTGGTGATACAGTTTTTGGAAGTGCTAGAAGTTTGGCTAAGATTTCAGAATTTTCCTAAGGCCCAAAGCCTACTCCATCAGTTTGATGTTTATCTGCTCTCCCTAGATGACCTAGGTCCTTTCCCATGAACCATCTGGTGAGGGCGCTCGTTCTCCCTCCCCAAAATCTGTGTAGACAGAGGACTGCGCAACTACCCTCGGTGGACTGTGTCCTGGATGGTGGATCTTGCCTCCACTATCAGGAAATGCATGAGTTTGGGAACATGTATTTAAACTCGCTAAGTCTCAGCTGTAAACTGTGAAAGGTACCACTGTAAAATAAAGACCATAATAGGACCTGATAAGATAACCCATATGAAGCAGTTAAAGTAGAGCTGGCACATAGTACGTGCTCCAAAGTATTAGCTGATTTGATGATGATGATGATGATTTATTAATCACTCACCCATTGCAATAGAATCCATCTTATTCTTATTACTGTAGCCTTGTGTTTCTGGATGTAGAGTGAACTTTGAGAGGATCTGTCTACCCCTGTCCAGCCTTAACTTCACAGGAACTAAGTGCAAAAATTAGCAACTCAGACCTACGGAGGAAAGCTCTTCCTTCCTACCACATTCTCTGCACCTTTCACCATCATCTCTATTTTAGTGGACACTGAAATCTACCTTAAGGCAATAACTGTTCAGATCTTTCTCAAGCTAGATGAGATCAGCCACATGGTGACCCTCTGCATGTCACTTTCTCCCCTTATCCTTAGAGGGATGACCTTCTCTCATCTCTGTCCATTCCTCCAGCTGACTCATACTTGTGCTCTGCCCATTCTACCCAGACCCATTACCTCCCAACTACTGAAAATAATACTTTTCCTGCAGTGGTCATCTGCTATGTGAGAGGACATATGTCCACTTTATCTCATTTAAGTCTACAACCAATTAATTGACTAAGGTATTGCTGTCCCTCCAACTATTTGCTACTTGAGAATTGAGAACTCTAGGAGTATACACAACTCCCTTTCTATCACACAGCTAAGAAGAGCAGGGATAGGTCTGAACCCAGGGCAAGTGACTCTAAAGATTTTGATGTCCTCTCACTATGTACTATCGACTGCAAGTTCCATAAGGTGAGAGACGATGTTTTATTTGAATTTTAATTGCAAGTACCCAGCCCGATGCTTAACATAGAGCCTTGCATAGAGCCTAAGCAGACTGTTAACTGTGTTATTTCACACCTATGCATAGATGTTCACTAAATGTTTGGGGAATAAATAGGCAGTGAAGTTAGCAGTCTAGGCTTACACATCTCACTGGATGGCATAGAGTGGGGAACAATAAATGAGGGTTGAATTTAATTGAAATAAGACTGAAAAGAAAGGTTTAGAAATTATTCAAGAACAGTGAAAACCTGCTGGTAGTTTTCAGAGTCTCCTGGCATTAAGGAAAGTTGCAGTGGAGATAAAGTGCTGAAGATCTGCCATAGACATGCAGAACAACTGGAACTTCTTAGTGGTAATCGAACCCCAGCCTCTCCCCAGGAGATCATTTTAGAGAAGAAATGGGGGATTAAAATGCTAGAATGCTAGACTGTGGATTGAACCAAGCTTGTTATGACCCGCTGATAAACCACCATCTCCCTGTTTTGTTTAAAATAACTGTGCTGAGAATGTATTGTTTCCCTTTCAAGATTTCCACTCCCCACCCACAGTGCACTCTGTGATGCCCAGGCTAAGCCCTACAACTTGCATCAGAATGGTTCCCTGGTCCTCCAGCTTCAAGTTGGGTCTGTCAGTGGAATGAGGTGCAGGGCATCCGCAGGTGGGGGGAGTGAGTGAGGTGCCCCTAGTCCCAGCTCACTTCCTGCTGTTCCCTGGAGGCTTCCTCTTGCAGCCACAGATCTCTCCAGGTTTCAGTAACAGCTCCCTCCCCTGTCCTTCACATCAAGAAGAGGTGACAGCTTCCAGGGTTTGTGAACTCTGGGATGCAATCCTTAAGCCCTGTTTTCCTTAACCCTGTCTTACCTTGTAAATAACCCTTATCAAACTTTCTTTGTTAAGGGTTTTAAGAGTGCCATCTGTTTCCTGGAGATGCTCACTAATGCAGTAACAGCCAAGACCCCCAAATCTTGGTGGCTTAACCCAAGAGAAGTTGACTTTCATTCATGGGAAGTCCAACCAGATGTTTCTGTGAGCTGGCACTCAGGCTTCTTCGATCTGGGAGCTCTACCCTCCTTGGAGCATCTAAGGATGCAGATTTTATAGGTTAGCTCTGGAAGTGTCATCTATCACGTTCTGGCATTCTGTAGGCCAGGACTTTGTCACCTGACCATACTTAAATGAAAAGGAGGTTGGAAACTTTGTCTATCTTGTGCTCTAGAGGAAAGAAGATGGATTTGGGGAAAACTAAGCAACCTCTACCACACCATTTCAAGACTGTAGCCACTTTTAATCAGTTCAGAAAATGTATGTTTACTCCAATGTACAATATCCTTTCATGGTGCTGTTTACATCCATCAAAGAAGGTCTTGGAATATGGTATAAAAATAGGCTGGGTGTCCAAAGATGGAGGCATGATTCTACACCAAGCCAGCAACAAAGACCTTGTGATTCTAAAAACACAGCACTACTTAGCTTGTTGAGCCTGTAGGAAAACAGGTGTAGAAGGGTAAACTGATCTTTTGGAAGAGTACCTCAGAGAGGGGGGATAGCCAGGGGATCACAGGATCACTGTGGGTAGTGCAGATGTTTCTACAGAGAAGTGGGGTAACACTTGACTGTAGAAGTGACTTTCTTGTATTTTTTTCTGTTTTTTTTTTAAATGTTTTCATTCTCTAAGAATGGCAATACAAATTCTACAGTCTGAAAGTGTGGCAGAAATGGAGCAGGAGATCTAGAGAGGAAATTCAGAAAACCAGGAAGAAATGCACTTTTGGGGTGCAATATATAGAGTGCATTTAGAGGGGAACTGTTCGGTGGTTTTATGTTCAATGAATTTTCAATAAATTTCAGATGTGGAAAGACCCTGTGGTCTTTCCCAAGAGAAAGCTGTGGCCCTGGAAATCTGGGTGATTTTCCTGTAGCCCCTGACAGCTAATGGAGAAGCTGGGGAACCAAGGTGGACAGCTTTCTTCAGGCCTAGCACATTGTAGCTGTGTGGTCAGTGTCAGTCAATTGTTCAAGGCCATACCTCCCCAGACTCCTCCAGCTGGCCTCATACTCCTGGAATATGTACCTTGTTGACCCAGAGCTCCTTCCAAAGTGAAGGACAATCACTCTCCACAAAGACAGCAAAGGGCAAGGAATTAACACTTCTTGGGAATATCCTCAAACAATGGCTGCTGGAAGTCAATGAATGAATCAATAATGGTGCAGAGTTTATTGACTGCCTTCCTTTCCTTCTCCCACTTCCCGTACCTGTACCATCAATTCCTGTTCCTTCGAAATAGTTGATTTTCTGAAAGGAGACGTAGCAGTTGGGAAACTACACTAATAAATTCTAGTACAGAGAACAAGACCTGTGGACTAAAGGAAAAGCTTGGAGGAGAATCCAGATGGAAGCCCCATTGTGTGGTGGTCGGGTGAGCATATGTGAAGTTTTGAGCAAATTTCCATTTTTATATTATTCTGGTGCAAAGGCCACAGCACCAAAGGAAACAGCAGCTCTGGGGCGAGGAAGCAGCGTTCAGAGCTGGTCACACTCGATTCCAGGGAGGGATCATAGACTCTGTGGAACTGGATGTGTCCCTATGGTGAATGGAAATTTCAGCAAAATGAGAACATGAGAAGCCCAGGTCCTTCCAAACACCCCTAGGTTGACATGAAATCATGTTTGTGATGTGATAGCATGAGATTCCTTAAAGATTAGAATGTTAACCTATTAACTGGGACAAAAGTCTTGCATCTCAAACTTGCAGTCATGGAAGCTCACCTTTTTGCTTTGTTTCTGCCCTGTGCTTGAGTTTGTGCCCTTCCTCTCCACATGCCATGCTCACCCCTTTGTGCCCGACGGTCTCTTTCTTTCTAGTGAATGATAATCATTCATCAAACCTCATCCTGAGGAAAATGTCAGTTTGAGCCATTTGTACTTACATGGACATTACTATAAAGGCAATATGTGACCCTCCTGGGCACCATCCTCAGAGCCCCATGTGCAAGGAAGAAACTGAGACATCGACCACACCAGAGAAGGCAGAACTGGGATCTAACTTGTTCTTAGCACTCAAATGAGCCCTTAATTTCACCATCATTCCTGACCTGGTTAGGCACTGGTCCTAGAGGCTCCCTGGGACCCTGCACTCAGCTTTGTGATAGTTCTGGAGAGAGCTGGTGTACCTGTCCTCTCACCTGTCCATGTATTCCTGTGCACTGTGAACACTTAAAGGACACAGGCTGATTTTCATAATAAATATTTGTATCTTAGTGCTTAGTACAATGATTGGCACTCAGTAAAAGCTGAATGAGTGAATGAAGACAGGGCTACGTGGCCCATCCACTAACTCCAGCCTTGTAGCCAGAAACCTACACAGTCTTTGTTGGCCACCATGGAACATCACTGTTTTCTTCCTGGACTCTTGGGACTTTGAGTGATTTCTCTCTCCTTAACCCACTGCTCTTGGCTCCATGTGTCTGTTTGGTTGTTTATTTTTAAGCATCTTTCGTCTGTATCCATTTTTATGGTCAGCTGGTTTTCTCCCCAACTTCCAGCTTCTACCAGCTACTATGGTGGCTTTTGAAACACTTTCCTGTTTCTAATATTCCTGCAGTTCAGTCAACATGGCAGAAAACAGAAAGAATTACTTTCAACAGGCCTCATTTTGATCTTGATTTCTTTGGACGGAATTTCATAGTGTCTCAGTACTGCCTCTAAAATTTAGTAAAACCACAATATTGGCTCTAAGTTGGCTTACTAACTGATCCTCCATTACCCAAGCTGAAATCTTTGGTTAAATGCAATTAAAGTTACTTGATTCCAACATAGAAACCCACTGTGTAATCCTCTACTCTAGGTTGCCTCTCTCCCATCTGCATGGCATAAGCATCGCTCCAGGGATTTCCAAATAGGCTTCAACTGAACTTAGCTCCTCCCCTTTTCAAAGCTCACTTCTTCAAAAGTTCAAAGACAGACCAAGTCTACCCTGTAGAGTCATTGCAATTATTCTAAACTCTGTCCCCATCACTGCAAGTGACTCCCAAACTCACCTTTGTCTTTCCCTCCTTCTGCGTTGTTGTCCTTGGTGAAATGTGGGTGCTTGATGCATTTCTCCCATAGACCTGCATACCTCTCACTTGGGTTCTGGATATTCAGGTCCCTTCAAGGAAGATGCTTGGCCTCACTTCCTGTGGCGGTTCCCTCCGAACTTCATCCCAAGTGTGTGCAGATGAAGGAAGAGGAAGAGGAAGAGAAGACAAATGGACCTGCCCCGCAGGCCTTAGAGCTTTCATTTGTCCAGAATGTCCATCTACCCCAAATGCAGGAAGATGTCCTTTGTACAGCAACCAAAGGAGACTAAATGTCTAAGTAGGTTTTATTCAAGCAAACACCCAGGCATTTACTTTATTTTTTTAAATCTGTTTTTAATTTTTTAAAAAATATTTTTTGGCCACACCACTCGGCATGTGGGATCTCAGTTCCCTGACCAAGGATCAAACCCACACCCCCTGCAGTGGAAGTGTGGAGTCTTAACCACTGGACCACCAGGGATTTCCCCAAGTATTTAATTTAGAATAGCTTAAAGAATCAGAATACTAGGGTCATCTGGACCGTTACAAGCTCTTGACTGGGATGTGTCCCAGTTGTGCAAGAGAACAGTGCAAATGTTTAACTGTGGAGCCTCTGAATATGGGGGAGATGAAGTTCCTGAGGAAGAATTGCCCTTCTCCAAACTACCTCTCTGGACTCTGGGGAGGAAAACTGTCTTCCCCACAGAATTGACTGGAGGCCAAGTAGCTAACCTAAGAGAAGGTGTCCCTCCTTCCTTTAGAAAGGAAGTCATGACTCTGTGTGTGTGTGTTTATTGGGGTGAGTTGGGAGGAAATCTCCCTAATCCTATAGAGTATGAAATTTATTGGTGTCACTCTCTGGAAGGAACTAAAGACATAAGTTAAGGGCCTTGAGGAGAAATTGTTTTAAGAATCAGGAAATAGAGTCTGCATCAAAACACCATTTACAAACCTTGAGGGAGTTTTCCATGGTATAATAGTTAGGGTGCTGCTAGCAGAGCTAGTGATCTGAGGGATTTCTGTGATTGAATCAATCTGAGAAATATTACATTTTCCCCCAATTTTTTTTGTGGTAAAATACAGAAAATGTAAAATTACCATATTAAGCATTTCTAAGAGTATAGTTCAGTGGTATTTAACACATTTATAATGTGTGACCATCACCATCATCTGTTTCTAGAACTCTTTTTATCTTGTAAAACTAAAACTGCATATCCATTAAACAATAATTTCCCATCTTCCTCTCCACAGCCCCTATGAACCATCATTTCATTTTCTGTGTCTAGGAACTTCATATAAGTGGAATTATACTATATATGTCTTTTTGTGACTGTCTTATTTCACTTAACAAAATGTCCTCAATGTTCATCCATGTTATAGTATGTATCACAATTTCCTTCATTTATAAGGCTGGATAATATTCCAGTGAATTTACAGTTGACCCTTGAACAACACAGAGGTTAGGTTGTCCAACCCCCATGCAACTGAAAATCCAAGTATAACCTTACAGTCAGCCCTCCATATCTGAGGTTCTGTGTCTGCAGATTCAACCAACCATGGATTGTGTAGTACTGTAGTATGTATTTAGTGAAAAAAATCCACATATAAATGGATCTGCACAGTTCAAACCTGTGTTGTTCAGGGGTCAACTGTATATATTACATTTTGCTTATCATTCAACCATCGATGAACAATTGGGTTCCTTATGTTTTGGCTATTGTGAATAGTGCTGCTATAAACATGGATTTATTTATTTTGGGTATATACACAGAGGTGGAATTGCTGGATTACATGGTAAGTTTTTAATTTTTTGAGGAATCAGCCTAATGTTTTCCATGGCAACTGTACCATTTTACATTCCCACCAAGAGTGCACTAGAGTTCCTACTATTCTACATCTTCACCAACACTTGTTATTTTGTGTTTCTTTGATAGTAGCCATCCTAAGGGTATGAAGTGATATCTCATTGTAGTTTGGGTTTACAATTTCCTAATGATTTCAAGCATCTTTTCATGTGCTTGTTAGACATTTGTATATTTTTTCTGGAGAAATGCCTATACAAGTTCTTATCTAATATTTGAATCAGGAAAAACATAAAGAAGTTGAAAGTACAAGGCTAAAAAATGTTAAACCAAGTTTAACCAAACCAAGGGAATTATTAAGCAAAGAAAAGTTGTGTTAATTTAAGACAAAGTAGACTTTAAGACAAAAATCATCAGCAAAGGAAAAAAATGTCAACATAATGACAATAGGTAACTTTCTCCAGGAAATTTCTAAAGATATACATATAAAATTCAATACGTGTGTCTCTATCTCAGAGTTGCAGGACATATAAAGAAAAGAGATGACAGAATTACAAGTGGAAAATGAAAAATGCATTACTGTTGTGGGAGATTATGAAGACAATCTCTTTCAGTAACTGAGACATAAATATATAGAAGAGAAGTAGGATATAGAATAGCTTAATGCTGTAATTATAGAACATCTTGATTTAAAAAACATACACAAACACTTCACCCCAAAACACTGACTGATATTGGAACATTTATTAATGTTGATTATATTATTTATACCTTAAAACAAATTACAATAAATTCCTCAGACTATTTAGTCTGACCACAGTACAAACAAATTATGACTTATTTTTAAAAAGTATGCATGCTAGGAAATTTCAAAGCAAACTTCTGTACAACTCATAACTCAAAGGGGAAAGTATAATAAAAACTAGACCATACCTAGAAATGAGTAATACCACTTCTCAAAAAAAGAACCATGAGGATATTTAGAATTGTACTAACACTAGCAAAGATGATTAATAGAAAATACATGGTATTATTATTGAACTCAAAATGTTAGAGAAAAAGAATAAGCATGAACTAAGAAAAATGTTGCAAGATACAAGCAGAAATTAATAAAACAAATGTTAAATGCATTTTTTAAGAGATACAAAAACTCAAGAAGATAATTATTTTTAAAAATATAATAGACTAGAAAAATATTTACCAAAACTGGTACAATAAAAAGTTTAAAAAAAACATAAATTCATAATGTTTTTTTAAGCAATAAATTACAAGATACAGTATGGAAAATAAATTTCAAGGAAAAATTAAGTAGACAATGTCCTGGGTGGGGAATAATTATATTAAAAGTGATCTGGGAAGAAGAAGAGCAACTTGTGTAGAAACATAACTATCTGTATTTAAAACTGTATCAAAAAAGTAAAGCAAAACAAAACAAACAGCTCCCCAGGCCCAGGCAGTTTTAATTGAAAATTCTAACAAAATTGAAAGAACTAAAATTCTATTGTAGAAATTGTTTCAAGGACTAGGAATTCAAATGTTGGTCTCAAACCTAGTAATCAGTTTGTTCAAAACAGAGACAAAGACATATTTAAGAGAGGAATGACATATACTAATCTCACTGTTGACCATAGAAGCTGAAATATTAAATATTTTAGTAAACTAAATCCAGTGATACATAAAAAAATAATACATTATTAACACAGTGGCTTTATACCACACACACAAAGACAATAAACATTATAAAATCTACTATTGTGATTCAAAATATAGGTGGAAAACAGTTTAACAGTAACTGCATTTAGCTAAATTCAAACATATTTAAGAGTAAGATTTTCTAAAAACTAGAAAGAGGAGAAAATTTCCTTATTATAATAAGAGGTATTTACTAAAAACTATACTGAATCCAGTATTTAATTGTGAAACCAAAAAATACTTTTCTTTAACTTCAGGAGGAAGAGCAGAGTGCCTACTCTCACTACTTCTGTTCAATTTTTTTTCTGGTTGCCTAAGACAAGCTTATTAAACAAGAGTAAAGAAGTAAATATTAAGATAGAGCAGTTGATATGTTTGTGTGCATAGAAAACCCTAGAGAACCTATAGCTAAATTATTGGAATTAATAAGAAAACTCAGAAGGTTGTTAGATGTAAAATCAATGTATGAAATTGGATTGTATTCCAATAACCATCAACAAACAGGTGGAAAATCTAATTATTAAAAGACCATTTACAAAACAAGAAATATATTACTGAGGATTAAATCTAACAAGAGATATGCAATAACTTTATGGGTAAAAATATGAAACATTATTTAAAAACATAAGAGCTAACTAAATGAAGAGAGATAACATGTCATGGCTAGAAAGACTCAGATATCAAGATTTTTTTTATATAAAATAAAAGAGACTGAGAGTGTAATGTTAGCACTGGGATAGAAAAACAGATGAATAGAGCATGGCCATGAACATAGAAAGAGCCCCACAAACATAGATACAGAGAATTGGTTTATGACAAAGGCAGCTTTGCAAGTCAGTGCAGAAATGCTGGCATGGGGGAACTTTCAAGATGGCAGAGGAGTAACACGTCGGGATCACCTTCTTCCCCACAAATACATCAGAAATACACCTACACATGGAACGACTCGTACAGAACACCTACTGAATGCTGGCAGAAGACCTCAGATTTCCCAAAAGGCAGGAAACTCACCACGTACCTGGGTAGGGCAAAAGAAAAAAGGAAAAACAGAGACAAAAGAATAGGGATGGGACCTGCACCTCTCGGAGGGAGCTATGAAGGAGGAAAAGTTTCCACACACTAGGAAGCCCCTTCACTGGCGGAGATGGTGGGTGTGGGGAGGAAGCTTTGGAGCCACGGAGGAGAGCACAGCAACAGGGGGTGCAGAGGGCAAAGTGGAGAGATCCCCGCACAGAGGATCGGTGCCGACCAGCACTCACTAACCTGAGAGGTTTGTCTGCTCACCCGCTGGGGTGGGTGGAGGCTGGGAGCTAAGGCTTTGGCTTTGGAAGTTAGACACCAGGGAGAGGACTGGGGTTGTCTGTGTGAACACAGCCTGAAGGGTGCTAGTGAGCCACAGCTAGCCAGGAGGGAGTCTGGGAAAAAGTCTGGACCTGGCTAAGAGGCAGGAGACCATTGTTTCTGGGTGTGCAAGGAGAGGGGATTCAGAGCACCACCGATACGAGTTCCAGAGACGAGCACGAGCCGCAGCTATCAGCGTGGACAATAGAGACAGGAATGAAATGCTAAAGGTGCTGCTGCAGCCTCCAAGAAGCCAGTGTGCAAGCACAGGTCACTATCCGCACCTCCCCTCCCAGGAGCCTGTGCAGCCTGCCATTGCCAGGGTCCCATGATCCAGGGACAACTTCACCAGGAGAGAGCGCCTCAGGCCATTGCAACTTCACACCAGCCTCTGCCTCCTCGGGCTCGCCCCACATTCCATACCCCTCCCTCCCCCAGCCTGAGTGAGCCAGAGCCCCAGAATCAGCCACTCCTTTAACCCCATCCTGTCTGGGAGAAGAACAGACGCTAGAGGGCCACCTACATGCAGAGGTGGGGCCAAACACAAAGCTGAACCCAGGAGCTGTGCAAACAAAGAAGAGAAAGGGAAATCTCTCCCAGCAGCCTAAGGAGCAGTGGATTAAATCTCCACAATCAACTTGATATACCTGCATATCCGTAATACCTGGAAAGACAATGAATCATCCCAAAATTGAGGCAGTGGACTGTGGGAGCAACTGTAGGCTTGGGATTTGCTTTCTGCATCTAATTGGTTTCTGGTTTTATGTTTATCTTATTTTAGTATTTAGAGTTTATTATCATTGGTAGATTTGTTTATTGATTTGGTTGCTCTCCTCCTTTTTTAAAATTATTTGTTACTTTTTTAATATATATAGATTTTTTTTTCCTTTTTCCCTTTTTGTGAGAGTGTAGTGAATGCTTCTTTGTGTGATTTTGTCTGTATAGCTTTGTTTTTACCATTTGTAATAGGGTTCTGTCTCCATTTTTTTTATTACTAGTTAATTTTTAATTATTTATTTTTTATTTATTTTTTATTTTAATAACTTTATTTTATTTTATTATTTTTCTTTCTTTCTTTCTTTTTCTCTCCCTTTCCTTCTGAGCCATGCTGCTGACAGTGTCTTGGTGCTCCAGCTGGGTATAAGGCCTGTGCCTCTGATGTGGGAGAGCTGGGTTCAGGAGCTCGGTCCACCAGAGACCTCCCAGCTTGACATAATATCACATGGGGAAACATCTCCCAGAGATCTCCAAGACCCAGGTCCACTCAACGACCAGCAAGCTACAGTGCTGGACACCCTATGTCAAACAACCAGCAAGACAGGAACACAATCCTCCCATCAGCAGAGAGGCTGCCTAAAATCATAATAAGGTCATAGGCACTGCAAAACACACCACCAGATGCAGTCCTGCCCACCAGAAAGACAAGATCCAGCCTTATCCACCAGAACACAGCCACCAGTCCCCTCCACCATGAAGCCTGCACAATCCACTGAACCAACTGTAGACATTGGGGGCACACACCAAAAACAAAGGTAACTATGAACCTGCAGCCTGCAAAAAGAAGAACCAAAACACAGTAAGTTAAGCAAAGTGAGAAGACAGAGAAACACACAGCAGATGAAGGAGCAAGGTAAAAACCCACGAGACAAAACAAATGAAGAGGAAATAGGCAGTCTACCAGAAAAGAATTCAGAGTAATGATAGTAAAGATGATCCAAAATCTTGTAAATAGAATGGAGAAAGTACAAGAAACATTTAACAAGGACCTAGAAGAACTAAAGAGCAAACAAACAGTGATGAACAACACAATAAATGAAATTTAAAAATTCTCTAGAAGAAATCAAGAGCAGAAAAACTGAGGCATAAGAAAGAATAACTGAGCTGGAAGGTAAAATAGTGGAAATAAATACCACAGAGCGGAATAAAGAAAAAAGAATGAAAAGAATTGAGGACAGTCTCAGAGACCTCCGGGACAACATTAAATGTGCCAACATTCGAATTATAGGGGTCCCAGAAGAAGAAGAGAAAAAGAAAGAGACTGAGAAAATATTTGAAGACATTATAGTTGAAAACTTCCCTAATATGGAAAAGGAAATAGTCAAGTGCAGGACGTACAGAGAGTCCCATACAGGATAAATCCAAGGAGAAGCATGCCAAGACACATATTAATCAAACTATCAAAAATTAAATACAAAGAAAAAATATTAAAAGCAGCAAAGGAAAAGCAACAAATAACATACAAGGGAATCCCCATAAGGTTAACAGCTGATCTTTCAGCAGAAACGCTGCAAGCCAGAAGGGAGAGGCAGGACATATTTAAAGTGATGAAAGGGAAAAACCTACAACCACGATTAATTTACCCAGCAAGGATATCATTCAGATTTGATGGAGAAATTAAAAACTTTACAGACAAGCAAAAGCTAAGAGATTCAGCACCACCAAACCAGCTTTACAACAACTGCTAAAGGAACTTCTCTAGGCAGGAAACACAAGACAAGGAAAAGACCTATGAAAAAAGACCCAAAACAATTAAGAAATTGTTAATAGGAACATACATATCGATAATTACCTTAAATGTAAATGGATTAAATGCTCCAGTCAAAGGACATAGACTGGCAGAATGGATACAAAAATAAGACCCGTATATATGCAGTCGACAAGAGACCCACTTCAGACCTAAGGACACATACAGACTGAAAGTGAGGGAATGGAAAAAGATATTCCATGGAAATAGAAATCAAAAGAGAGCTGGAGTAGCAATCTAATATCACACTAAAGAGATTTTAAAATAAATACTATTACAAGAGACAAGGAAGGACACTACATAATAATCAATGGATCAATCCAAGATGAAGGTATAACAATTGTAAATATTTATGCACCCAACACAGGAGCACCACAATACCTAGGGCAAATGCTAACAACCATAAAAGGGGAAATTGACAGTAATGCAATAATAGTAGGGGAATTTATTTATTTATTTATTTTTTGCGGTACATGGACCTCTCACTCTTTTGGCCTCTCCCATTGTGGAGCACAGGCTCCAGACATGCAGGCTCCAGATGTGAGCGGCCATGGCTCACGGGCCCAGCTGCTCCACAGCATGTGGGGTCTTCCTGGACCAGGGCACGAACCTGTGTCTTCTGCATCGGCAGGCAGCCTCTCAACCACTGTGCCACCAGGGAAGCCCCTAGTAGGGGACTTTAACACCCCACTTTCACCAATGGACAGATCATCCAAAATGAAAATCAAAAAGGAAACACAAGTTTTAAATGATACATTAAACAAGATGGACTTAATTGTTATATATAGGACATTCATTCCAAAAACAACAGAATACACTTTCTTCTCAAATGCTCATGGAACATTCTCCAGGTTAGATCATATCTTGGGTCACAAATCAAACCTTGGAAAATTTAAGAAAACTGAAATCATATCAAGTATTTTTTCCAACAACAATGTTATGAGACTAGATATCAATTACAGGAAAAAAACTGTAAAAAATACAAACACATGGAGGCTACATAATACACTGCTAAATAACCAAGGGATCACTGAAGAAATCAAATAGGAAATCAAAAAATACCTAGAAACAAAAGACAATGAAAACATGATGACCACACATTTATGGGATGCAGCAAAAGCAGTTCTAAGAGGGAAGTTTATAGCAATACAATCCTACCTCAAGAAATAAGAAACATCTCAAATAAACAACCTAAACTTACAATTAAAGCAATTAGAGAAAGAAGAACAAAATCCCCAAAGTTAGAAGAAGGAAAGAAATAATAAAGATTAGATCAGAAATAAATGAAGGAAACGATAGCAAAGATCAATAAAACTAAAAGGTGGTTCCTTGAGAAGAAAAACACAATTGATAAACCATTAGCCAGTCTCATCAGGAAAAAAAAGGGAGAAGAGTCAAATCAACAGAACTAGAAATGAAAAAGGAGAAGTAACAAATGACATGGCAGACATACAAAGGATAATGGGAGATTACTACAAGCAACTATATGCCAATAAAATAGACAAACTGGAAGAAATGTACACATTCTTAGAAAAGCAGAGCCTTCCAAGACTGACAAAGGAAGAAATACAAAATATAAACAGACCAATCACAAGCACTGAAATTGAGACTAGGATTAAAAATCTTCCAACAAACAAAAGCCCAGGACCAGAAATATCAATCAGTGAAACAGAATAGAAAGCCCAGAGATACACCCACACCCATATGGTCACCTTATTTTTGATAAAGGAGGCAAGAATATACAATGGAGAAAAGACAGCCTCTTCAATAAGTGGTGCTGGAAAAACTGGACAGCTACATGTATGGAAATTAGAGCACTCCCTTACACCATATGGAAAAATAAATTCCAAATGGATCAAAGACCTAAATGTAAGGCCAGACATTATAAAACTCCTAAAGAAAACAGGCAGAACACCTTATAACATAAATCACAGCAAGATCCTTTTTGACCCAACTCCTAGAGAAATGGAAATAAAAACAAAAATAAACAAATGGGACCTAATGAAACTTAAAAGCTTTTGCATAGCAAAGGAAACCATAAACAAAACGAAAAGACAACCCTCAGAAGGGGAGAAAATATTTGCAAATGAAGCAACTGACAAAGGATTAATCTCCAAAATATAGAAGCAGCTCATGCAGCTCAATATCAAAAACCAAACAACCCAATCCAATAATGGGCAGAAGACCTAAATAGACATTTCATCAAAGAAGATATACAGATTGCCAACAAACACATGAAAGGATGCTCAACATCACTAATCATTAGAAAAATGCAAATCAAAACTACAGTGAGATATCACCTCACACTGGTAAGAATGGCCATCATCAAAAAATCTACAAACAATAAATGCTAGAGAGGGTGTGGAGAAAAGGGAACCCTCTTGCACTCTTTGGTGGGAATGTAAATTAATATCACCATTATGGAGAACAGTATGGAGGTTCCTTAAACTAAAAATAGAACTACCAGGGCTTCCCTGGTGGTGCAGTGGTTGAGAGTCCGCCTGCCGATGCAGGGGACACGGGTTCGTGCCCCGGTCCGGGAAGATCCCACATGCCGAGGAGCGGCTGGGTCCATGAGCCATGACCGCTGAGCCTGCGCATCTGGAGCCTGTGCTCTGCAACAGGAGAGGCCACAACGGTGAGAGGCCCGCATACTGCAAACAAAACAAAACAAAACAAAACAAAAATAGAACTACCATAAGGCCCAGCAATCTCACTATTGGGCATATACACTGAGAAAAATATAATTCAAAAAGAGTCATGTACCACAATGTTCATTGCAGCTCTATTTACAATAGCCAGGACATGGAAGCAACCTAAGTGTCCATCATCGACAGATGAATGGATGAAGAAGATGTGACACATATATACAATGGAATATTACTCAACCATAGAAAGAAATGAAATTGAGTTATCTATAGTGAGGTCGGTGGACCTAGAGACTGTCATACAGAGTGAAATAATTCAGAAAGAGAAGAACAAATACCATATGCTAACACATATATATGGAGTCTAAAAAAAAAATGTGGTTCTAATGAACCTAGGGGCAGAACAGGAATAAAGATGTAGACGTAGAGAATGGACTTGAGGACACGGGGAGTGGGAAGGTTAAGCGAGAGAGTGTCATGGACATATATACACTACCAAATGTAAAATAGATAGCTAGTTGGAAGCAGCTGCATAGCACAGGGACATCAGCTCAGTGCTTTGTGTCCACCTAGAGGGTCAGGATGGGGGTGTGGCAGGAAGACGCAAGTGGGAGGAGATATGGGGATATATGGATATGTATAGCTGATTCACTTTGTTATAAAGCATAAACTAACACACGATTGTAAAGCAATTATACTCCACTAAGGATGTTTAAAAAAAAAAAAAGAAATGCTGGCATGTTTATTAAGGAGTTTGGGAAAATATAGTTATCCCCCAAATATATATATATATATATATATATATATATATATATATGAAATACTACATTATACTGTATATAAAAACCAAAGCTAAGAGGGATAAAATCTAAAGATGAGAAATAAGAATTTAAAAATTTACTAAAACGATTATGCTTATGCCCACATGAAAGTAACTGGTATGGGATGTGCCCACCCACTGTGAACAACTAGATATAAGAACTAGATAAAATATTGAAATCATGCTTTAAAAAAATAGGCAATATGCAGCACAGAATTCTGATCTCTAACAGAAGGAAATAAACAAGTGATCCCTACCTTCAATTTGTGCCTCTAGGCAATTTCTAAACTTCAGTTCAGGGAGGGCAAACTTAAGCAGAACACTGTGGTCTTTGGTGTTACTGAGTTGAAGAGACAAGGATTGTACTTGAAAGAGGCAGAAGTGGCTTGAATTTAGATGGTAAAGTATCAGAGTGGAGAGAGAAAATGTCTCCTGAGTCTTTGGCTTAATTCTCATACACTCAGGAAAGACATGAAACTCCACGAGGCTGCGGAAAGTACTGCTACCAGATTCAGAACAATTAGCAGGGAAGCTGAAAAATCACCACACAGAGGTGAGAACAATTTCAGCTCCTACCAGCTAATACGGATATATCAATATCTTGCTGAATACATGGGGCGTTATGTAGAGATCCCAGAAAATAACTAAGTATTTTAAGTAAGTGGCCCAAACAAAAGTGGGATAAATAATTGTCGAGTAAAGGCTGCTCTACACATGTCCAAAAAAGTACCTAAAACCAAGCTGCAAAATGTTCAAGCTGATGCACAAGTTGTGTAAGTGTCTGCTTATGTGCCAGCCCAAGTCCAACATGCTTTCAAGCCATAAAACAACCTTCGGAACTCAAAATCAGAAATATGCAATGTCTAGAATCCAACCAAAAATTATTTAAAAAGAAGAAGCAGGAAACGGTGCTTCCCATTACCCATTACCAGGAGAAAAATAAATCGATACAAACAGACGTATAAATGAGAGAGATTATAAATTATCACACAAAGACTTTAAAATAGTATTTATAATATGCTCAGAAAGCATGAATATGAGAAAAAAGTTGAAGATATAAACAGGAACCTCATGTAACTTGTAGAGATGGAAACATGTTATATCTCTGAAAAGTCCCATGTACTCATAAAATCTTCCACTTTATTAGAAAAATTTCACTGGATCGTATTAACAAAAAATGAAATGTAAAAAATAAATGAATTTGAACATAGCTGTAAAAACTCTGCAAAATGAAGCATAAAAGACAAATCGACTGGAAGAAATTGAACTCACTAAAATTTGTTTATCACCCCCAAATCAATACTTGCAGCACTTTCATGGTTGAACAAGACAACATTCACCTTCTTATTTTAGCTCTCCTACTGTCAACAAGCTGCCTTTTTGTGATCCATTTCAGGTCATGTTTCTGCATTTTTGTGCTTTTTGTTAGTGAGTAACTGTTTAAGATGTTTAAAATGACACTCAAGCATATTACAGAAATTCTGTCTGTGTTCATGAGCACAAAAAAGCTGTGATGCACTTTATTGTTAATGTATTGACATTACATACCAAATAAGGTGTCTTCAACAGAACCACAAATTATGCATTGATTGACTGATGAAAATGTAGGCTCACAGGAACCTAACTCTGTATTTCCCCTTGGAGCAATGTTCAGTATCCACTAACTTAGTATTTGTGGACATTTTATAGAAGATGACTACTAAGAATAATGAGAATTGACTGTATTTCTTATATCAATACAATTGCTACACTTTAAAAGTAGAAATATTATACGGTGGAAACTATATTAAGAAGTTATGCCTTCTCATTCCTTCTTAGAATTCCTTCTTAGAGGAATTCCTTGTATTGGACTAACTCTCCAATCAATAGTAATTATAAATTTGTGTAAAATATAATAAACATTTTTGAAGGCACTACAAAGTGACTAAAATTGGCTTAACCAGAGGGGATTTGACTCTCGGATGAAGAAAACCACTTAGTGAAATCCACATTCATGTATTTCACTTCAAATGGGAAAGGTAGAACAAACATCCCTACAGGGACGTTGCAAATAGATGAGCATATGCTAAGATAACATGCAGATGTCTGGGAAAGATTAGCTACAATCTGGTCCACAGAAAGAGGTTTGTAATATGATGCAAATCAAAGTAAGTAATCTTTGAAACATTGCTGAGAGTAAGTACATTTTACGTAGTAAAGGTAAATTCCTAGCTTAACAGATTTTTAAAATTGTAACTGATTCCTTGAAAAGTTCTAGAAGAGCTAATAAATAAATAAGGACCAGCCAAGCTTACAGCAATGAGGAGTAATCACTAGCACTGGTTAAGACTAGTAATCACTGGTTTTAATAGCTAATAGTTATTAAAACTCAGAGGAGCAAACTCGCAAGCTGGCTTTTTGGGTTTTGTTTTATGAAGGGCTTACTGAAATGGAATATCTTGAGAGAGCTGTCCATAAAGAATATCTTGATTTCAGCAAGGCATTTTGAACTCAGTGGATTAAAAAAGAAAAAAAAAAAGATGAAGCGGAAATAAATGTAATGTGTATGCACGTGGGGAGAATTTGTTTGGAATGCTGTGCTATTCTCTGATGGACAAGAAGCAATTCTAGCATGTTCTCATTATTGCTGAAAAGTGGATTGTGTCATCCCCAAGTGCTCACGTGGAGCCTGAGTATACACAGGGGAAGATGTTTTAAATGTGTTTTGTCACAGCTGCTTTTGAGTGGAAAAATATAATCAATAAACAATGTGCATATTCCATGCTCATTTATTTGTTTTTATAATTGCATTTACACAAGAAACCTAAGTAGAGTATCTTCACATCTATAATAGGAGGCTCATTTTCTGTTTGTTTGCAATTTTTATTTTTAAAAATAATCATGAAAAGTTGGATTTGTAGAAGTAGGGGGTGAATGTGATCCACACATTCATGATCTCTTAGCTCTGATTAAAAGACAAACAGGAAGGGTTAACACTATGTCCTTTTTATATAGCATTATCAATGGACATGGGTGCCCTTACACATGGAAGAATTTAAAAAGTCAGATAAAGACTCATGTAAGGTTACAAGAATATTCATACAGAGTCCACTAGATCTGATGCAATGCACATGGAGGATGCCTTGCTCACATAAAATTGTCCCCACCAGCCCAGGAGGTTTGCTCTAAGAGGTTTCATCCACTGTGCTGTCTTCACTTCCCAGAAATAACTGCTGGATCTTGTTATCCGAGGGATGCAGATGGGATTGTGCTGTGTACAGGCTGACTTCTCTCCAAGGCTGCCACTGCTCACAAGCTCACTGTGTGATTGTTTTC
Organism: Leucopleurus acutus; assembly: GCF_964270905.1. Taxonomy (NCBI): domain Eukaryota; kingdom Metazoa; phylum Chordata; class Mammalia; order Artiodactyla; family Delphinidae; genus Leucopleurus; species Leucopleurus acutus. Next base: position 171,475,317 of record NC_139145.1, on the reverse strand, counting down.
CCAGTGTCTCACTTGTACATCCAAGACTTGGGTTAAAGCACAACTAAGATCCTTCCAACTTTAATAGTCTGAGCTTCTGCTGCTGCTTCAGATCCTCCAACCCTGTAAGCAAAGAGCTAGAGAATCTCAAACACAAGATTACAGAAATGGGCATTGTATTTAGAAAACATTTCTAAAGAGTACTTTTATAGTCATAAAGATAATGCAGATATATTTTAGGAAATTTGTGAATTACAGGAAAAAACCTTGTGATAATAGTTAAAACTACTTGACATTTGTTAAGCACTCACTACAATCTGGGAACAAAATACTTTGTATACTTTGTTCCTCCCCAAGCCTCACAAACTAGGTAAAATTATATTACTTATATTATAGAGATAAGTAGAGTGAGGATTAGAGACTGTAATTATTATACAACCACAATATGATTTCACAGCTAATAAATGGGATTTGATCCCAGAACAAATTCTAAAGAATACATTTTTACCACTGTAATAATCTGTCGTGTTAAATGCTTATTTCTTTCCATCTTTCTTTGTATAGATTTACATTCTGAAAAGAAATTGAGATTATACTACATATACTGTATGTACATAAACTACAATCCAACAATTGGTCAGCTTGTGTTGCTAATAATGTGGAGTATCCCCATATCATAAACTAATCTTATAACGTATTGTTTTCAATAACCCCATGGCATTCTGTTGAGTGGAATGTTGTAAAATGTATTACAATCTGTTATCTACTGGTGTATTACAAATTATTCTAAAAGTTTAGATGCCTGAAACCACGAAGATTTACTGTGTCATGGTCCCTAGGAGTCTGGAAGCAGCTTAGCTGAGCTGTTCTGGTTCACAGTCTCCAGTGGGAGGGGGAGCATTGCAGGCATAATGCAGTTAAAATGGCAGTGGAGCAGTGGGCATCTGAAGGCTTGACCTAGCCTGGAGGATTTGTTTCTAAAACAACTCCCTCACTTGGCTGTTGGCTGAAGGCCTCAATTCCTCACCATGTGAACCTCTCCCCATAATAGGGCAGGTGACTTCCTGCAAAGAGCGATCCAAAATAGAGAAAGCAAGGGGTAAGTCTCGGTAACGTTCATGGTGTAGTTTCCAAAGTCAAACAGATCACTTCCCATTTATTATACTGTGTGTAAGTGACTCAGGAGGCCCATCACACACTCAAGGGGAAGGGAATTAGGTTCCATCTCTCGTAAGGAAGAGCATCAGAGAGTTTGTAGGAACACTTTCAAATCACAACATGAAATAACTCTACTTCTATATTTGCATTTACATATTTTCTAATTGATTTCTAATTATTACCATTGTTAACAATATTGTTACGAATAGTGCCATACATAAATCTATGAGATCTTTGTCATTATTCCCTTAGAATAATATCCAAGTGAGATGACTGGGATAAAAGATATAAATATTTTTGAGGTTTGGAATGTATATTGCCCTGCAGAAGGCGGGCACCTCTTGAGCCTCTGTGGCAGGTTGTATTTTTCCAAAGATGAACAACAAAATCACTACATTCTACATATTATTCTTACAATGTGATGTTAAAAATATTCCCTTTGAGTAGTAGGGCCTAAGTCCTAGTTCCCCTACACTTGAACCTGGGTGAAACTTTGTGACTGTCTCAACCAATAGAGTATGGCAGAAATGACACTATGTACTTCTGAGTAGGTAATAAAATGTCATGAACTTTTGTCCTCCTGGGACACTTGTTTTTGGAACCAGTTACCATGGTGCAAGGAAACCAATTGTCCTCAAGGAGACCACATGTAGGTGATATGGATGTCAGCCCCAGCTAAGGTCCTGGACACCAGCCAACAACAACCACCAGGAAGAAAGTGAGTGAGCCTTCTGATAATTTCAGACACAGGGCACACCAGGTTTCAAGATGCCCCACTTGACACTGCATGGAGCAGAGATAAGCTGCCCATTGAATGTGGTCCAAATTGAAGATTCATGAGCAAGATAAGTAACTGGTAATTCCACTCCAGTGTATTGACCCAAGAAAAATGAAAAACTATGTCAACAAAAGGCTTATATAAGAAAGTGAATAACTATCAAAAAATTGAAAAAAATCCATATGTCTTTAGACAGAAAAGTAGATAAACAACTATGCTATACTCATAAAATGAATATGCCACAATAAAAAAGAGAAAACTACTTACACATGAAACAACATTGATAAATCTCACAAAAGAATACGTACTGCACGATTTCTTTTGCATGAAATACTAATACAGTTTGTAGGAGTACAGAGGGAACAAAAAATGTCCATTGAACTGAGAGGGTATCTTGAGACCAAAAAATGAGGCAGGCAGCCCCATGTAATCAGTGGATCAGTTTATTATAGGGTAACTTACTCACAGGGTGGGAACAGACAGACAATGATCTGTAAGCATTTGTAGCTGTACTTGGCACTGCTGAGGAGCCACTGGGACCATTTTATAGTTAACCTAGTGTATGGGGGTGCATGCTTGGAAACAGGATGTGCATTCCTAAGATTTATGAATGGGTAACTAGTCTCATGTGTGCCAGGAGTACGTCAGCGAAGGTCTTCATCATTGTTTGGGGACTAACAGAGCATGGGGGCCACCTGGACCTAAAGATCACTAAACGGGATCTATTAACAAAGCCCTTGATGACAGAGAAGAGATTTACTACACTGTGCAGACCTAGGTAGGGTCAGCGGAAGGACAGGAGGGACTAAATGGGCCCAAGGTGGCATCAGTTATGCCAGCAGCCGTACACAGGTAAAACTAAAATATGGTGATAAAAATGGATTGTGGTTATGGGGACAGTAGAGAGGGGAGGTTGACTGGAAAGGGTACAGTGGAATTTTCTGGAAGGATGGAAATATTGTATATCTTGTTTCGGGCATGGTGACACGGGTGTTTATAATTGCCATTATTCATCAAGCTGAACACTTAAAATCTGTGTATTTTATTGTATAGTAATTACATCTCAACTTTTAAAACCTGCAACCATCTAAAATACTTTTACTCTCTCAGTCCAACCATGCACATTTAATATTATCATGGAAGACACTTTCTATTAAGCTATTAGAGGATGGAAAATGAGAAACCATATTTATTGAAGGTCATTTTCTGTGATGGAGGTTTCATCAATTCAACTTGGGGGCAGAAGATGACAAAAAATAAAGCTAACCACTTGGTGAAAAATGGGGTCTGAAGATAGGAACTCAAGCATTTAAAAAAATCTAGGTGATGAAGCTTAAAGTGAGCACTCCTGCTACTCATGTTCTCACATGAATTTATTAAGAGGAAATTAGCACAAGCAGTGGACTTATAACTTAGCCAACACTGTTTCTGACAAGGTTTAGGAAATAATTTCGGCAAAAGAAGGGTTATATTAACACGATCAATATTTACATTCAAGGCCCTGAAATATAGTTTAATGGATAAAGAAAAAAATAGCTTCTTAGTTGTGTAGTGGGTTCTCGTGCAGGGTTTACATTCAGTCCTGAGTCCAGGGGAGAATCCCAAGTGAAAAAGAATCCTGTAGTCTGTCACCTTGATCTTTGAACGTTAGGTATAATAAAGACAAGGTTTTGCATAAAGGCAAGTTGTCTCTTCTCCTAGTAAAGAGGAGAAATGTTTGTGTAGTGCTCCCAGGAGAAGCTAAACAAATGCTACCTCCATCTCTCTGTGTCCAATCAGATTTAGGAACTGGACCCTCAGTTCTCCATGTCTCAGAGTATAAGTGTGGACAAAATACTACCTGGAACATTGAAGAGGTGCCACTGGTTACTGTGAATACTTTTATTTCATTTCCAGTGGTTTTCTCAGTGATGTATTAGTAAGTCAGGGAATCTGATTAGGGAGCCAATAAGAGAAAAATCCCTCAGTCTGGGCTTATCCATAGATATGCTTTCAAAGTCAGACGTGGGGCCCAAAGATGGTAAACAAGATGAGCCACTGGGCCATGAGAAGGGAATTTAAGAGCTTTTCGTTGTATTAAATTATAATTAGAAAGGAAGTATGCAACCCTAATGTTCAATAGCAGGTCTCTAATCGAGTCCTGGATCTGTCTGCGGGTCACTGCTGATTGATGGGTCTTTAGAGAGGAGCTATTGGCAGTCCCACCTCACTCAGTTACTGGCTTTATTGCCATGCTTTGCAGCTTAAATGGGCCAAAACAAGTAGACTTAAAAATTGTATTACCTAATTTCACTTAACTATTCTTTTGCACAATAAAAAAAACTGGCTTCAAGTATACATACACGGAGATACCAGTTGTATCTCAGTGTCACTGGTCCAGAGAGCAGAACAGTCTGGTCCAGTGATACCCTAGCAGAACTCAGTGGGCAAACAGAGAATCCCAGGTGGATCTAGGGACACCTACATCCACACCCCCACGAGGACACAGATTCTTGACTTCTGCTTACGGCCAATGTGGAATCAATCACAGGGACTGAATACACCCTTTCTCTTGAAACAATGAAAAAGTGGACAAAATATAGGAAATGATGATTTTCAAGACACTAGACATCAGTTATCCTTGGTAGGGAGGAAAGGAATGAGATGAGCTTTACAGTAGCCACAGCTCACGACCTGTGGGGAGAAACAGGTGTAAGCAGAGCAAACTGCCTGAAGTGAAACACGGATCCCAGCGCCTGGAGATCAAGGTTGTCAGGGTGCATGACAAAAGAAGGGCGCAGAGCTGTGCAGAGAGACCTGCAGAAGGCCTCCCTCAAATACTCGGCTGTGAACTGACCAACTCATGTGTCTGAGGAAAGGACCACCCAATAGGACTAGAGAATAATACCCCGTGCTCGGACAGGGCCAGGCTGGTGCCTGTTCCCACCAGCTGGGCTGGATTCACAGGACACTGGGCAGGGCATTCGGTACACTCTTGCCTCTGTGGAGGGGAATATCATCTCTGAACTGAGCATTGCTCCAGTCCCGCCTAACACATCTTAAGAGCAAGACCCAAGAGGATCAAGCTGTTTGCAAGTGGCTTAACCGTGCCTCAGAACAAAGCTCAAGAACACTTATAGGAATGCAAAAATATCCAAGTACCAGCAAGGTAGGATTCAAAATGCATGTTCTCTTAAAGATGACCAAGTGTGCAATGAATCAGGAAAATGCCACCTTACTGAAAACTAGGAGAAAAAGATAAATCCTCTATTATACGCAAATATTGCAATATATCTCTCCTTCAATAAAAGAAAATCAGTTAGGATATAAAATGTTTAAACAACAATATCAACCATCTTGACCTCATTGACATTTATAGAGAAACTCATCCAATAAACAGCAGAATACATGCTCTTTTCAAGTGACACAAAATTTTTACCAGGACAGACTATATTCAATACCATAAAACAAGTCCCAATACATTAAAAATAAATAAATTTCTACAAAATATGTTCTTGGATCACCATGAATTAAATTAGAAATCAAAACCAGATAGATCTCTGGAAAATCCATGGATATTTGGAAAGTGAATGCATCAAATAAAATATCAAAATTAAATTGTAGAACATTTTGAACCAGATTAAAATGAAAACATTAGGTAATAAAATTTGTGGAATGCTACTAAGGCAGCACTTGGAGGAGGGTATATTTAGCTCTGTATGTTAATATTAGGGGGAAGAAATCTCAAATAAATGACTTAAGTTTCCAACTTGAGAAACTAGAAAAAGAAGGGCAAATAAAGTTCAAAGTAGAAGAAAAGAAATAATAAAGATCAGAGCAGAAATCAAGGAAATAGAAAACTTTAAAAAAGAGAAAACCAATGAAATTAATAGCTAGCTCTTTGAGAATAGTACTAAAACTAATAAACCTGTAGCCAGACTGATTGAAAAATGAGAGAGGATACATTTTACTAATATCAGAAACGAAAGAGGCAGTATCACTACTGGTTCCATGGATGTTAAAAGGATAACAAGAGAATACAATGAATGACTTTATGCCAATACATTTTATTTGTTTTATAAATTTATTTATTTATTTTTGGCTGCATTGGGTCTTTGGTGCTGTGCATGGGCTCTCTCTGGTTGCAGCAAGCGGGGGTTACACTTCACTGCAATGCACAGGCTTCTCACTGCAGTGGCTTCTCTTGCTGGGGAACACAGGCTCTAGGCATGGGGTCTTCAGTAGTTGTGACACAAGGGCTCAGTAGTTGTGGCTCATGGGCTCTAGAGCACAGTCTCAGTAGTTGTGGCACACGGGCTTAGTTGCTCCGCAACATGTGGGATCTTCCCAGACCAGGGCTCAAACCTGTGTCCCCTCCATTGGCAGGTGGATTCTTAACCACTGCACTGCCAGGGAAGTGCCCAATACATTTTAAACCTTAGATGAAATGGACAGATGCCTTGAAAAACACAACTTATCAAAGTTCACTCAAGAAGAAATATGTAGTCTGAATAGCTCTATATATCCATTACATTTTCAAATTTGTTATAAACTTTTCAAAAATGAAAATTCTAAGCCTGAATGAATGGCTTTATAGGTGAATACCACCAAAAATGTAAGGAAGAAATAATACTAATTCCATATACACTCTTCTAGAAATTGAAAATGAGAGATAGTTTCCAAATGATTTTATGAGGCCAGCATTATCTTGATACCAAAACAAGACAAAGACATTACAAGAAAAGAAAACTATAGCCCAGTAATCCCTCATGCATGTAGATGCAAAATTCTTAAGAGAATTTTAGTAAGTGGAATCCAAACTACAGGTACTTTCCTGGTGGTGCAATGGTTAAGAATTGCCTGCCAATGCAGGGGGCATGGGTTCAAGCCCTTGTCCAGGAAGATCCCACATGCCACGGAGCAACTAAGCACATGTACCACAACTACTGAGCCTGCACTCTAGAGCCCATGAGCTACAACTACTGAGCCCACATGCCACAACTACTGAAGCCCACGTGCCTAGAGCCTGTGGTCCGCAACAAGAGAAACCACCACAATGAGAAGCCTTCACACCTCAAAAAAGAGTAGCCCACACCCACCGTAAATAGAGAGAGCCTGCACGCAGCAACAAAGACCCAACTCAGCCAAAAATAAATAAATAAATAAATAAATAAATTTATTTTTTAAAAAAGGACTCCAAACTACATATTAAAAAATCATCATGACTTGTGAAAATGACTATACTACACAAAGCCATCTACAGATTCAATGCAATCCCTATCAAACTACCAATGACATTTTTCACAGAACTAGAACAAAAAGTTGCACAATTTGTATGGAAATAAAAAAGACCCTGAATAGCCAAAGTAATCTTAAGAAAAAATAAAAAATAATGGAACTGGAAGAATCAGGTTCCCTGACTTCAGGCTATACTACAAAGCTACAGTAATCAAGACAGTATGGTACTGGCACAAAAACAGAAATATAGATAAATGGAACAGAATAGAAAGCCCAGAGATAAACCCATGCACATATGGTCACCTTATCTTTGACAAAGGAGGCAAGAGTATACAATGGAGAAAACAGAGCCTCTTCAATAAATTGTGCTTGGAAAACTGGACAGCTATATGTAAAAGAATGAAATTAGGACACTCCCTAATATCATACACAAAAATAAACTCAAAATGGATTAAAGACCTAAATGTAAGGCCACACACCATAAAACTCTTAGAGGAAAACATAGGCAGAACACCTTATGACATAAATCACAGCAAGATTCTTTTTGACCCTCCTTCTAGAGAAATGGAAATAAAAACAAAAATAAAGAAATAGGACCTAATGAAACTTAAAAGCTTTTGCACATCAAAGGAAACCATAAACAAGATGAAAAGACAACCCTCAGAATGGGACAAAATATTTGCAAATGAAGCAACTGACAAAGAACTAATCTCCAAAATATACAAGCAGCTTATGCAGCTCAATATCAAAAAAAAAAAAGAACCCAATCCAGAAGTGGAAAGAAGTCCTAAACAGACATTTTTCCAAAGAAAATATACAGATTGCCAACAAACACATGAAAGGATGCTGAACATCACTAATCATTAGAGAAATGCAAATCAAAACTACAATGAGGTATCACCTCACACCAGTCAGAATGGCCATCACCAAAAAATCTACAAACAATAAATGCTGGAGAGGGTGTGGAGAAAAGGAAACACTCCTGCAGTGCTGGTGGGAATGTAAATTGATACAACCACTATGGAGAACAGTATTGAGGTTCCTTAAAAAACTAAAAATAGAACTACCATAAGACCCAGCAATCCCACTACTGGGCATATATCCAGAGAAAAACATAATTCAAAAAGAGTCATGTACCACAATGTTCATTGCAGCACTATTTACAATAGCCAAGACATGGAAGCAACCTAGGTGTCCATCGACAGTTGAATGGATAAAGAAGATGTAGCACATATATGCAATGGAATATTACTCAGCCATAGAAAGAAATGAAATTGAGTTATTTGTAGTGAGGTGAATGGACCTAGAGACTATCATGCAGAGTGAAGTAAGTCACAAGGAGAAAAATAAATACCGTATGCTAACACATATATGGAAACTAAAAAAAAAAAAAATTGTTCTGAAGAACGTAGCAGAAGGACAGGAATAAAGATGTAGAGGTAGAGAATGGACTTGAGGACCCAGGGAGCGGGAAGGGTAAGCTGGGACGAAGTGAGAGAGTGGCGTGAACATATATACACTACCAAAAGTAAAATAGATAATTAGTGGGAAGCAGCCACATAGCCCAGGGAGATCAGCTCAGTGCTCTGTGTCCACTTAGAGGGGTGGGATAGGGAGGGTGGGAGGGAGATGCAAGAGGGAGGAGATATGGGGATGTATTATATGTATAGATGATTCACTTTGTTATACAGAGAAACTAACATACCATTGTAAAGCAATTATACTCCAATAAAGATGTTAAAAAAATTAATGTAGTTCACTATATTAACAAACTAAAAAAGAAGATCCAATCATATGATTATCTACTGAATAAATAAATACAGGAAAATATTTGTCAAAATCCAGCAACCTTTCTTTAAAAAGGTCCCAACACAGTAGGATTAAAGGAAACTTCCTTAAATTGATAAAAGTCACCTATGAAAATCTATAGCTAACATCATACTTAAAAGACTGAATGATTCCCCCCAAATATCATGAACAAGACAAGTATATCTCTCTCAGCACTTCTATTTAACTTTATACTGGAGGTTCTAGACAATACAATCAAGCAAGGAAAATAATAGTAGCCATCACAGAACATGGTCATCTATGTAGAAGATCCAAATGTATGTACAAGAAAAAAAAATCCTACTGGCACCAATAAGGAGTTTAACACGTCTAAAGTATATAATCAGTATACTAAAATCAACCATGTTTTTATATATTTGCAACAAATAATTGAAAATTAAAATTAAAGCAACAAAACCATTGGCAATAGCATCAAAAATTTAAATTATTAGGGATAAAGCTGTCTAAAGATCTGAAAGACCTGCAGACTGAAAAATAAGAAACTATTGCTGAGAGAAATTAGAGAACTAAATAAATGAAGAGCCATACCCTGTGAAAGGGTCAGAAAACTCAATATTGTTAAGATATCAATTTGCCTGAAATTGAACCAAAGTAATCCCAATCAAAATCCTAGCTGACATTTTTTTTGGTAGAAATTGACATTTTTTTTCTAAAACTCATATGGAAATGCAAATGACTAGAAGTAGAGAAAACAACTTTAAAAAAGAAAAACAAATCTTGAGAATAAATACTACCTTATTTCATGACTTATTATACTGCTATATTAACCAAGAGATTGTAGTATTGTAGAGACAGATAGATGGAATAATATAGAAGAAATAAACACACACAGACATATATATATATATATATATATATATATATATGCACACTTGATTTGAAAATGGTACTAAGACAATTCAGTGGATAAAGCATAGTCTTTTTGCAAATAGTGGTAGAATATTTGGATAACCATAGGTTAAAAAAACAAAAAAAATTCAAACTGCACTTTGCACCATATCTAGAAATAAACCCCAAATGGACCATAGACCTAGATGTAAAACCTAAAACATGAAATCTTCTAGAGAAAAATACAGGAGTAAAGGTTCATAACCTTGAGTTAGGCAAGGATTTCCTTAATGGAATGTCAAAATGTACAGTCCATAGAGGAAATTATTGATAAATAGAACTTCCTCAAAATTAAAATGTCTGCTCTTGGAAACACTGTTAAAAGAATAAAGAGACAAGCCATAAACTGGGAGAAACTATCCTCAAGCCATATGCCTTAAAAAGCACTTGCATCCAGGATTTATAAGGAACGTTCAAAACTAATGATAAGTGTCTTAGTCTATTCAGGCTATAACCAAAACCACAGACTAGAGGGCTTATAAACAACAGAAATTTAATGCTCACAGTTGTGAAGGCCTAAGATCATGGCACACGCATGGTCAGGTGGGAGCCCTCTTTCAGGTTGCAGACTCCTCATTGCGTCCTTATATGGAGGAAGAGGCCAGGGAGCTCTCTGGAGCTTCTTTTATGAAACTAATCCTATCCATGAGGGCTCCACGCTCATGACTAAGCACCACCTGAAATCTCCACCTACTAATACCATCACCTTTGGGGTTTGGATTTCAACATACGAATTTTTAGGGAGACAGAAACATCCAGACCTCAGCAATAAACATATATACAAACTCATACAAAGTGGCAAATATGTGCACATCCGTTCGATCAGATACTTCACTAAAGAAGTTATATTGAAGGCAAATAAGCCCCTGCAAAGTTATTCAACATCATTATTCATCAGGAGAAATGCAAAAACGTTCTGGAAAACACTTTAGAAGTTTCTTAAAGAGTTAAACTTACCCTTCTCATATGATCCAGACATTACATCCCTAGGTAGTTCCCCAAAAGAAATGAAAGCATAAATAAAAAATAAAAGTAGCAGAACTAATGTTTATTCTTAAAGTAATATTTTGTCAAGCAAATTATTCTGTAAAAACCTCATGTACCTGCTGTTTTTTCTTTGCCTGAAGCACTCTTCACCCCTTGCTCTGCATAGTTCCTTCTCTCACATCCTCCAAAATTCCAAACAAATAACACCTTCTTATTGAAACTTTTCCTAAAACAACTAACTGGAAAGGCACCCTATTCCTTTACACTTTACACATCTGTTAATTATGTACAATTTGAAAAACAAATTCAGTTCCCTACCCTTATAGAACTTACGTTTTACTGAGGGAAGACAGACAATAGTAAAATAAATATTTGTTGGATGGATAAATAATCACATGCAGCTGCAAAGTTGGCTAAAACATTTGAATTTATCAAGAAGTCTATTTTAAAGAAGGATGTGTATCTACTATGGTTAATTAATGACCTTGCTCAAAGTATGTGTTGCCTTGAGATATTGACTCATGATGACAAAATGGATTATAAATCCTAAGTACATAAGTGTACATACACAGGACATACCTTGAAAAATGTCTGATTGATAGTGATGCATGATCACAGATGTTTGCAGATGGCTGGTCTAGGTCAAGGCCAACTGTAGACCTAAGGGAAACCCCTCTCATTTCAAGAAGATAGAGACTGACCTCCTCACATGCTGGCTGGGAACCTGGTGAGGGATGAATGGGCTGATTTATTTTAACATGTTTGTTTCTGTCCAGATATTTTGTTTGACACTCCTCCTATGAGATGGGAAAGGAAGAGGAAGGAAGCAAAGCAACACTGATTTTTTTAAACCATCGTTTAGTGTCTCTGGTGGTTTTCTCTCTCTCTCTCTGTGTACGCTTTGCTTCCCCAGCCACTTCTGAGCCATGGAAGCAAAAATAGCCATGAACATAGAGTCTGGCTGAGTGCCCTGGCAGGTTTTTTTTTTTTTCATACATCATTCATAATCTGCTGCAGTGACTATACAATGCAGCACATAACCTCGGTAGAGAGGAAGGATAAAGGAAGAGTGTGCCCACGTGAGGGCTTGGCCATACTTATGACTACAAAGCATCCTATGCTATCTGCTCATACAGTTTCTGCTAATAAAGGAAAAAATACACTTGAATCAAGGACTTTTTTTTCTTCCTGAGTTTATTGACTTTGACTTTGATATTTCAATAAGTTAGCTAACTGCAGAAATAAGTCTAAATCTTTGTTTTTATATTTAGACAAGGAAAATAATTTTCTTTTGATGTCAGTGGCTTCACAGACACAAGTTCAAGGGAGCCTTTGTCTTCTCGGTTTGTAGAAAATTAGTTTTGATTTTACATACCCATGCACACATGCACACACACACACTCACACTCATATAGGCAGATTGACAGTAGAATAAAGGTCATCACATTTCCTCCTGAATTCCAATTTAGGGGAAAATTAAGGTCATGGTCAAATTAAGCAATGTCATTTTTTCTAAATCAATAGTTCTTCATATTTTGGGGTCACAGACCTCTCTGAGTATCTGAGAAAGTTATGGAAACTCTCTGAGGGATGGGGGTAGGGTGGGAAGCATAAAACATTTTTCATACAATTTCCAGAAACATATGGCCCCTCATATTTTTCAGAGGAAAAATCTCTGCTTCAGGTCTGAAATGCAGTGTGCACTAGCAATGCCATTATTTATAACTCAGTAGCAGAGACTGGAGTGGGGAAGCAAACTTCATCCTTGAAACAAAGAGAATGGCTGCCTCATTCACCCAGAAACTCCCCAAGGCCAAAGGCCTTGTCTTTGATTCCAGTTCTGTTTCCACGCAGCCCACAGGTATAACATACTACCTACAGTCAGTCTCCACAAATGAAAGGGCCAAGCAGTGCTTTGAAGAATCTCCTGGGTGGCTTTTTTAAGTGGGAACAATTCTAACCTCGAGTCCATCTAGGAGGAAGTCTCAGTGGGTGACTACGGTCCACAGCTGCCCACCCCACTCTTTGTCACTGTGGTCACCAAGCTCACACATCTCACCCCTGTTCTGAGGAGGGAGGCTTGCTCTCGGTTGTAACGCTAGGCAGAAAATCTTTTGTCACTCCACGGACGCTTGGCAGGCTTCACTCTCCCCGCAAAGTCTTAAAAGGAGAGTTTAGCAGGGTTTGGGAAAGGGGCAGACCATCACTGAAACACTGCATCTGACCCATCTTCCTCTAGGGAGGCAGCATGAGAAACAGAAGCATGCGTGTCTCCAGGTGCTGTGTTATTCTCCCTTGCTTGTCACACACAAGCTATTGCTCAGGTGCAAGATCAAGAATGTAGAAGTATTAAAAAGTGGGAAAGCCGATCTGGAAGTTTCTAACCACCATAAGGATTATGAAGCCACATGGATATATGGTGCTTGCCCTTACCTGGCTGCGGTGCCCCTGTGAGCCTCCATGGCTGCTCTGGGATGAGCCTACACATCCTCTGTGCATCGGGAAACACTCCAGTCCCGTGAAGCTGGAAAATGAGCTCTGCTTCTCGGCAGCAAACCTGCAACCAGTCACTTCGTGGGGCACAGAATGAGGGTGCAGGTTCCTGTCCGTTATGTCATGAGGGTCCAGCTTGGTCATACATCCTCCTATTCTGCTTGACTTGACTTCTTCGATGCTGACATTCACTTGCAATTCTAAACCCAGTTTCTGACCCTTTTCTGTGAAGTCTTTTTCATATTTCCAGTGAGCGTTCACCACTTTCTCCTCTATGTTCCCAGAATCCTCTAGCTTTATCGTGTTTTTCCATCTCCAAATAACACCTCTTTTCAAGAGGATGCACAGGGTCTTGGCCTCAGACAGCAGAGCCTGAGGCAAAGGGACTCTGTAACTACTTAATGAGAAACGCCATCCATGGAGCAGGGGCAGGGCAGCACAAAGGTGCGTCATCAGACTGACCGACATTTTTTGAAGAGCACTCATGTACCCAGACTTGTGGGTCCATCTTCCCAGCGGCTGTACAAGCGTCTGCTTCTCAACGCAGGCTTTCTGGAGGAGGGAAGAGGAAGAATACATCTCCAGTTCCCTCTCACTGGTGGAAGGTGATCTCCACAGGGCATCACACGCCCCTGAGCTTTCTGGTCGGGCACGTGGTGCCCGCAGCACATCCTGAGAAACCCTGGAGCCAGAGATAAACAAGGTGTGAGGGGCTCACACGAGGCACAGCTCTACTAGCTTGTGTCCATGAGATAACGATGGTTGGAGATCATACAAGAGGAAGCAGCAGGGTGGTGAGGCTGGGCCTGGAACGATTGGCCAAAGGCACCTGAGCAGATCTGTGGGTGGTTCAGTGTGGCACATGAAGCCCCCTAACAGTCACAGGTATGTCATAAATGTGTCATATATGGAAAATTCCAGAATCTTCAAGTCACAAGGAAACTTAGAGACTAATCTACAACCTGACCTGGGAGCCCCTTCTGCAGCATCCCTGAAAGAGCCATCCCGACCAGGAGCACCAGCGCTCCCTGAGGTCGACCATCTGCTGCTCCGGGCTGTAATAACGGGAAACCCCTGCACCCGCAGCTGTCCCCCTGCTGGCCATTAGATCTGGAATGAGGGAATTCCTCTGCTTCAAGCCAGTCCTTCAAGTGTTTTCAGAGTATCCTTTTCTAGGTTAAAAATGTTCAGGTTTCAGAACGAACAACCCACAACTACACACAACAACATGCGTGAATCTACAAAAGTGAGGCCAAGCAGAAGAATCCAGATGTAAGGAAGCACGCACTGTGTGTTCATTTAGACCCAGTGCAAGAGCCACAGCTGCTCCATGCTGAGAAGCCCTTGGGAGGTTCACAGTGAGGCAAGGGACTCCTGGGTGCTGGCAGCTTTCTGATCCTTCATCTGGATGCTGACTACACTTTTGAATTAATTTGTGAGATTTATCAAGCCATCCACTGAAGTGTACTCTTTTCTGTATGCATATTTGACTTCAATGTTTTCTTTGAATGTCCGATCTCATGGACCATTACTCTGATGAAATGGGGTCCAGATCTCCCACTACTTTTTACCTTCTGTATCTTTGCATGGTGCCCACCTGAAAATGGGACCTCCAGGAAGTACCAAGACTGATTCTGATCTTATCACTCCCAAATCTTATTGTAAAGTAATTTCCAGGACTGGACACTCAGCCTCCACTGATGCAACTTTAAATGGTTTGGAAGTTTGACCATTTTTTTAAAATAACACAACTAATGATAACTTTTTTTCTTACATTTTCCCATACAGTAATCCCGTGGCCAAAATATTCAACAAACACACGGGATTCCATGGCTAACATACAACTATTTTAGAATGATGTGAAATGGACCACAAGGTTTCAAGCCTATGTTTCCACCCTGAAATTTGCTAACATAAGCATTATCTTTCTACCAAGATACTACTTTAAAAATGACTTAATAAATGATAATACCCCCATGTGATGTGATTTTATCCAGATATTAAAATGACATGTGAAGAGTTTGCAATCCTGAAAACATATCCATCAGTAAACACCCATGAAGAGTGTGAAATCCGAATGGGCACAGACACATGAACAGGCGATTCCTCTGTTGTTACGGATGCTTCTGGAGACCTGTTCATCCTCACGGGCTGGCCAGCTCTAGGAGCGCACCTTGCCCACCTGTGGGCAGCTTGGAAAAGGTGGCACCAGATAGAGTTAGGTAATGACCAGGCCAAGGAAGGGTAGAGTCTGCTGTCACATGCGGAAAATCCTGAAGATTAAGGAAAGAAGGGAAGTCTTTCAGCAGGATCTAAAAATTGATTAATTCATCATTCCTGAATTTCCTCTCCTTCTAACAATTCAGGAGAACTAATTTCAGATTAAAATAAGTTTCTGGAAAGGATGAAGACCATACTCCATACAAAGTTATTATTTAAAGGAGAACAGAGAGAGAGATTATACTGGTGGATAAAGCCACATCCCAGGCATGACAGCCCCAGTCAGGCACACCTGCTCCCTCTCTTTTCTGCTCCTGGACCAGGAGGGCTGAAATGACCTGTGCTGCAGTGACCATTGGTGTGGATCCGGGGCAACAGGATGTGAGAGAGTGAACTGAGGGGGTTCCAACCACAAGGCTCTGCAAGAGAGTGATGTCCTGTTTCTTTCTGCAGTGTGTAAGTAAATGAAGGGTGTGAGTAAGCTTACCACCACAGGTACAACGTGAAGAGTTGAAGGGGAGGGAGGAACAGCCAGAGCATTAGAGGACAAAGTCAAAGAGGAGAGACGACATGGGTGGTGACCCTGCACCTCACCAGTGCTGAACACCCTTGGGGAAAGTCTTCTAGCTCTCTGTGCCTCAGTGCCCTCACCTGAACATGGTCATCATGCCTCTGTGCTTTGTCGTGGAAAGCCCTGGACAAACTGCAGCTCACCTGCAGTGGGACGTCGGGTGAGGGCTCCTCTGCTCTGTTGGCATCCTGCAGAGGTGTGCTCGGCCGGGGACACCTCGAGGGACCAGGGCACTGTGCGCTGGGTGGGGGAGCTGTGACCTATTTCTCCCCATCTTAAGGAACAAGGGTGCCAGTCCTACAGGAATTTGAGTGTGGGCACAGCACCTCCTGCTGGGTGGAAGGGAGGGAACTTTCAAAGGAAGCTCTCAAGTCATTCTTGTTTCCATATGGTGGTTTTAGAATTAAATAAGATAGAATCAATCAGGCATTTAGCATAGTGCATGGCATAGGATAATTTCTCATTATATACCATAATTATATTCTAGCCCATATACAGAGTCTATCCCAATTCTGGCCACCTGGAGAATTTTGTAACTTAATTGCCTTTTTTTTTTGATGAAGAGACTGAGGTTCCAAGAGGCTATGTGATTTTCCCAAGCTACCAGCTAAACTGTAACCGTCCTGAACATTTCAATATGGTTATTGACACTTGGTGTGCTCCATAAGTAACTATTGAGCTGTGTTGGTTAATTTAGCCATTCAGCTAGTAAATGGCAAAATAGGCAGATAAACCTTGACTCTCTGACTCCCAGGTTGTGTCCGTGTCCATCACACCATGTTAACTTCCTTCCTTCACTTGCTTCTTGATTCCTCCTCTGACATCACACTAACCATTGAAAGTCATCTCAGTTGTGCTCTTGACCACTAAAATGTAGAGAAGGGAGTGGGTATCATGCGTCCAAACAAAAACATGAAGTGTTTTTGCAGAAAATCTCACTGACATTCTATGACACACTCTTGAGAAATGCCAGGAAAGTATCAACCTTATTGTGCACACACTTTTCCACAGACATTTTCTTCTGGTTTGTACTGCTCGGGCTCTCAGGGATTTATCCCTCTTTTTAAGTAGCCAAGAAAAACACCAGCTGCTCCCTGGAAGCCCATTCTGTCGTGGAGAATTTCTCCTTTTTATTAGAGCATTTGCTTCTCTCCGGTCCCATGGCCAGCTGTCTTCTGCTCTTTATGTCTATTGTGTGCATGCTTAGCTTTTAAAATTGTCTTGGGTCTTAACCTTAAGCATCTGAGTCACAGCTAGTTAGTCTTCAAATCACTAGTCAGTGTCTCCTGAAACTCACTTCTCTATTTGCCTAACGGGGAGTTCCTGGCTTTCTCCTATCTGTGATGGTCATGACTCAGTGGGCTTCCTTAACATTGAAAATCCTCAAAAACCATTTAGCTACCTTAAAAGGGCAAATGGCCGAGGCAGGGTGGTCATTTCCAGCCACGGGAAGATTCCTCAACAATCCGTCTGAAGGTCAAGAAGCTGTTTCCCCTTGAATTGAACATCAGGATTAAGTGGGAGGTAAACTTGCCTTTGTAAAGCAGCCTGCTTGCCTTCTGAATATGTGTTATTTAAGTGATGCCCTTGTTACCTGGAGAGCTTACCTACATCAGTTGGAAACCACATATGGACTTCCCAATAATACACCTACTTCTGTGATTCTGTCTGTCTTTTATTGGCATTTTTTTTCTTTCTTTTCACTTGAGTTTTTTTTTTTAACATCTTTGTTGGAGTATAATTGCTTTACAATGGTGTGTTAGTTTCTGCTTTATAACAAAGTGAATCAGTTATACATATACATATATCTCCATATCCCCTCCCTCTTGCATCTCCCTCCCACCCTCCCTATCCCACCCCTCTACGTGGCCACAAAGCACTGAGCTGATCTCCCTGTGCTATGCGGCTGCTATGTGCTATGTGCTATGCGGCTAGCTATCTATTTTACATATGGTAGTGTATATATGTCCATGTATTGGCATTTTTTTGAATAGTATTCCTGAATTCTATCACTGTGTCAAGTCCAAATCTCTAAATACATTGACGTATAGAGTAAAACAGAGATTTGCCTCTTGGTATGTCAGAAAACATCAAAGTTAAAGAGTACTCATATTCTATAACCAAACAATAGATGTAGGATATTCTGCTTAAAGCCAGAAAGCAGAGGAATTTCAGACTAAGGGTAAAAAGAAATAATATTATAATTGTGATAAACAGACAGTTCAAGTTGAGACCAGTTAAGTACCACAAGTTAGATGTTTGAGAAGTCATCCTTCAGGTAGATTACACACCTGTGTGTAGGTGTGAGTGTGTGTACATGTATGTCAGTCATCATTGTCAGCAGGATCTCATTAGAGAAATTAATGGAGAGTTTGAATTAGTGAATGTTTTTAAAGAAATTTAAATTACATCAGTTGATACTTTAAGGAAGTGTTTTGATTTATTCTTTTAACTAGCGTATATCAATTGTTGACAAGCAATTGGGTAATTTGAATATACTTGACGGATGTAAAAAAAATTGCTATCTTAGGCCTGCAAATTTATATGCATAGTTATTTTGTTGGCAATATCTTTCTTCTCTGGCAGTACCAAGGTTAATCCTGTTGAATAATCAAAACAATGACCAAGACATTACTGCATTTGTGAGAGAGTTAAACTTACATCATATGAATGCATTTTCTGTTTCTTGCTATGAGTATAGTGTGTGTGTGTGTGTGTGTGTGTGTGTGTGTTCATCCAAGCCTAAATCTCTCCATGGCATCATAGAAATCAAATATAACTAGAAAAGAAGATGAAGAGAAAGTAATAGCCACCTATACACACTCTCTGCCAACTCCTACACTCACCATCTCCCTCCTACCATATAGCATTTTCTAACTTTCTAGTTCATGTCAAATTTGTCCCTTTTAGTAAATGTCAATCAGCATCTATAATTATTCCTTATAGGAATAAAAGTGTTTAGTAACCTTTAACAATTGTGCTGAATACATTTTTTTCATTCAAGTTTGAAAAGCAATGTTAGCATGACATTGTTTTATGAAGGTATTTGCGTTCAAACAAGGTAAGCTCCCTGTCATGATGGGGGGTTGTTGAAGGAAAGATATGTGATGTAAGGAGCCCAGGAGAGATGCAGTGTCATGGAGTAACCTGGGTTCTAGAAACCGACACCTTTATCATCATGAGTGTTAAAAGGGGCTCTGGAGGATGAAGACTGGTGAGAAGGGAGATGGGTCCTGCTTTGCTATCCTGCAAGTCTTTCACCAATTCACCACAGGCTACTCCTCTCTCAGCTGCATGTAACACTGGGTATCAACCTCTGGAAATGAGTTGAAAGGTTTGTCCAATTTTACACCCAGAAGTATTTAGCTTTTATCCTTGAATGTGACTTTAGCAGGATGTAGTATTCTGAGATTAAAGTAATTTTTCCCAAGGACTTTGAAAACTTGGAAGACCTCCCCACTAAGTTACTGTAGCATCCATCACTGCATATGAGAAGTGTGTTACCGACCTGATCTTCACTCCTGTGTCAGTAACGTGGGTCTCTCCACGGAATCTCTCTGTCTCTCTCTTTGTCTCTCTCATGATTTTGAGAATGTTTCCTTCTTAGATTTGTTATTCTAAATGTTATTATCTTTATGTCCTCTTTATGATAGCTATTCTTTAGTATATGAGGAGATTCACTTATCAGTAGGAAGTCAATTTTTATAATGGTTCTATATATGCTCAAAAATAATTATGAGGACAAAGTTCTATATATATTTTATTCAATTAAACTAGTCAGTTACAATGTATATAATTAACATACCCTTATAATTGAGAAGAATGTTAAAATCTCCCTTTATTTCTGTAAATTTGTTCTCTTTTCTCTTATTGTTGCTACTATGCTAAACAAATATTCTTCACTCCATTTTATTCTTTTAATTATTTGGAAGTTACATTCTCCTGAAAGTCTTTTTTTTGTGATCACACTCAAGATATTAACAGATATATGAAAAAATAAAGTTAATCATGATCTCTATAGCTTTCCTCATCAGTGATCTAATAAAAATTTATAATAATAATTTATTAGATCACTGCACTCCTATCAAGTGTTACTAATGTCCAATTTTTCAGTTCCTTTTTTATCACAGCATGCAAATAATAAGAATTATAAGTATTATTTTTATTGCTTTTGAAAGACAATGTTTATTTAGATTTACTAACTATTCTTATTTTTAATTTTTAAAATTGAAGTATAGTTGATTTATAATTGACTAGTTTCTGGTGTACAACATAGTGATTCAATATTTCTATAGATTATACTGCATTTAACGTTATAAAATAATGACTGTATTTTCCTGTGTTGTACAGTATATCCTTGTAGCTTATTTTATTTTATTATTTTATTTTATTATTGCTTTAATGGTAGACTTTTTTTAAACATCTTTATTGGAGTATAATTGCTTTACAATGGTGTGTTAGTTTCTGCTGTATAACAAAGTGAATCAGATATACATATATCCCCATATCACCTCCCTCTTGCATCTCCCTCCCACTCTGCCTATCCCATTCTTCTAAGTGGTCACAAAGCACTGAGCTGATCTCCCTGTGCTATGTGGCTGCTTCCCATTAGCTATCTATTTTACATTTGGTAGTGTATATATGTCCATGCCACTCTCTCACTTCGTCCCAGCTTCCCCTTCCCCCTTCCCATGTCCTCAAGTCCATTCCCTACATCTGCGTCTTTATTCCTGTCCTGGCCTTAGGTTCTTCAGAACTATATTTTATTTTTCTTTTTTTTTTTTAGATTCCATATATGTGTTAGCATACGGTATTTGTTTTTCTATTTCCGACTTACTTCACTCTGCATGATAGACTCTAGGTCCACCAACCTCACTATAAATAACTCAATTTCATTTCTTTCTATGGTTGAGTAATAGTCCATTGTATATATGTGTCACATTTTCTTTATCCATTCATCTGTCGATAGACACTTAGGTTGCTTCCATGTCCTGGCTATTGTAAATAGTGCTGCAGTGAAACTTGGGCTACATGACTCCTTTTGAATTATGGTTTTCTCAGAGTATATGCCCAGTACTGGGATTGCTGGGTTAAATGGTAGTACTATTTTTAGTTTTTTAAGGAACCTCCATACTGTTCTCCATAGTGGCTGTATCAATTTACATCCCCACCAACAGTTTGTACCTCTTAATCCCCTATCCCAATGTTCCCCTCTCCACTTTTCCCTCCCCACTGGTAACCAATAATTTGTTCTATGTATCTGTGAGTCTGTTTCTGTTTTATTATATTCATTTGTTAGCTTTTTTTTTTTATATTCCACATGGAAGTGATAACATACAGTACATAGCTTTCTCTTTCTGACATAGTGAAATACTAATCGGAATACCACCTAGATCCATCAAAGTTGTTTCAAATGGCATTATTTCATTATTTTTTATGGTTGAGTATTATTTCATTGTATATATACACCATATCTTCTTTATTTATCCATCTGTTGATGGACTTTTAGGTTGCTTCCATATCCTGGCTATTGTAAATAATGCTGCTATTACTATTAGTATACAGGCATCTTTTTGAATTAGTGTTTTCACTTCTTTCAGATATATATTCAGGGTGGAATTTCTGAATCATATGGTATTTCCATTTTTAGTTTTTTGAGAAACCTTCATACTGTTTTCCATGGTGGATGCACCAGTTTTTATTCCCATCAAAAGTGTACTAAGATTCCATTTTCTCTACATCCTCACCAACATTTGTTATCTGTAAACTTTTTGATGATAACTATTTTGACAAGTGTGAGGTGATATCTCATTGTAGTTGTTGATTTCTCTGATGATTAGTGATGTTGAGCACTTCTCATGTGCTTATTGGCCATCTGTATATCATCTTTGGAAAAATGTCTATTCAGATCTTCTGCACATTGTTTAATTGGGTTGTTTGATTTTTTGATGTTGAGTTGTATGAGCTGCTTATATATTTTTGATATTGACCCCCTTATCAGTCACATATTTTGCAAATATTTTCTCTCATTCAGTAGTTTTCTTTTTAACATCTTTATTGGAGTATGATTGCTTTACAATGGTGTGTTAGTTTCTGCTTTATAACAAAGTGAATCAGTTATACATATACATATGTTCCCACATCTCTTCCCTCTTGCGTCTCCCTTCCTCCCACCCTCCCTATCCCAACCCTCTAGGTGGTCACAAAGCACTGAGCTGATCCCTCTGTGCTGTGAGGCTGCTTCATTCAGTAGGTTTTCTTTTCATTTTGTAAATGGTTTCCTTTCCTCTGAAGAAAAAAAAAATGCTTTTGATTTTAATTAGATTTATTTTTGCTTTTATTCTCTTTGCTTTAGGAGATAAATCATATATATATATATATATATATATATATATATATATATATATATATATATATAGAGAGAGAGAGAGAGAGAGAGAGAGAGAGAGCTATGATTTACAACACAGAGTGTTCTGCCTATGTTTTCCTCTAGGAGTTTTATGGTTTCTGGTCTTATATTTAGGTCTTTGATCCATTTTGAGTCTATTTTTGTTTATAATGTGAGAAAATGTTTTAATTTCATTATTTTATATGTAGCTGTCCAGTTTTCCCAGCAGAGTGGGCATCCTTATCTTGTTCCTGATTTTCGAGGAAAAGCTTTAAGCTTGTCTCCATTGAATATAGTGTTAGCAGTGAGTTTGTTATAAATGGCTTTTTTTATGTTGAGACATGTTCCTTCTATACTGACTTTGAGAGAGTTTTCACCATGAATGGATGTTGAATTTTGTCAAATGTTTTTTCTATGTCTATTGAGAAGATCATGTGATTTTTTCCTTCCTTTTGCTAATGTGGTATATCACATTGCTTGATTTGCAGATATTGAACCATCCTTGCATCCCTGGAATAAAGCTCACTTGATCACAGTGTATGACCTTTTTTATATATTGTTGAATTTGATTTGATAATATTTTGTTGAGGATTTTTGCATCTATATTCATCCGAGATATTGACAGGTAGTGTTTTTTGTAGTGTCTTTGTCTGGTTTTGGTATCTGGGCAATGGTGGCCTCACAGAATGAATTTGGGAGTGTTCTCTCCTCTTCAGATTTTTGGAATAGTTTGAGAAGCATAAGCTTTAACTCTTCCTTATATGTTTGTTAGAATTCTCCCATGACATCCTGGACTTTTGTTTGCTGGCAGTTTTTTTTAATTACAAATTCAATTTCACTGCTAGTGATTAGTCTGTTCAGATTGTCTATTTCTTCCTGATTCATAGTTGGAAGGTTGCATGTTTCTAGAAATGTGCCCATTTCTTTTAGAGTGTCCAATTTGTTGACATATGACTGTTTATAATATTCTCTTATGATTTTTTTTGTATCTCTGTGATACCTGTTGTTATTTTTCTCTCTCACTTCTTATTTTGTTTATTTGGGTCCAATTATTCTTTCTTGCAGTGTATTCTAGCTTCAGTCATCTTCTTTCTAGAGTAAGCTCTCTTATTCTTTTATAAAACTTTAGTTAGTGCTGAAATTCCTCAATCTTTGTTTGAAAATATCATTATTTAAAATTTAGTATTAAACAATAGCTTAGTTGGATGTAAAATTCCAAGAATAAGGTTATTTTCTTTTAATACTTTGAAGATTATTCTATTATCACATGATTTATGTTGTTAATATACAGAAGTCTTTTGTCAGGCAAATTTTTACTACATAAGGAAATCTGTTTTTGTTTTATTGGAAAAATTTAAGATTTTTTTCTTTTTGGACTTTGTAGTTTCTTTATGATGTGTCTAGCTGTCTATATGTTTTATTGATATTTATCCAATTGGATTCATTCGTAATTATGCTTAGGAAAATTCAGGTGTTTTCCTTAACTCTGAAAAGTGTCTAACCTTTATACTCCAAATATTTCTTTTCTCTCATTCTTCCTATTCTCCCCTTTTGGAATCCACATTAAATCTATGTTGGACAATAATTTTGCTCTTCATTTCTGCATATATAGATATACACATATATGTATATATATATATATATATTTCTATGTGTTTTTTAAAATAAATTTAAGTTATTCAGTGCTTATATTTTCCTAAGCATTTCATAAATACTATTTAATTTAGTCCTTAAAGCAACCCTTGAGATAATACTGTGTAAATCCCTAGAGTAATCTTATAGTTCACTATATGTCTATTCTGCTTTGTGCAGCCTCCTCATTCCCGCAGCTTTTTTCATTTCAATTATTTCATAATTTTCATATCTGTGTGCTATTTGGCTGTATCCTGCACCTCCATTACAAGGTGAGTCCTCTTCTTCATGCCTTTGCTTGTGAATGTTTTCATCTCCTAGTCCTCCCCAGCAGTTCTACCATGTGAAGTTCTGGGCATCTTTCCTGACTTAATCACATCTCCTGACTATTGTCACAGTAGGTTCCCTCCTTGTGTGTTGGATTTTGGATTTGTCTTGAATGGATGTTATATCTGCTATCCTTGGCAACCTGGGTTGGAGGTGAGTCCCTAAAATGTGATTTTTGTGTTTCCTTTTTCGTTGCCACAGAGATAATTCTGGCTGTGTGCCCCTTTTATGCCAGTTAATCAACTTTTAGTTATGGGTAATGTAAACTTCAACTGTTAGGCAGACCCAAATTACATATGCTTTGAAAGACTTTTTTTTCACTCTCAGTGCCCAGGTCAAGGCTAGTCAGTTTACTTGTTTGCTTCCTGAACTAATCAGCAAACTTTTCTTCCCTACCTTTTACTGAATATGTAGTTCTGTGAGGGTCATAATTTTATGCCACAGACTATGTGTAGACCCATGGATTTTATTACACAGGTTTGTTCCTCTCACTACAGCCTGGTCTCCCATCTCCTAACCTTGCCAGAAAACTGCAGCAACAGCTGCTCCTTGCACCTTCCTTTCAGGGTCTTCCTAAACTTTGACATTGTTGGAAATTTCTATTGATTTCTGGATACTATATATATATATATATATGTATATATCAACATATATCCACGACGCTCTATCCAGCATATACTATGGCACAGCAGCTGATAGGGGGAACTCTGAAGCCTATTGCCTTGGTTCAAATCCCAGTCCCACCAAATCGTAGATGTCAAAAGTTTTGAAAATTTTATAACCTCTTTGTACTTCAGTTATATCATTTGTAAACTGGGAATGATAATATTCCCTTTCTCATAGGGTGTGTAAGGAATAAGTAACTTTACATATGCAAATCATTTAGAGATATTCTTACACTCTATGTAAGTGGTAACTACCATTATAATTGTTAAATGTTCAGGTTATTTAGAAGGTCAGCTTGCAAGGAATACATGTCCCCTTCAATATGGTACTCTTTCAACTGTGTTTTAAATAATCAGCTCTTTTACAGAAAAGCTTCATTTTATATTGGTTTATTATGTACATAAATTGTCTTACTCAATTGTCATACAAGCCCTGAAAGGTTGGTATTATTTTCTCCATCTAGGAAGTAAGAAAACTGGACATGTGGATAACTCTCACAGCTTCAGCATTGATGAGGATCCAGATCCCAGCCTAATCCTAAAGCCCTCGCTCTTTCTACTTGTTTTGAAAACAGGTATGTCTTGTCTCTAGCTTTAGTGACTCTAGCAGTAACCAGATTTTTTTGTACCATAACATACTAGACATGCCTCCCCCAGGACTTTCTGTTCAGTGTACCTGAATTGCTATGTACAAGAAAGGGAGAAGGAGCTAGATGAGTGCTGAATTTGCAAATCTAAGCTTCCATTGGGATGCAAAACATCATACACAATGGACAGGTGGATGGACTAGGCTATGGTTTGGGGTGTGATTATAATGGAGGAAAATCTAGACAGGAGTAGAGATTGCCCCACACTGTCTGTGACCATACACTGCCCTGCAGGTTGTCCTTGCCTTACCAATATTTATTTTTATTTACTTATGTATTTATTTGACTGTGCCGGGTCTTAGTTGTGGCACATGGGATTTTTTAGTTGCAGCATGTGTGATCTTCATTGCCATGTGTGAGATCTTCCTTGTGGCATGCAAAATCTTTAGTTGCAGTATGCAGTCTCTTAGTTGCAGCATACGGGCTCTAGCTCCCTGACAAGGGATTGAACCCTGGCCCCCAATGTTGGGAGCACAGAGTCTTAATAACTGGGCCACCAGGAAAGTCCCCTTGCCAACACTTAATTCAATGAAAGACCAATATATGTCTAATAGGTGTCAGGAAAACCCAATCTAAACCCCCGGACCCTGCCCCACATCCCAATTAAGAATACCTGTAAGAGGAAAATTGTGATGATGTGGTAGTACAGTATTTCTTCCCCAGCACCACAATGAGTGTTTTTTTTCTCCAAATTGAAAATGAATTCATGGCCACTGTAGCTGGAACTTGGTTTCCCCATGAAGAAATGATGTGTGAGTTCCTGGGCAGGTGCACAGAGCATTTCAAACACAATTACAGAAAGAGATCATTACTTCACCTCATTCAGCTATATCTGAGAATACATAGAATTGTTTTGTTTTAGAATAAGTGATCAAACTTCTTCACAAATGTCTTGAAATAAACTTTTGGAATTCAGTCTGTTGGAGAGTTCAAACTGGTTGTATTAACATTTGTTTTGTTCTGTGATGTTCTATGATCAAAAAGCCACTGAACATTTTCCCTTGAACTCTTGCATATCCTCTGTGAAGAAATACAATTTGATTGTTTGTTTGTTTGTTTGCGGGAATGTAAAGGTTCATTAACATTTAATCATAGGATTGAAAGATATCTTTCCATCTGTATGCCTCTCTCTTATTATTCCCCAAAAGTTCATTAGACTTCTATGTCTGGTGTTTTTCTCTGTCCTCAGCTACCAAAAAGTTTCAGCCAAGTTGGATGGGTTCCTTCTCAGAGTTAAGAATCCAGGGTTTTGGTCGACTGCTGAGGTGTGAAGATGTCCCACTGCTGGTGTGTTGGGGCCCAGCAAAGGGACAGATGGGAGGCACCATGTGGCTGAAGGTGGACAATGGTTGTAAGATTGGAGTCCATTTGTGCATTTTGTTCTCAGTTAGCACTTTTCTGTGAGAACACTTTTTTCTCTATAATAAAAATATTCAGGAAGGAGGTCAGCATGGTGGTGCACAGACCTGGACCTCATCTCCTTGTTGGTCTATGAACATCCCATTGTCAGGGCCTTTCCAGGGACATCAACCCAACTGGTTTAAGCCTCCCAGTCCTTCAAGTCTCCCCATACCTGCCACACATGCCCTGCTAGCTCCTCCTATTTTGCATTAAATTGTTATTTTCCATCTTATGTAACATGTGCTTGGAATCACTTGTTCATGCTTTAGTGTCTATCCCTCTTGGTAATTCTCCTCCCACACTGCAGCATTTTAGGGGTGAGTTGTCAAGAAACAAGTGAAAGAAGTCATCATTAGCTAAGGAAGTCCAGAAAAAAGAGATTTTTTTGCACATTTTTGGTACCAACTTGTGACAGGAAGCCTTTAAATCATAGAAGAAGTGCTGGTTCTTATGGGACAGAGAATTGCTGAGAGTCAGCACTAATAAGCCAAGAACACTAGAGCCTCCATTCCCACACACTTGGCATCTTAGCTCTTTAAGAAAAATCAAGGAGGAAAATGCAGCAGAGAGCACAGAACCACGTAGTCCAGACAGGGAGCCAGAGGTACCCGTGCTTCCTTTCTGGCTGTTTAAATATCCGATCTAGACACATTAGGCTCTGATCTCATTTTTGCTGCTCTGCAGTGTTGCAAGCTGTGGCTCTTGCTGAGAAGCTGTCTGCCATTGTCTCCTTCCTGAATAGAGGTTGAACAAGACACATAGAAACTAATATGAAACAGTGGGCCCTGTCACAAGAGACATCGCTTTGTGGAAAATTCTGGAGACTGGTGTATAGGGATCTGAATGGGGGTGGAGGGCAATTAAATAGAAGAGAACAAAGAGGACGTTGGACTACACCTCACTCTCTCCTTTGCCTTTGTTGATTCACAGCAGTAAGCAGGTCTCTGTGGGTGGGGGGAGAACAGGGGTCTGTCCTGGCTTCTGACACTTCCAGGCTCAGCTCTCCTGTACCATCCTGGCTCCCTTCTGCTGTTCTGTCACCTCCTTTCATCAAGTGAATTTCAGTTGCTTCAAATTGAAGTGCTGAGTTTAGATATGCAAAAAACATCATGCTGATTGATATACCATGCTCTGCATGCCAACTGAAGCTGCCTGCTGTCCACAAGCTGACTAACCAGACATCCCTGAAGTCTGGGGCTCACCCTAAAAGTCAGAGCTGAAAACTTTGCTTCCCTGAACCCATCACCCCAGCCCCTTGAAACCAAAACTTTGAAGGGAAGTTTTCATTTGAAAACTGTTTCAGAATTAGAACTTGTATAAATCTATAACCTGTCATTTTTTCCCCTTTATTTAAAAATTTAATCCAGGGGGAGGAGTCAAGATGGCATAGTAGGAAAATGCAGAATTTGTGTCTCTGCACAGCTAGGGCACCTACCAGGCACTGGTGGGGGACCACAGACACCTAGGGGATGGGAGGACCTCCCAGTGACTGGTTGTTTCAATTATATTTTTCCTAATATATTTTTATCATTGTAATATTATTTTGATTTTTATTCTTTGATATTATACTGTTCCTTATTTTTCTTTCTTTTATTTTTTATTATTATTTCTTTTTTACCACACCATGAAGCTTGCAGGATCCTGGTTCCCAGGCTGGAGGTCAGGCCCAAGCTCCTGTGGTGGGAGTTCCGAGTGCAAACTGCTGCAGTAACAGAGAACCACAGACCCCAGGGAATATTAATCAGAGTGGGGCCTCCTAAAGTTCCTCATCTCAGCACCAAGACCTGGCTCTATCCAACTGCCAGCAAACTCCAGTGCTGGACGCCTCAGGCCAAACAACCAGTAAGGCAGAAATACAGCACCACCCATCAAAAAGAAAAAAAAAAAAGAAGAAACAAACAGCAACAAAAAAAATGTTATAGATGAAGGAGCAAGGTGAAAACCTACAAGACCAAATAAATGAGGATGACATAGGCAGCTTACCTGAAAAAGAATTCAGAGTAATGATAGTAAAGATGATCCAAAATCTCAGAAAAACAATGGAGAAAATACAAGAAACATTTAACAAGGATCTAGACGAACTAAAGAGCAAACAAACAGTGATGAACAACACAATAAATGAAATAAAAATACTCTAGAAGGAATCAATAGCAGAATAACTGAGGTAGAAGAATGGATAAGTGAGCTGGAAGATAAAATAATGGAAATAACTACTGCAGAGCAGAATAAAGATATAAGAATGAAAAGAATTGAGGACAGTCTCACAGACCTCTGGGACAAAATTAGACACACCAACATTCGAATTATAAGTGTCCGAGAAGAGGAAGAGAAAAAGAAAGGGTCTGAGAAAATATGTGAAGAGATTATAGTCAAAAACTTCCCTAACATGGGAAAGGAAATAGTCAATCAAGTCCAGGAAGCACAGAAAGTACCATACAGGATAAACCCAAAGAGAAACACACTGAGACACATATTAATCAAACTATCAAAAATTAAATACAAAGAAAAATATTAAAAGCAGCAAGGGAAAAACAACAAAATACATACAAGAGAATCCCCATAAGGTTAACAGCTGATCTTTCAGCAGAAACTCTGCAAGCCAGAAGGGAGTCGCAGGACATAGTTAAAGTGATGAGGGCTTTCCTGGTGGCGCAGTGGTTGAGAGTCCGCCTGCTGATGCAGGGAACACTGGTTTGTGCTCTGGTCCAGGAGGATCCCACATGCCGTGGAGTGGCTGGGCCTGTGAGCCATGGCCATTGAGCCTGCAAGTTCGGAGCCTGTGCTCCGCAACGGGAGAGACCACAACAGTGAGAGGCCTGCATACTGCAAAAATAATAAATAAAAAAAAATAATAAAGTGATAAAAGGGAAAAACCTACAACCAAAATTACTCTACCCAGCAAGGATCTCATTCAGATTCGACAGAGAAATTAAAACTTTTACAGACAAGCAAAAGCTAAGAGAATTCAGCATCACCAAACCAGCTTTACGACAAATGCTAAAGGAACTTCTCTAGGCAGGAAACACAAGAGAGGAAAAGACCTACAAAAACAAACCCAAACAATTAAGAAAATGGTAATAGGAACATACATATCTATAATTATCTTAAAAGTAAATGGATTAAATGTTCCAACCAAAAGATATAGACTGGCTGAGTGCACACAAAAATGAAACCTGTACCTATGCTGTCTACAAGAGGCCAACTACAGGCCTAGAGTCACCTACAGACTGAAAGTGAGGGGATGGAAAAAGATATTCCATGCAAAGGGAAATCAAAAGAAAGCTGGAGTAGCAATTCTCATATCAGACAAAATAGACTTTAAAGTAAAGACTATTACAAGAGACAAAGAAGGGCACTATATAATGATCAAGGGATGAATCCAAGATGAAAATATAACAATTATAAATATTTATTCATCCAACAAAAGAGCACCTCAATACATAAGGAAAATGCTAACAGCCATAAAATGGAAAATCGACAGTAATGCAATCATAGTAGGGGACGTTAATACCCCACTTTCACCAATGGACAGAACATCCAAAATGAAAATAAATAAGGAAACACAAGCTTTAAATGATACATTAAACAACATGGACTTAATTGATATTTATAGGACATTCATTCCAAAAACAACAGAATATACTTTTTTTCCCCAAGTGCTCATGGAACATTCTCCAGGATAGACTATAGCTTGGGTCACAAATCAAGCCTTTGTAAATTTCAGAAAACTGAAATTGTATCAAGTATCTTTTCTGACCACAATGCTATGAGACTAGATATCAATTACAGGAAAAAAACCCTGCAAAATATACAAACACATGGAGGCTAAACAATAAGCTACTAAATAACCAAGAGATCACTGAAGAAATCAAAGAGGAAATCAAAAAACACCTAGAAACAAAAGACAATGAAAACACGGCACCCAAAACCTATAGGAAGCAGAAAAAGCAGTTCTAAGATGGAAATGTTTAGCAATACAATCCTACCTCAAGAAACAAGAAACATCTCAAATACACAACCTAAACTTACACCTAAAACAATTAGAGGAAGAAGAACAAAAACACCCCAAAGTTAGCAGAAGGAAAGAAATCATAAAGATCAGAGCAGAAATAAATGAAAAAGAAATGAAGGAAACAATAGCAAAGATTATTAAAACTAAAAGGTGGTTCCTGGAGAAGATAAAAAAATTGACAAACCATTAGCCAGACTCATCAAGAAAAAAAGGGAGAAGACTGAAATCAACAGAATTATAAATATAAAAGGAGAAGTAACAACTAACCCTGAAGATATACAAAGGATCATGTGACATTACTACAAGCAACTATATGCCAATAAAATGGACAACCTGGAAGAAATGGACACATGCTTAGAAAAGCACAATCTTCTGAGACTGAACCAGGAAGAAATAGAAAATATACACAGACCAATCACAAGTAATGAAATTGAAACTGTGATTAAAAATCTTCCAACAGGGGCTTCCCTGGTGGCACAGTGGTTGAGAGTCTGCCTGCAGATGTAGGGGACACGGGTTCGTGCCCCAGTCTGGGAGGATCCCACATGCCGTGGAGAGGCTGAGCCTATGAGCCACGGCCTCTAAGCCTGCACGTCCGGAGCCTGTGCTCCGCAATGGGAGAGGCCACAACAGTGAGAGGCCTGCATACCGCAAAAAAAAAAAAAAAAATCTTCCAACAAACAAAAGCCTAGGACCAGACAGCCTCACAGGTGAATTCTATCAAACATTTAGAGAAGAGCTATCACCTATCCTTCTCAAACTTTTCCAAAATACAGCAGAGGGAAGAACACTCCCAAACACATTCTACAAGGCCACCTGACAAAGCAGCTGACAAAAGATTAATCTCCAAAATATACAAGCAGCTCATGCAGCTCAATATCAAAAAAACAAACAACCCAAACCAAAAACGGGCAGAAGACTTAAATAGACATTTCTCCAAAGAAGATATCCAGATTGCCAGCAAACACGTGAAAACATGCTTAACATCACTAATCATTAGAGAAATGCAAATCAAAACTACAATGAGGTATCACCTCACACTGGTTAGAATGGCCATCATCAAAACTCTACAAGTAATAAATGCTGGAGAGGGTGTGGAGAAAAGGGAACCCTCTTGCACTATTGGTGGGAATGTAAATTGATACAACCATTATGAAGAACAGTATGGGTATTCTTTAAAATACTAAAAATAGAACTACCATGTGACCCAGCAATCCCACTACTGGGCCTATACCCTGAGAAAACCATAATTCAAAAGGAGTCATGTACCCCAATGTTCATTGCAGCACTATTTACAATAGCCAGGACATGGAAGCAACCTAAGTGTCTATCAACAGATGAATGGATAAAGAAAATGTGACACATATATACAATGGAATATTACTCAACCATAGAAAGAAATGAAATTGAGTTATTTATAGTGAGGTGGGTGGACCTAGAGGCTGTCATACAGAGTGAAGTAATTCAGAAAGAGAAGAACAAATACCATATGCTAACACATATATATGGAGTCTAAAAAAAAAAAAAAAGGTTCTAATGAACCTAGGGGCAGAACAGGAATAAAGACATGGATATAGAGAATGGACTTGAGGACACGGGGAGGGGGAAGGGTAAGCTGGGATGAAATGAGAGAGTGGCATGGACATATATACACTACCGAATGGAAAATAGATAGCTACTGGGAAGCAGCCACATAGCACAGGGAGATCAGCTCAGTGCTTTGTGAGCACCTAGAGGGGTGGGAGAGGGAGGGTGGGAGGGATAAGCAAGAGGAAGGGGATTTGGAGATATACATATGCACATAGCTGATTCACTTTGTTATACAGCAGAAACTAACACAACATTTTAAAGCAATTATACTCCAATAAAGATGTTTAAAAAAAAATTTAACCCAGTAGCACATTAAAGCTTAGCTGCAAAGGTTTAAAAAAGCCTCACATTTATGTACCCATCTGCATCCTAAAAGCATAGGTGATTTTGACTTAACAGTTTTCTAATTGTTTGCCAGAGTCTCAGGAGCTGAGTTTGGGGGAAGGGAAGGAAAAATGCACATAAAAATTTAACAGCTCATATCCTTATAATGTCCTTCTAGAGAAAACCAACCATGGGTGGACAGAGGTGTGGCGCCAGAGCCGTCCATTGCCCCCAACTCATATGAAGAGCAGTAGCTCAGTCTCCATACCTGTGACCTGACATGACATTTCTCTTAGGAATGTGCTTTGCCTGGAGATGGTCTCAGCCCCCAGACTCAGCCTCACAGCCATTGTGACCTTGGCAACAAGCTGACCTATGAGCTGCAGTGTTACTACAATGACTATGCACCCAGGGCCCCCTCACAAGACCACCTCCATATGAAAATGACTGGGGATACAAGTACATTGGGATTTCACTTTCAGGTGTAATTGACATGCAGTAACATAAAAGTCATCCCAGAAGAACTAAAATTGCAAATATAATCTAGCTTGGAGTTTCCACATGTAGTTTGGAAAAAGCCATTTTTTTTTCTTTTTTCTTTTCTTAATCCCAGGGGACTAAGAAACAAACATTTGCAAAAGGAATGCAAATTCCATGTGTAAGGAAGTACATGTCATAATATCACTCTGGACTGTCTGTAGATTTACTCACCTCAGTGGACTCTCCTTTTCATTAGGGTTTGAGATAAAATCTCCTGTCCCTCCTGCCAGCTAGCTGCCTTAGGCCATCAGTATTTCTGCGCTGACCCCATTTCCAGAGCAGCACTCCTGAGAGAGGGAAATCAAGAGAAATGGCCTTCCTGTCATCTGCAGTGTGAATTCCAAAACCAAGGCCAGACCCCCTAACAATGAGTTGAAAGCTCTGAGGATTCCCATTTCTGACTCTTGGGCGGCAGAAAAGTGCTATTAATTTTTATAGATGAGATGATGCTGCCATGGTGCCCTGCTATCCAAATAGTAGTCATAGAAGGTGCCTGGATACAGCTCTGAACAGTGATCATGCAAGATGGATGCTGCTTGGGCTTTGGGTGGAAAGCCCTTTAAGACAGGTTACTCGCTGGAGGGTCTGGATTCAGTTGTGAGTGTTTGGAAACCTGTCAATCATCCCATGCAGCATCATTTCCTGGCTGGTGCTAGTGCTGAACACCCTGTGGTGGTGAGTTTGCAAAGACAGCAGGTGGCCCTGCAGGAACTGGGGACCCAGTGGAAAAGGAGGAGGACAGGTAAGAAAACAATTATCAGGTAAAACAGATGCCTTCATGGAGGGGAGGGAAGGGCCCCTGGGACCTGAAAGTGTAATGGGATTGAGGAGGTGACGTGTGTGTTGAGAGCAGGAATGACCGTCTCAAACATTCTCAGGGATTACAGCTTTATTCTGCTACCCACAGGGAAGAAGCAGCTCAAGACAGATGGTAGCAGGAGGGCTGAGACCAGCTGAGGAGGCCTGGCAGTAGTGATGGGAGGGGCAGGGGCAGCAGGGGAGGGTAGTGCTGTCTTGAGCTGGAGACCTGGAGACTATAGGATTAGGTGGGTGCAGGTGAGCAAGGAGCCCAGTGTGAGTGATTACATGACTCAGGGTCTTCGGGTCTGCCTGGAGATCGTGTCTGTTCTCTGAATGTTATAGACTGAATGTCCCTGTGCCCACCCCACCATGCATATGTTGAAGTCCCAACCCCCAATGTGATGGTATTTGGAGGTACTTAGGGTTAGATGAGGTCATGAGGATGGGGGCCCCGAGATGGGATTAGTGCCCTTACAAGAAGAAACACCAGAGCCTGCTCCCTCCACTGCCCACCAAGGAAAGGCCACATGAGGACACAGCATGAAGGTGGTCTACAAGCTAGGAAGCAGGTCATCACCAGAACCCAAATCTGCTGGCACCTTGACCTTAGACTTTCAGCCTCCAGAACTGTGAGAAGTAAATGTGTGTTGTTTCAGATGCCACATCTATGGTATTATGATATAGCAACCCCAGCCGACTAAGACATAGTTAGTGAAGCCATAATAGGAGCAGGCTTAGAGGGGAGGAAGGGCTGTCCTGACACATTCCATTTAATCTGTTTTAGAACTTTCAGGTGGGCTT
Organism: Leucopleurus acutus; assembly: GCF_964270905.1. Lineage (NCBI taxonomy): Eukaryota > Metazoa > Chordata > Mammalia > Artiodactyla > Delphinidae > Leucopleurus > Leucopleurus acutus. The sequence continues at coordinate 171,440,050 of NC_139145.1, read as the reverse complement.
GCCAAGTCGGAAGGTGGATAAAAAGTCTCCAGCAGTTTCACTGGGTCCACCTCCCTCTCCATCCTCACCACAACATTTGGACAAATGTTGAGAAGTTCCTTCTTCTGCTACCCTTGCTCTTCCCTCCCACCCCATCCCTTAGGGGCAGCTTTTCTTACAGGAAAGTGTGTTTCCCCACAGAGAGGGATTCCCCTAGAAGCCACTATGGTGGTTCAGCAGGGGAGGCCGGGGAGACCACATGGACATGGCCCAAGGACCTGCCCTCACTCACACACTCTGATTTGGGGACCTGGCTCCGAGCTTGTTTCATGGTTGTCCCAAAGCTTCTTCTTGTTCTCGCTTAAGAGCTTCAATAGCTTAAGTGGTTCCTATTGTTTTCAAAGGCAGATTTGTCCTTTATGAGCACTGAGGGGAGAGACTACAAAAACACACTCAGTCTGTCACTCTGCGCTCAGACTATCCCTTATCAATTACAAACCCTAGTTATCTGGAATAAAATTATGTCTCCTTCTAGTGCTTAGCCAACACCTTCTTTTTCAAGGATCCCAAGCACTCTCCCAGCCCTGTTTCCAACCATCCCAGGAGCATCCCATCCTCCCTGAGACCTCAAGGGATAGAGGAGATAAGGGACCCAAGACTCTATTCCAATGGTCATCTGGTCTTCTGGGCAGTGCAGTTCATTCCCTGAGAATCCCAAGACTCACATGCGAAGTAGTATCTCAGATCCTGGGCCTAACACCTTTCCCCACCAGAATTCCCAAGGTCCAGATGGTGGGAAGGACAGAGAGATGGCAACTCCCAAGGAAACAGGATGACAGGACAATGCCCTGCACAAGCAGTCTCCTCCCCTCCCCTCCCCTCCCCTCCCCTCCCTGGGCTTCTGTGTGGAGGAAGGAGTAACAGCACCCCTGTTCCATGTTGAAGGACAACGAAGGCAGCCTTGGACCACTCCCATCTCCACCTGCCCTACAGGTGCCCTTCTACTAGGGGAGGGCTTACAAAGGCTTTGCTGAAAAAGATGGATGGCTTCCTTGCAAGAAACATTTAAAATTGAGAAAATGAGCAAACCAGACAAATCACTTCCATTACAATTCTACCTGTGCAAATTAAATTTGGAACTAATAATTCCCAGATGGTTATTCCAAAAGAACTAAAAGCAACCTAACTTATTGATGAAGCCAACTACACATTCTTGGAAATAAAAAACAACCATAAATACAAATATTGGAAACCTCCAGCTTCCTTGGTCCCCTCAAGTGCCCCATCCCTCTGAAGTCCACTCCCTGGAAAACAAAATTTACTAAGAATGGTCCCACTCACCCCTCTACCTCTCACCTCCCCTCCCGTCTGCCTAGGAGGTCCTGTTTCCCAGGAGTAGACTGTGGAGGCTGGAGATCTGTAAGAATCACCACGCCTCCACAGCCCAAGGTCGGCTTCTAACGCAACAGATAGTGGTTTTCTTCAGACAGAAAACCCTCCCTGGTGTCTCATCAAGTGCCAACTGGGGTTGACAATTGCTCTTTTTTCCATTTATAATCAAAGACGTGGCTTTCATACTCTCATAATCACTCCCCTTCATTCTCACTCCATTTTTTTTATGTTTCACACCATCATAGCAGCTGAAATTCAGGCTTAGGGACTAAAGCAACATGCAGAGACTGATGCAGAAAAGAAACAGTCTGAAGTGAGCTGAGAAGCCTACCATTGGAGCTGGCTTATTCTTCCAAGTTTGACAACATACATAGATGCTAGAAGGGGTGCTCTAAGACACATTGTTCCAGACAATTTTAGAGTAGCAGAGCATGCTCTCTGGCAGGAAATTGGAAGAAAGGATGCTCATCAGCTCACCGTGGCTCTGTCCAGGGCTTGGAGAACCCAGCATCCTGGCTCCGAAGGACACACTCCTGGCCAGTTCAGAGACGACAAGGAGGCTGCTCCCTGAGACCCACCCACAACTACGTCCCCTCACTCAGAAGGCCTGGGATTGCACATCTACCTTCTCCCACTTGCCTCAGCCTAGGCGTTACCAGCATGACAGCTACAAGATGTAAACGGCATTGGCTGGAGACAAGAGGTCGTGGCTAAGGTGATTCAAAAAACTTCTCAGACCCTCCATCTGTAAGAGTCCCTGATTTCTATCACCCATCTAAATCACATGTTGCTGCTTTTCGAAAGTGGTCCTGAAAGCAAATGAAGACAGCATCCCCTGGATCAGACGGCAAACTCCCTCCTTATCTTCCCAGCCCCTATTCCTTCTCTTCCCCCAAACCCCATCCCCTTTCTCATTCCCTACACTGTGGTATAGTACAAACTAAATTATAAAATTAAACTTCTATGCCAATATATTTAAATTTAATACAAATACAAGGAGTAAATTCATTAGGAAGAATTTAAAAGTTATTTATTATGTGATGAAATGGTAAGGATATAATCTCTCTGGGCTACCTGTATTTTCAATTTGCATATTATATTCAAACTCAAATTCATGTGCAAATAAAAGCAGTATAAGCTTAACATTCTGCTATTTATTTGTAAAAACGACTATGTACCTTCCTTGTCCCTGAGTTTACTAATTTTCTGAAATGCTATAAAACTACTGTTTTGTGAACTTTACTTATAATTTTGAGGTGCTTAGAAATTAAAATTAGCCCTAATGTGTCTTTACTTACTCTGTCCAACTCTGTGTGAAGGTACAATTTCAACACATTCTGATTCTTCAATTTAAGTGTCAGTGATCAAGGTCCATACTTCATAATAGTTGTCCTTTAAAAAAATGAAAGTGTTTGTCTTTCTGTTTATAGAAGTTAAGTATGTTCATTACAGAAACTTGGGAAGAAGAAGATAAAAATCACTCTTCCTAATCCCATCACTCAAAACTAATCTCTATCAGATTTGAGATAAATACACAAAACTGTTTTTGATTACGAAAGGCAGAAGGTGTGTGGACTCACTGCCCTCAGCAACGTGCAGATGGTGGAGGTGATTGCTGTGCCCCAGGCTTGGAAGTAGTCTGTCCCGGAAAAACAAGACAAATAGAAGTCGTTCCTTCCCAGGACAGACACGCAGGAAAAGACCTGGATTAATTGTTAAAGACAGACTCTCACTTGTCTGAAATATGACAAACCTGGAAAAATATTCCTCCTTGATTTTTCTTTTTATCTCCTGAAGAAATACTCTAAATCATTCATTCAAAGGGAGAGTTTTCTTATGAGTTTCAAGTCGCAAAGAGATAAAATAGTGAGCCAAGGAGGAGGAAGACAGGGCAGCCTGTGATGTGAGGGGGTGATGTCGCTAAGTCCCCAAAGCCGAGCTGAGCAGGCGAACCGCCCACAAGCTCCACAGTACAAGCAGCTAGTCAGACACGTGGTAAGGCAACTAAGGAAATATTTAGTTCATGCTTAAAGCAACAGGTGTATTCAAACATTTTCTCAAGGCTCTTGAATGGTTATGTAGATAAAAAGTGACAGGGGACATTTTGGATGTTTGTCCTAATCCTTCAGAGAGTTGGTCTAAATGACACAATGAACTGATGGCTGCGTTTCTTACTCTAAGGTGTGATTTTCAAGTAGATGCAACTCCACCTGTTCTTTTAAAGCATTGAATCCTGTTAGAATGAAAGGTCTGCAGCTCAGGAAGCTTGTGTTTTTAAGTGATTAAGAAGTGTATAGCTACCATAATGGTTCATGTACATGCACGTGCCCACACACACACACACACACACACACACACATGCACACAAGCACAGGCACAAGCAAGAACCCCACACCAAGCACTGTGCCAGGAGCCCTGCGATACGCACTGCTTTTTCTTGCAAGTTACTGATATTCCCATTTTATGAGTGAAAAACTAAGACTTACAGTGGTTAAACCATTTCATTCTGAATCACACAGTGGTGAAGCTATGATTTGGTGTGGCTCCACTCAATTTTACCAACGACAACACAGTGTGGATGGTTTAAAATTGTCAGTGGAATGACATCAGCCCAATGAAAGAGAACACGGAGGGAGAGGCTTCAGGATGTGGACTTTGCCAGAAATTCAGGATAGCACACTGAAACATTCTGTAGTTACTATAGTTACTGTCACTTATGGACTCACTGTCTTGGGAACAGATATTAAATCATGCAATTTTTTGTTCTTCTTGGAAATATCACGAGAGTTTTAAAATAATTCTTTTATTTGTTGAACAGATATTTGTTACCCACTAAGATTCCCAGGGCACTGGGATAAGTACTGAAAACAGCATTTGTGAAGATACAAATGTGTTCTCCCAACTCATACAGCTTATAGTCTAAGCAGTTACTAAATAAGCAGTTACTAAAATTACTTTTCATGAAGTGACATATATATATATATTCATATGTACATGTATTTTATATATATATACATATATATATATATACACACATGTATATATATGCCTGAAACAGAATTTTAGGGCAATAGACATTTTCCCTCCATCTTGGGAGATATTACTTGAAACATGCTCCACAAGGTACCCCACAAGCCAGGATGTGTTTGTCCTCAGCCAGAATCTGCTCTCTCCCATAGTGGTGACTATAAAATGTAAGTTAATACCTCCTGCGTGTCCTTACTAAGTAACTGTGACTATTAGCATTGCTGACACCATTATTGCTTAATAATGGTGATCTGTCCCTCATCACAAATAATTTTACACAGCTTAATAAGATGTATTATATAAAATAAAATTCACCCAATTTAAACATATAGTTTGATAGTTATGATAAAAGTATACAGTTATGCAATTACCACAACAGTCAAGTTTTAGAACAATCATATTATCCCTCAAATTCCCTCAGGACTATTTGCAGAAAAAGTATTTCACAGAATTCAGTACAGTACACATTCATGATTTAAAAAAAAATTTTTCAGGAAATTAGGAATGGAAAGAAATGTCCTCTACCAGATAGAGGGCATCTATGAAAAACCAATAGCTAACCACATATTTAATGGAAAAAGGCTAGTGCTCACAAATAAAGCAGAGATGTCTGCTTTCACCACTTCCATTTAACATTGTATAGGATGTACTAGCTCTTGCAATAACACAAGAAACAAAAAAGGCATACAGTTGGGAAGGAATAAGAAAATCTCTATTTGCAGATAACATAATTTTGTATGTAAAAAGTGCTACGTAACAACAAAAAAATCTACTAAAACAAATGAGAGTTTAACAAGATTGTAGGACACAAGGTTGTTATATAAAAACAATTCTATTTCTCTGCAGTAGTAGCCAAAAAATTCAAAATTGGAATTTATATATATATATATATATATATATATATATATATATATACCATAACATAAAAAATAACTAAAAATAAATATAAGAAATATGTGCAAAACCTCTTCACTAAAATCCACAAAACTGTTAACAGAAATGAATAAATAGAGATGTATTAAGTTCTGTGATTAGAAGACTCAATATTGTCAATATGGGAATTTTCTCCAAATTGATGTGTAGCTACAAGATAATCTCTATCAAAACCCCATCAGGCATTTTACAGAAATTGACAAACTGATTTGAAATGTACATGGAAATGTAAAATACCTAGGATAACAAAATAATTTGAAAATAAAAGAACAAAGGCAGTGGACTTACCTGATTTCAAAGTTGACTATGAAATTATAGTAATGAAAAAGTAAAATATTGTCATAACAGTATGATCAACTGATCTAACATATAGATCAATTCACTGAGTCTTGGTGTGTGGCCCAGAATAAGGTCTCTCCTAGGGAAAGTTCCACTTGAATTTGAAAAGTATGTAGACACAGCTGTTTGGGTACACAGCTGTTTTGTAGATTTCATTAAGCCAAGTTGATGGAACGTGCTGCTCTACAATGCTTAGGGGTTTGTTCCATTACTTACTGAAAGAGATATACCACAGTTTCCAAATATAATGGTTGATATTTCTAGTTTTCTTTCAATTTTTCCAGTTCTTGCTTCATATATTATGAAGGTCTGTTTTTATGTGCATAAACATTTATAATTTTGGGGACTTACCTGGTGGTGCAGTGGTTAAGAATCTGCCTGCCAGTACAGGGGACATGGGTTTGAGCTCTGGTCTGGGAAGATCCCACATGCTGTGAATCAACTAAGCCTGTGCACCACAGCTACTGAGCTTGTGCTCTAGAGCCCGTGAGCCATAACTACTGAGCCCACATGCCACAACTACTGAAGCCCGCACGCCTACAGCCCATGCTCTACAACAAGAGAAGCCACCACAACGAGAAGCCTGTGCACCACAATGAAGAGTAGTCTCTGCTCGCCGCCACTAGAGAAAGCCCGTGCGCAGCAACAAAGACCCAACGCAGCCACAAATAAATAAAATTAGAAAAAAAGATGAAAGAAGTCATTTTTTTACTACATAAAAAAATTATAATTTTTATATGTTCCTTCTCTAGTTTCTCTTTTATCATTATGAAATGCTAATTTTTTTCTCTAGTCTATCTTAAGGTATGTTTTGTCTGACATTTGAATAGCCATTCTATTTCCTGTATGCTTAGTGTTTGCAGGATATATTTTTACATCCTTTCCTTTCATCTCAGCTATGTTCTTGAGTTTAAAGTGCTTCTCTTTCAGGCAGCATATAATTGTATCTTGTCTTCTCATGAAGTTTGAAAAGTTACAACTTTGATTCAATTATTTATTACATTCAATCTAATGTGATTATTGATATGGTTGAATTGATATCTATCATTATGTTGTTTCTTATCTCTTTTCAATCCTCTGTCCCTATTACTAATTTCTTTCATTTTAAAGAAATATTTTAGTGCACATTTTCTCTTTTTACTTTTTAGCTACATTCCTGTATATGTTTTTCAGTGGTTGTTCTAGGTATTATAATATCAGTCTTTAACTTTGCAAAATCTATGCCAAGTTAATATTAACTTATTTCTGGTAATATATAGAAACTTAGCAACCTTCTATCTCCATTACACCCTTTCCTTCCTGTTGTACATATTCCATGCCTTTACATTATAATTCCAAAAATACAGTTGTCCCTTGGTATCCTTGAAGGATTAATTTCAGGACCCCACCACGGATAACAAAATTCAAGCATACTCAAGTCCTTTATATAAAATGCATAGTTTTTGCATATAACCTATGCACATCCTCCCATATACTTTCAAACATCTCTAGATTACTTATAATACCCAATACTATGTAAATGTTATGTAGATAGTTGCAAATACAATGTAAATGCTATGTAAATTGTTGCCAGGTGCAGGGAAAATTCAAGTTTTGCTTTTTGGAATTTTCTGGAATGTTTTTCAATTTATGGCAGAACTCACAGTAAGAAACTCACAGATACAGGGGGCCTATTCTACAGTGTGACAATTTTACTTCAAACAAACATATGTCTTTTGAAGAAATTAAGAGAAAAAATTAAAAACTTTTTAAAATATTTACCTACATATTTACTCTTTCTGGCATATTTTATTCTAGCTTTCAGATCAAAGTTACCCTCTGTGACATTTCCTTCAGCTTAAAAGGTTTCTCTTAGCATTTCTTCTGGGGCAGTCTTGCTAGCAACAAATTTTCTCTGTTATTATTTTCCTGACAGTGTCTTTTGTTTACACCTTTTTTTTTTTTATTGGAAGAATCATTTTGCTGGGTATTGAATTGTTGCTTGATGAGTTATTTTTTCCTTCTTTCAGCACCTTGAATTATGCCATCCCAATGTCTTCTTGCCTCTACCACATCTAATGAGAAGTCACATTAATTGTATTGTCCCACTGTGTGTGATGGGTTGATGTTCTCTTGATGCTTTTAAGGTTTGTCTTTCTCTTTGTCTTTCAGCATTTTACCTGCCTTGTTTCTAGGTTTTATTTTCTTTGTACTTATTTTATTTTAGGTTCACTAGCATCCTTAGATCTGTAAGTTAGATTTTCACCAAATTCGAGGCGTTTCATCTGTTAGTTTTAAAAATATTTTTTCTGCCTCTTTCTCTCTCTCCTCTTCTCCTGGGACTCCAATTACAAATATGTTGACATTTTGGCTATTGTGCCAGAGATCTCTGAAAATATATTATCTTTTACATGTTCTCTCTCTTTATGTATTGGATAATTTTCATTGCTCTATCTTCTAGTTCATGGTTTCTTTCTTCTGTCATCTTGAATCTGCTATTTGACCCAATTTTCTGTTTCAGTTATTTCACGTTTCAGTTTAAAATCTCCACTTACTTTTTTTTTAACATCTTTATTGGAGTATAATTGCTTTACAAAGGTGTGTTAGTTTCTGCTGTATAACAAAGTGAATCGGCTATACATAAACATATATCCCCATATCTCCTACCTCTCGTGTCTCCCTCCCACCCTCCCTATCCCACCCCCTCTAGGTGGTCACAAAGCACCGAGCTGATCTCCATGTGCTATATGGCTGCTTCCCACTAGCTATCTATTTTACATTTGGTATCCACTTACTTTTAATTGTTTCCACTTGTGTGTTGAGATTACATATTTGTTCATATATTATTTTCACATTTTCCTTAATTCTTTGTACATTTTTTAAATATTAGAAAATACATTTAATAACTACTTTCAAATTTCTGCTAAACCCAATGTCTGAATATGTTTGGAGTCTTTTTTATTGACAATTATTTCCTTATTATTTAGTGCACTTTATTTCTTTGAAAGTCTAGTAATTCTAGCTTGAAAACTGGACATTGTAGGGATACTTTTGTAGAAGTCTCGATTCTGTTTTGTCTTTCCAAGAGGTTTTTTTTTTTTAACATCTTTATTGGGGTATAATTGCTTTACAATGGTGTGTTAGTTTCTGCTTTATAACAAAATGAATCAGTTATACATATACATATGTTCCCACATCTCTTCCCTCTTGCGTCTCCCTCCCTCCCACCCTCCCTATTTCCAAGAGTTTTTGACATTTTGTATTAACAGGCAATTGATTTACCTAGACATAAACTGTGAAACCTATCCTTATGAAGTCACTGTTGTTTTTGCTCATATAATTTCAAGCTGGAGCCATATGGGTCTCCCTTGTACTTGTGTAGTCTAAGGATCAGATAATAATTTGGGCAGATGTTACACCCTTCACTCAAGCTAGTAGGAATTTTGTGATTGGCTTCCAGATCTATGTGGGTGAGGAACACATTCAAAGCAACACAAACTTATGAGTCTCTCCAGCCTCTTGCTTTTAGTCAATACCCTTGGGGTCTCCTACCTGCATGCATAATTTAGCAGTCATCTGTGGGTATGTGGTGAGTTCGTTCACTTGTCTATTGATTTCTTGCTTCAAAAATCTCCACCTGACTTTGTAGCTGCTCTGCCTTCACCTCAAATGAAGTTTGTCATCCCCAGTAAGTAGAGGTTTGTGGTTTTTTGCTGCCAGATTTGAACGGAGATGTCCACAGGCAAGAAGGCTGTGACGTGTCATCACCTTTCTTATCTAATGTAGTAACACTTTTTCATGAGAAAATATTTCTCACGTTGTTACCTACTTTGGTCATTTCTCAGTGTCCTGAAATAGTTGTTTTTAATACTTTGACCAGTTTTGTTCTTTTATTCTGTGGGGGGAATTTCCCAACATCTTCTCACCATTATTACTGGAAACTTAGTTCCCAAAACCCACATTTCATAATAATTTTTACAAGCAAAATCCTGATTTATTAAGACTCAGTGTTTTCTATCTCTCATTTTTTCATTACAAAAATGAAATAAAAATGTGCAATAAATTAAAATGCTTCTCCCCCAAAGTATTGATCTAACTTGAAATAATTACAGCTAAACGTAGCACTTCTTGTGCATCAATCAATGTTCTGAGCACTTTACATCATATCTCACTTATTCCCCATATAAGGAAACCATCTGAGAAAAACATTATTATTACCTTTTTTACAGATGGGAAACTGAAGCACAGAAACAAAAAATAATTTGACTAAAGTTATACAACTAATGAGTAACAAAGCCAGGATTCAAACCCAAACACTCTTGTTCCCAAGTCCATGCTTTAACCACAACACTCTTTATTTACCTCTTGAGTTCCTGAAACTACAACTCAGGAAGACTCAAAGCCAGATCCCCAGGGCACATCACAGAGCCGTTCCCACAACTGCCTTCTGCCATTTACATCTTTGTGCTGGTGTGTTTCCCAATGATGTCTACAAGATCCAGCCTGGTGAGATTTATATGTTTTATATGCAGAAATGAGAAGGTTGTGTTTTGTTCATCTTTACAATTTGCATGTACCATATATAAAGTCTGAGAACATAACAAAAATAATTGTCTGTGTTAAGTGAAAACATGATATTCATCCATGAGGTATAAGTAAGAACTTCCTTATATGATAATATCATGGAAATATCACATCTGAATTCTTTCAAGCAGCCCTAAAACCAAGGCTCAGAACATTGGAGTGGATTCACTGAAACAGAAATGTGTCCCATCTTGTCCCACCCCTCCTGGCATGGCTGTGAAATGTTGGCCAAGAAGGTGAAGGAGGGCATGTGTGAATGCCTGAGGTATGCAGAGGAAGTATGGGGAGGACAGAGGTTGGGGATAAATCTTTTAAAACTAAAAGCAGGGAGAGGAAGCTTATTTTTTCCACAATATAAAGATTTCCCAACACTGCCTTTGAAAGAGTGGTCTAACTAGCCTGCAGTGTGATTACATCCTTTATGCAGTCAGGTCATCTAAAAAGTGTGGGGTAGTTTCTTAGGTATTTTGAGAGTAGAGAGATACTTCAAGATGACATATATTTAGCTGCCCAACCGTCTTGCTCATGCATTTTGTGTGGTGGATATATTTTCCTGATGGGCTTATGTTTAAGATTCCAGTAACGTGTTTACTGAAGCTTGTGAAATGTTTATCTATCATACTGATTTTTTTTAAAAAACAGATTTGGGTTTATTATTTCATTTCAGTTATTGTTTTCATTGTTTTCATTGTTTCATATTTCATTGTTTCATCTTTTTATTTATTTCTCTTTGATTCTTTGTGTTTTTTGGCTTTTTTCCCAGTTTACTGAGGTGAACACAAGTACTTTTTATACATAGCTTTTCTTCTTGAATAACGGTAACAATCATCATACATAGCATTTATTTTGCATCACAGGTTTTGGTATAAAATTCTCTTTTTATTGCTTTCTAAATAATTTTAATTTCCATTTTAATTATTTCTTTAATTCATGAGTTATCTAACAGAGGGCTTCTCAATATGTGAAGAGTCAAGGTTTCTTTTTCCTTATCTTCTACCACTTATTTCTGACTTATTAGATCATAATCAGGGGAAATGAACTAAAAAATCCTCTACTTTTAAAGATGAGCTATGGCTTTTGTAGCTAAGTACATACAAATTTTGTAAATAATCCACATGTAAACATACAAAATGCTCTCTAAAGAATGCACCTTTCTCTGTGTACTCAGTACTTACTTACACATTTATAAATTTTAATTAACTTTTAAAATTAATCCATGTTATTATTTTCTTTGGGGAAATATCTGATTGAGTGATGTTTATAAAAGTCTTTCATCACATTATTATGTTTATACTTCTAGTTTTTCTCTATGCTAATTTGTTTGGAATATTAAGGTTTATTACTGATGTGCTTCATTCACGAATTGGGACTTTTGCTCTTGGTATAATATCTCTCTATACTGTTTAGAATTTTCAATATTAAATCCTGCCCTATCTGATATTAATATTGCTCTGTATCCTTCTTGTTTCTTGTTCTCTCTCCCCACATCATTGGTTGCTAATATCAGTGGGTAAGAGACTGACAAAGAACAGGATACGTTTGTGGTCTCAAAGCATCTCTCCACAAATGACTAATTACAAGTGGAAAAATAATAACTTTATGATGGAACAACCTGGTTGGCACCACTTAAAGGAAATTATCAAAGACACTTTTACAAACGGAGAGACAAAGGACATCCTATGGCTTTTGATATGATGTGCAGAGAAGGATACAACATCACTTCTGTCCTTGCTACAAAATACATAACAAGCTAAATCTACTGATGGGGAAAAGTTAAGCAAACCCAAACTGAAGGTGACTCTACAAAATAACTGGCCTCAATTCCTTAAAAATGTCAATGTCTTGACAGTCAAAGAGAGGTTGAGGAGTTCTTCCTCATTGGGGGAGATTGATTATATATGACAACTGAATGAAACGTGTGATCCCAAATTGGATCCCAAACAGAAAAAAAATAGCTATAAATTATAGAGACAACTGGTGAAGTATGAAAGTGGAATACAGATTAGATAATGAGGCATGAATTTCCTGATTTTGACAATTTTACTGTGGTTATGTTAGAGAATATCCCTCTTCTTAGGGAATTCACATTGAACTATTTAAGGGTAAAGGGTCATCCTGTGTATAACGTACCCTCAAATAGTTCAGAAAAATATTATAGGTATTAGAGAAGATGATAAAATAAATGTGACAAAATAATAATGATTGATGGTTCTGATGGAGGTTATATAGAAAGTTCTTTATAATATACTTACATCTTTTCTGTAAAATTGAAAATGTATCAAATAAAAAGTTTACCAAAAAAGAGAGAATTGTACACATGTATATTCTAATGGACCTACTTGACTTTATTCCCTCCATCTTACTTAAGTTTATTAGCTTTGTGTGTTTTCGTTTTTCCTTTTCCATATTTTTGCTGTTTTGTTCAACATGCTACAGCATCCCTGTTTATCTTGGTTACTTTGAAGTTTCTGTGTGTTTCCCTTCCCCACTAGTGGATATCTTCTATTTCTCAATGGTTGTAATTCTACAGGGACGTCTAGATGATTGGTGAAAGCAAGAGATCCCCTATTTGTTCCACCTGAGGCCTTTCTCCCTTGCCCTGCATGAGAAATAGAGAACACTTTTATCTCTTGTTCGTACCCTTATATTTCTTGTCCTAATTAATGTCACCACTCTGTTCCCAGTTGCTAAGCCATGGAGCTCATCATCGTCCTCAATGACTCTTTTCCTCCCTAAGTTCTACCAATTCCATCTGATAGAACCACCAAAGGCAGCAGTTCTCCACTCCCAGTGTCAGGCCCTCACCCAGGCCCTCATTGCTGTGCCAATATTCTGACCTGTTCCTTCCATTCTCTTTTCCACGTGGTCCGTAGTTAGGATCTATAAGCAAATATCTGCTCATGCCACTGCCTAACTTTAAAAGTCCGTAGGGCCCCCCATTGTCTGAGGGTAAAGTTTGGGTAAAAATGAAGGTCATGATGCATCCTCTGTGTGTCCTGTGGACCACCTCCTCCTCTCCAGCTCAGGGTCCTGCCACTCTGGGCCCTAGTGACCCCAGTGCTCCTGGTGACCTCATTCTTCAAGGGCAGCTGGTTCTCTCTTTGGAAACCTCTTCTCCCTCTTCTCTCTCTGCCCAAGCCCTCCTTACCGTGTAATGTCTAAATCAACCACCCTGTCTTCCGAGGAGCTCTCCCTGGGTGCCCCCAGCATAGTGATTACTTCTGTGTCCTTTTATATCATTAGTCATCTGGAATTGTAATGATATTGGCTCCTCATAGCAGAGAGTGTGTCCCATTAAACTTGGCTTCCCTGATGCCTCAGTAGACAGAATATATTCAGTGAATAAACGTATGAGTGGGTGTACAGGGCATGCTGAACAGCAGACTTGGGAATTACTGACCACAGCATGCTCTCATAGGAGGCACGGTGTGCTGGGGGTTTTGCGGCCTCTACCAGAATACCAAACCAGCCCTGCACGTATCTCCCAGGTAGACCGCAGGAGGAGCCTCCACTCGCCCTTCACACATTTTATTCACATCGAAAGTGAGGCCCAGAGTGATGCATTCTTTGCAGCCACAATATTTGTCTTCCTTTCAAAACAATCACTTGAGGAAAGAATTAAAACTGGGCTCATGGTGAATGTCAGGGCTGCTATGTCAGGTTGGGGTGCTGAAGAGTCAGCTGAAAAAGACCCTGGACTTGCTGATTCTGCCAGCTGCCCCCACCAGGGGGAGAAGGAGAACTGTGGGAAAGACCCCTGGATGAAGGCAACCTGCAGTAGGGTTATTACAAACACATCACGCCAAAAACAATTGGTGTTTATTCCAGTCCAGACTTTGCTGAGCTTGCTGTACATCCCAGGATATCTATCAAAGAATACAACAGATCACATGTCAATACATTAAATGAGTATGAAACAAAGAAACACAGAATGATGTAGGGATTTCTAATTTGAGGATATAAAGGAAGAAGGAGAGGAGGCACGTTCTTAATGGTGTTCCTGATGGCCATTAAACGTAGGAAAAAGCCATTTCCATATATTATGGAAATACACACTGGTCTCAAGTGCCTTCCATTTTCATATTGTTTTGCTGCCTTAATGGCATAGGCTATTTTTGTAACATCTGTTTCTAGGGACCCTCCCTTTCTCCTGTTCTTCGTAGAAATTCAGTGGCTCTTCTTTATAATGAGTGTTGGTGCTTTTGGGAAACAGAGAGTGTGTTATTGTTTTACTGTATGGGCCATTCTGTCAGAGTTGAAATGGTTTATCCACAGAGAACGTTATGATGTGACCCCCAAAAAAATATCTAGATGGTGAGACAGCGGATGTGGTGTGCCACATGGGTGGACACGCATCCAGGAAAGGCCAGAGGTGGGGGTTGGGCGAGGATCCCTGGGAACCGTGATTTGATGGTGCACAGGAGGACATTATGTTTACCTTCCTTCAGAGGGTCTGACAGAGACTGTGTTGGATGAAATTAAAAAAAAAAAATCTGAGTCTACTATCCAAAGCAAAGATACTGTATTTCTTCACGCTGCAGCATACCCGGAAATTAAACCCCAGCCGTCAAGTACTGAAATGTAAAGATAAACATGGTGGAAGTTTATTGATGCGCTGGAAGGGATGACAAGCTTCTTGAGTTGGAGCCGTGGTGCTGGTCCATCTGCAGAGGGCTGCCATTTATTACAGCAGCAGGTGCCGAGCTTCACCCTGGCTCTGAGATCTTAGATGAGCAAGAAAACAAGGAGCAAGAAAGAAAGGAAGGAGAATAGAAAGCGGGAGGAGAATGGTGAGCAAGGGGAAAGTGCCGGGCTCAGCCTCTCCACGCTCACAGCAGGATGCATAGGGTCCCAGGGCCACCAGCTGAGTGGCTTGGCCTTCCAGGTCCCCAGCACTCAGGATAACACCGACCCCTCATCCTCAGAAAGGACCTCAAAGACAACGGCAGGAAATGATTCCTTTGGGCTAGGAGAGTTCCAGAGAAATGTGCTTGCCTGTGTTCTACATGTGCTAGTATTTTTTGCTATTTGAAGTTCCAGATTTCTGTATGAATTTTGTAGGTCTTCATGTCTTTATCTTTCTGCCTGTGCCATGTATCCATTTGAACTGCAAGGGAAAAAAATTGAGAATCATAACATTTTTGTTTTCTGAAGAAGTGAGAACATTACACTGCAAACTAGCCAGGCTGCTGGTTATACAACACTTAGAATAAAATAAAAATAAACACTCTTTTGTTTCATTTCCTGATTTACCTGATGTGCTTCTTATTCTCTCTATTCCTTCACCTTCGACCTCATCTTCTCATCTGTGCACACACACTCCCTCCTTGTCCCCTCTTGTCCAGCATGATGTACCATGGCGCCTCCACTTTGCCAGGCTCATCTGGGTGGCCAGAGATGGGACTCATGGCTGTCTGAGCTCCAGTGTTTCATTTTCACAGCCTGGATTCTGGCCCTGCAATCTTGTCCCTCTTGCCCTCATCTCCAGATCTTTGTTTCTTCTTGGAAACAACCTGAGCACAGCCCTGGGTAGCCTTGCATTGCAGTAGCAGCTTTCAGTCTGAATAAAGTGAGATAGGTCTGAGGATGAATTTCCCTGCTGCTTTTCACTTAGTTTGGCATCTGATCCAGATGTGCTGCTGAACTAAGTATTTCCCACTCCCTTTCCAATTCATCCAGAAAGACCTTTCAGGGCAGTAGCACAAGGCATGACCGGAGGGTCTTGTGTCCCTGATGCAACAGGTGACCCACCCAGGGAAGTGAGCTGAGCTCCCTAGATCCTGTCTCATTAAGTGTGAAGAATGACAGTGCATACCTCTCCTACTGAGGAGCTAGAACACCAACCAGCTAAAAGCACTGGCAAAGTTGTAAATCAACTATACTTCAATAAAAAAAAAAATAATAAAATAAAATAAAAGCACTGACAAATCAACTTCCTGAAGCCAAATGGCTGATTCTAACACAACAGCTAAACAGCTCTGTCATAATATAACCTCCTGCTGTCACAGAACCATTTGGAAGAGTGTTTTAAATAAAGAAAGTGAAGTGCCACACATCAGGGAGACTGTGTTCTACTGGAGAGAAACTTCCAGCTCAAGTTTCATCCCTCTGAGGTGTGCTCATCCCTAGGGAACAGACAGATCTTAACATCTCATTGCTAAGAACATGCTGTGCCCTTCCTACTGGCACAGGAGAAGTCGAAACAAAGCCATGTCCACAGCAGGGTCAGCAAAGGAAAGGCAGCACCATGCTCCCTGCATAGGTCCCAGCATTTTCATGGCTCTGCAGTTGGGAGGTTACCTGGTTCGAGGATGGTATCCAGAATAGCTTTCTTCTTTGCAGCAAAGATGCCCATGGGGCTGCGCTGGGGTATCTATGGGTCCCCTGCATGCACACATCAATTGGAGGTCTACTATGAGTCCCAGGGTAGCAGCCCCTATTCTGAATGTTGTCCCTCTATTCCTAGAAAGTCTTTTGGGACACTGAGTCATCCCCACATGAGGAGCTCCAGGAAATCAGGTCTGGAAGTCCCAGGCCCATTTCTTCTCTCCTTGTAGTTAGGGTTGGGGAGGCAGCCCTGCCCCAAAAGCTCCAGCAGCCCTCCTCCAGAGAAGACTTGACCTGCTCCAGCTCACTCTCACTCCCTGGCCAGCCAGGCTGCCCTGGTGAACGTATGCCTTGCAGATGTCCTTCCTTAGCAACAGGATCTGAGAAAATCAGAGGGAACCCTTGTGCAGACAGAAGAACAGCCCTGGACCACAGGGCACAGTGGGAGACCACTGCTCCCAACATCCTGCCCATGGGCACAAACAGCCCACTTCGCTCACAACGACCCCTGTGAGTATTTGCTCCTCATGTTGGTGCTTTCAGCAATCTGGGATTGTACTGGACTGGACATGGGTAGGACATCACCCAGGACAGTGAGGTGCACATAGAGACGCTATGTAAACAGAGAGCAGGCTTTCACCATCCCTTCTTGTCCATGTGATTGTGCTTCCACATAGATGGGTCACAGCATCTGGTTTAATCAGAAATAAAGATTGGAAGTGTTCGAAAGTTTCTCAGGCAGGCCTTAGGCGGTCAGCTGAGAACACCTGTCATGCACATGTGTTTCTTTCCTTCTTTGACAATATGTCTGCTTCTTCTTTTTAATGAAAGGCCAATACTTATACTTCGATAATTGTAAATGCCTCTCCCATTGTTCTCTCCTATTTCTGCGCCTTTTTGTCTATTTCACCTGGGTGTTGGTGGGTAAACTTCAGAACAATGGGGATTTTGTTTGTAGCCACACACGGAAATGGAAGAGGCTGCGTCATGGGGGAATCTCCTCCAGCCCTTCACTTAATTTTACTACCATGATTATTCACATGTTTGAAAACAGAATTGCAAATGTTTTTTTTGTTTGTTTGTTTTGTTTTGGATTTTTTTTTTTTGCGGTACGCGGGCCTCTCACTGTTGTGGCCTCTCCCGTTGCGGAGCACAGGCTCCGGCCGCGCAGGCTTAGCGGCCATGGCTCACGGGCACAGCCGCTCCGCGGCATGTGGGATCTTCCCGGACCGGGGCACGAACCCGTGTCCCCTGCATCGGCAGGCGGACTCTCAACCACTGCGCCATCAGGGAAGCCCTGCAAATGGTTTTATTTACTTTTTCCATACATACAGAGACAGAACAACTTTTATCACAATAATAAAAATAAATAATACTCTGGCAACAAGATTTTTTTTAGCTTTATGACCATTTAATGAAGAAAATTACACAATGCATAGCTGGTATACCATTTCCAAGTTACTCACAATCACCAGTTATTCTGCACATTTCTCAAGATTTTTAGAAAATACGTAAAGTCAGTTTTCAAGGGTTCATTTCTTCCACTCAGACCTTTGCTACATCTTTTGGTGGCTGATGAATGAGCACAATTGGTTTTCAAAATGTTCAAATTAAATGCACTTGCTACTCAGGGTTATCTGGGCCATTTTTTTTTTTAAAGTTCTGTTTAAAGCCAAAAGAGTTCACGACTGGGAAGTGGACAATGTTTTTTGGTGGAAACAACTATAAAACGCAGTGGTCTAAAGTGGAATTCCATATGATAATTAAATGTAGACATGACTCCCACCCACTCAAAGGATGGGAAAGCCAATAAATGAGATAAATGACCCATAATCACAAGGAGAAGCATTCACAACGATGACAAAGCTCTGCCACCAGTTCTTGTGAGGTCACCATACCAGCTTCAGCCTTCCCATGTCTCTCTGAGGCACTTCCTGCGCCCCCAAAAAGGCAGTATGGCAGCCTTTCTAATCCTTCGCATGCTTTCATGTGAAGAAATCACGTGATTTCTTTTAAATATTTTTAGAGGAAGCCTTTCTGGGGCTGCACAAACATGCGAGAAAGAGGAAGTTGGTACCTTCTCCCCTAGTGGGAAGGGTGTGCTTGATGGGGTTTCAGACTGTAGTCTCAAGGTTCTAAACTGAGGAGGTTTATCTTCTGCAAAGAAACATCCTCCCAGTGTCATATCCTAAGTACAGAGAACCAGACCTCTAGCACGTCACCTCGGTTCCCCTTAGCATCTCCTGGTCTTGGCTAATTCCAACCAGCACTGCAATGACCAAGGCTGGGTTTCCAGCTAGTCTCCCACAGAGGCAGTCTGAGGGCCCTTTTCTTCAGCCTTTCCTGATGCCCCTATGCACAGCTTCTGACCCCCTGCCTGCACCAGGACTTCCCTAGAGACATGGAGACCCTGGCCAAGCATAATCTGAATTTCCCATTGGGAGACCATGTGAGATAATCAGCTGAACTCTGCCTTCCTCTGGATGAGAATCCCGGAGATACAGTACTGATCTATGTGGAGCAATCAGAAGCCCTTGACATTGAGTAGCAGCCCTACACTGGCTCTCCTTCCATCCCTACCTCATGCCCCTTTGTCCGCCTTCCAGCTTCCTTGTTAGCATCACTGCTTTAAGCCTTTGACTATACCTCCTGGACATAAGCTGGTGATAGTCAAAATGCACATTGGTGGCAGTATTACCTGCATATTTGACTGAGTCTTTCCTCCAAGAGGTCCATAACAGGATTGTTTTATCACAAAATTCTTCTTAATTACTAAAAAGTCTTTTACTTAACTTTCTACCACATTTTCAAGAGCTGATAGCATGAGGCTCTCATAAACTGTCATGTTTTTATGTAAATCACTTGGCAAAAAGTGTCTGACATCTCAGGTCCTGAAGTCTCCAGATAGGGAACAAACACCGCAGAGCAGAGCACAGCTATTTCTCTCCTTGATTTGGGTGACAGATGTAGGTGAAATTGGCTCAGGATTGCATGTTAGTTTTAAAGAGATATACCTTCCTCTGGATTCTTGTTGAGCTTATGGTTGGCTAAGTCCCTTGATCTTTTTCCTCTTTTCTATGTGATCATTAAGACAGCTCTTCCCAAACTGTACTTGTAGAGTTTGTTTGCTTGTTTATACCTGTTAAATTGCATTAACCAGTTATTCTGTGCTGTCTGTGTTACACAAACGAGCCCTTCTTACGTGGCCAGGTGTCTGAAAAAAAGTAAAAAACAACTAAAATGTTCTTTTTTCACTGCATTAATTTGCCCTACAGTGTTCATCACAGGTTTGGTGCTCCTCAGATGTATAAGAAAGGAAAAAATTTTCCTTTATCTCTGTATCTCTTATGAGTTCTTCAAGTTCATTTAGTCACCAATGTTTACTACTCTTCCATCATCGTGGTGCATTTCTTTGAATAATTTGAAAAGGCAATCCGAGCAAACTTGGTTTATGTGTTGGAATAATTCAAAGCAGATGATATGTTTTACTAAACACCATTCTGATCTAATCTGACGTGTGTATGTATATTTATACACAATGTAGTTGCTCCTGGGGTGCATGCATGCTCTCAGCAGCTCTCTTGCATGTTGATTACCCAGGAGAGTCCCAATCAAACCTGGCTTCACAGGTAGCTTATGCAGAGGTTTCCAGAATGACAAACTCAACCTCAAGATCAGCTGATCACAAGTTCTGTCAGACCCTCCCAGGAAAACCCTGAGAATTTCAGAGTGGAGGAGCTACACACAGCAAGACCCGAACACACTCCTTAGCTGCTGTTAAAAAGGCATGTAACTGTCTATGTTTAGTCAAGTGCCATCAGCTTAGCTCTCCTAAAGGCAGTCCACCTGCGGATGCTCCTTTGCAATCTTACACCATAAAGTTGGAGGTAGAATGAAGACCCACTCACCGAGGTCAGAACATGTGTCAGATCTCACCATCTTGAGACCAGGGGTAAGATAATTAGTGTCTTCTGTCAACTCTATAAATAAATTTTACCCAAGTTTGCAAATAAAAAGGCATATTTATTCCATAAAAATACCACATTCCTCCAGTATTATCAAGAAATGAAAAGTTTCATATGAATCAATTCTTCAGTTAACTGAAGTACATGCTTTCCTAAACTAATATTTCTTTTCATGTCTTTTGCTATTTCTCTCCAAAAATGTAATATGCATTTTCCTGTGTCTTAGGCAGAGCTGTTGAACTGGTTTTAATCTTCCCCTGATGTTCAAAGTCATCATAATGAAAATGTTAATGCAGAGCCATGTTTGCTGTTGGGCCCCTTGGCTTCTCCAATTCATGTCAGGTTGTCAGTTATCACTTCCTTACCTGTCATCATACCTCCCTCTAATTGCCTCCCAATTTCCACTGATTTCGTGCTTCCAGTCTGCTCTGAGCCAGGATTCCAGACCACACTGCCTGTTAAGCATGGCATACTAAATAAGATTTGATTAGAATCTGGGTGAGGGCTCAGGCTTTGGGGAGCTGTTTCAGGGAGATCAGAGGTCTCTTTGATTATTTGTTGAGGAATGAGGCTTGCAAGACCTCCAATAGACAGTGTTGACTCTAAACTACTGGCCATCGACATTGACTGTAAATTTGAGAAGTTTTAAGAAATACTAGTGCCTGACCCCACATTGCCTGATCATAATTTAATTGGTTTAGGAGGCCAGCTGAGCATAAGGACTTCTTAAAGCCTACCAGGCAAATATAAGATGCAGCCAACTTTGAGAACCTTGCTGCTAAAACATCTTAAAAAATGTTTATTGATATGGGTCAGTTTTGTCTGGGGTAGTGATTGTTCTTCATAGGTATTATAAGCTGAATTGTGTCCTTCTCCCCAAAATTCATATGTAGAAATCCTAACCCCCAGTGCTTCAGAATGTGCCCTTATTTGGAAATAGAGTTGTTGCAGATGTAATTAGCTAACATGAGGTCATATTGGAGTAGGGTAGACCCCTAGTCCAATATGACTGGTGATTTTATAAGAAGGA
The DNA here is from genome assembly GCF_964270905.1 of Leucopleurus acutus. Lineage (NCBI taxonomy): Eukaryota > Metazoa > Chordata > Mammalia > Artiodactyla > Delphinidae > Leucopleurus > Leucopleurus acutus. Next base: position 171,418,495 of record NC_139145.1, on the reverse strand, counting down.
AAAATTTGGACACAGAGACATACCCATGGAGAATACAAGCTGGAGATGGAGACAGAGATCAGGGTGAAGCTTCTACAAGCTGAGAAAAGCCAAGGATTGCCAGCAAACCACCAGGAGCCAGGCGAGAGGCCTGGAGCAGATCCTCTCTCACAGCCTCAGAAGAACCCAACCCTGCCAACACCTTTAACTCGGACTTCCAGCCTCCAGAACTGAGACAATACATTTATGATGATTAGGCACCTCAGTTGTAGGACTTTGTTATGGCAACCTTAAAAGCTAATACAATAGGCATGGCTATAAGTTCTCAGAATTTACATCTTAAATGTGCATGAGACATACTTTCCTATTGAGCATCTGCTATAGATGAGACCCAATGGAGGCACTGAGAGAAGATGCTGGAGATTCAAAAATAAGAGCGGGAGCTTTGTTCTTAAACTTACCTGGTGATATTTTTCTCACAGAATCAAATCAGACTGCTTTGCAGACAGGCAATGCACAGTGAGGGTGAGGGCTCCAAACACAAGATCACAGTAACACTCCTTCCTTGTATTTGCATGTGTAAATAGCATGGAGAGATCTGTTTTTAATAAATTCAAGTCATAAGTGTAAGGTGTACAAAAATTTGCATTGCAAAATATTCTTGCTCCAGATGCTGAGTTTGAAAGAATTTCTGTTGCTTTTTAAATTATTATCCTACCAACATTTTATAAGATCAAATACTACTGAATCAATTTTATTTTAGGATCCACTCAAAATAGTATTTTAGACTACTTATCTATGAGAGAAAGATAACTTGTGTCATTCCTAATATAACCACTGATCTTTTGTAAAATGTATTTTGCTTGGATACCTCTACTTGTTCATGTTTTGTGGAAGTTAGTACTGGGTTGGCCAAAAAGTGCCTTCAGTTTTTAAGTAAAAGACACATTTTACATTTTCACCAAGAACTTTATTGAACAATGTATTGACTCTTTTGTTCCACTACCTTCTGCCATTTTTCAGGCAACTTCATAGTTCCACCTTCCCAAAATTTTTATCTTTTTAAAGGTAAAATTTTTATCTTTTTAAAGATAAAGTTTTTATCTTTTTAAAGACAAAATTTTTACTGTTCCAGGTGCCTTTTACAGTCTTCCAGGGAATTGAATTTTTTTTTTCCATTAAGAGAATTTGGTAGAAACTGAAATAAATGGAAATCTGAAGGTGCAATGTCTGGTGAATACGGCAGATGAATCAGAACTTCCCAGCCAAGCTGTAACAGTTTTTTCTTGGTCATCAAAGAAACATGTGGTCTTGCATTATCCTGATGGAAGATTATGCATTTTCTGTTGACTAATTCTGGACGCTTTTCATCGAGTGCTGCTTTCAGTTGGTCTAATTAGGAGCAGTACCTGTTGGAATTAATTGTTTGGTTTTCTGGAAGGAGTTCATAATAGAGGATTCCTTTCCATTCCCACCATATACACAGCATCACCTTCTTTGGATGAAGACCGGTCTTTAGTGTGGTTGGTGGTGGTTCATTTCGCTTGCCCCACAACTCTTCCATTCCACATTGTTATAAAGTATCCACTTTTCATCACCCATCACAATTTGTTTTAAAATCGGAACATTTTCATTACACTTCAATAGAGAATTTCATATGGAAATAAGATCAAGCAGGTTTTTTTCCACTTAAATTATGTGGAAACAAAACATCAAAGCTATGAACATAACCAAGCTGGTGCAAATGATTTTAAATGCTTGATTTAGATATTTTGAATATGTCGGCTATCTCCCATGTGGTAAAACATAGATTGTTTTCAATCAATGTCTCAATTTGATTGTTATCAACTTCAACTGGTCTACCTGACTGTGGAGCATTGTCCAGTGAGAAATGTCCAGCAAGAAACTTTGCAAACCACTTTTGACACTTTTGATCAGTCACAGAACCTTCTCCATACACTGCACAAATCATTTTTTGTCCTTTAGTTGTGTTTTTACCTTTCTTGAAATAATACAACATAATATACCAAAAATGTTGCTTTTCTTCTTCCATCTTCAATATTAAAATGGCTAAACAAAAATTCACGAACATTGATAAGTTTTTTTAATGCATGCTGATATGACAACTGTCACAATTCAATCTAGCAACACTGTTTCAAATAAAGTTAAAGACAACTAAGAGCTACTAGAGCCATCTTACAGAAAAAAATGAATGAACCTTTTGGCCCACCCAATATGTAGATGCAATTTTCAATTGTCTTTGAATAAAACAGGAATTTCTTTGGAGAAATTAAAATGAGATATTTTTTCCCAAGAGAAAAAAGAGAAAAACTGACATTTCATAAGCAGCATTTTTTTTACTATTTTCTCTAGATATTTTATCATATTACTGGTATATAATAAACAATGGACACTAACGGCTGCCTCCCAAGCATCCATTTCTCCTACACAGGAGACTCTGGCATTTGTTGGAGAGCCTGATTCCACCCTCAGGGCTCCGGGGATGAGCACATGTACAGGTCAAGCCATGCTGCCCTTCCCTGTGGACACAGGAGTTGGTTGAGGTGTGGGTGTGTTGGGAGGTTGTGGAAGTTATTTCCCCAAGGTTAGCCAGTTTGAGAAAATATCAGTAGTTTTCTGGGAGGCTGAGACAAAGCCATTTATTTCCTGTACATTGGAAATGAAGAACAGGTAGTTCCAATCTGCAGGCAGTTATCTTAAGAATGTGGGAGAACTTTAAAGATGTATCATAGAATCAAAGAGAAAGAAACTGAGTCCTATGCTCAGCTGAGTTCTGGGTGAAGTTGTGAATGGCTCTGTTTGTCTCCTGGACTGCTCATCTGCTCAGCTATTTAATCCAGGGTTAGGAAAACTTTTTTCTAAAATGCTCCAGATAATAAATATTTTGGGTTTGGTATGTCTTGTGGTATCTATTGCAGCTACTCACTTCTGCTTTGTGTTGGGAAAGCAGCCATAGAAAATATATAAAAGAATGCACCACTCTGTATCTTCAATAAAACTTTATTTATGAGCACTGAAATTGGAATTTCAAATAATTTTCATAAATTATAAAAGATTATCTTTTTGATTTTTTTTAACCCCCTAAAAATGTAAAATCCAGCCTTAGTTCTTACAAAAGCAAGCAATAGGCCAGATGTCCTGAGGACCACAGTTTGCTGACCCTTGATTTAAACCAATCAATTCATATTTTCAGGGGGAAAGTTATGTTTTTCCTTATTTACAACCTAAAATTTCTTTATAGATAATAAAGATTGCATGGAAAAGGGAACATATAAATAGAGGTTTTAAGAGTTAGTAGGAATTGGATACAAATTGTGATGGTGAAAATAAATAACTTGAAAAAATTAGAAATAAGAAAATGTTCGGTTGGAAAAGTATGTTTTCTGGGGATATAAATGCATATACCCACTAACACACAATGAAAGCATATGACCACATAATTTAGGAAATCTTTAAATCCTGGAAATTCAGTGTGCTTTAATATATTAAATACTTTGAGAAGTCCTGGACTAAAGAAACAGTTTATTAATCTTTGTTTAATCCAGCACTTCTCAAGTGTCTTTGTTCATAAAACAACTTTATCATGGCCTGGCTATTAGCATTACTTAAAGCAACACCAATTTGAGTAACGTGCAGATATGTGATGTGTTTGGACAGGTCACAAAGGGCCATTGATGGTTCTCCTTTAGATGGGAGACATGAATGACCTGCACACCAACAGAACAGTAAGTGTGAGCACCCTGGTCAGACAGGGGATAATTACAAAACTCCATATGGGAGGTAATGAGAGCCTGAATTAGAAATATCTGCATTTGAACCAGAAAGGAAAAGATCAAGATTAGATTTGGAGGACAAGGGGAGAGAGTGATCAGGACAATGAGACTCTCAGCCTGGAGGACTGACAAGAGGAAGAGAAGCATATTTTAGGAGATTACTTAGATTCAGCTGTATTGACTCTGAGGCATTTATCAGGCATTTGGGCATTCTCTACTGACTTTTGGAAGGAAACCATGAAGAATATCACAGATTCAACTATTACTGGTATCAAATCTAACCTGGATCCATTTGCCCACCTTGCAGCAAAGCCAATCGACTGACACTAGGTTGTGATAAAGGAAAGTACAGTGTTTATTGCAGAGTACCAAGCAAGGAGAATGGACAGCTCATGCTCAGAAGACCCAAACTCCCTGATGACTTTCAGAGAAGGGCTTTTAAAGGCAACATTTGGGGTGAGGGTTGCACCCCAAAAGACTGTGACTTTTATAAATTTAATAATGAAAGTAAGGAATGTAATCCCTGGACCTTTGTGGGAAAAGGCACTTAAGGGGAAAACCTATTTAAGAAAAGGGACATGTGAATAGTAGATGAAGATAAAGTATTGAGTAGAAGGAAAGAGAGAGATGGGAGGACACGAAATATCCAGGAGGGATGGAGGGAAGAGGGTGGAGACACAGAAGAGTGATCACCTTGTCAGTGAGGAGAAAGAAAAGAGAGGAGAGAGTCAGGTTGAGATGGCAATGGGGACACTGCAGAAGGTCATGTGGAATTGTCCTTCTCTCCTCATGAAATGGAGAGAAGAGGAATCCTTGGAAATGGAATCAAGTATCAGAGTGAGGTTGGCCATGTGGTGCCCTGGAGAGGAAACAGACTCCGAGGTCAGACACACCTGCCTTCTACTACCATCTACCATGTAATTTTGAGTTTGAATCTCTATTTGCTTATCTGGTTAATGGGGAGAATAACTCAAATAACCAAAATACATATCCTATTAGAGATGAGAGATAATAAATGCCAGCATGTTTGCTATGGAGTCACTGTAAATATTAGTTTCTAATTTTCCATCCATCTTTGTTTCTTTCTTTCTTCCTACATTCATTTTCTCTCCCTTCCCATCTTCCTCCTTTCCTCTTTTCTTCCTTATGTCCTTACATAGAAAGGAAAAGGTTTGGATTAGCCACTGTTAGGAATATTACAGTGAATTGGTGTTCTTCTTCATAAATCTGCCCCATGCTATACCCTCCCAACCAAAGCCGCATGGCTACTGAGATGTCCCCCTTGCCTTCCCCTTATATTTCCCATTTATTTATACACAGCCTTCCTGCTAGTTCAGCTTCATAAATGAAATTCCAGAATCTAAAGGGTACAAGTATGCTTAACCATGACTTGCAGCTACCTTGTTACTTTTGGGAAGAATTCCAATAAAATGTTCCAGGCAAATTAAAACCCATGTTCCTTTTAAAGACTTCCAGGAAAGGTTGATTAATGATTAATTCTGGTGTTTAGTAACCATATATGTCAAGAAATCTTTCCTACAGATCCTCTAAATTCATGTGCTAAAGTGGGAGTGGGTTCTTTTTAGGAGCTATGGTTAATTACCTGGGGCATCAATTTCTACTGAGCTCACTTTTGCCAATTATTATATATCAAATGTGTGACCAGGGCACACATATCAATTTAATGAGTCCTCTTCTACACTTTTTTCTCCTCTCTCCACAAAGATAATTGCCTCAGATTTATCATGCAAGACATCTAAGTTCCACATAGGTCTGCATGAAATTCTCATACACACCTCACCCTCTCCATGCTGCAGAAGAAAGCTCCCTGGTTTGCTGAGAGTGGCTGTCTCACTGGCATCATACTACATGAAGAAAAGGAAAAATCAAATTTTTCAGATTTTCTCAACTTCTACCACTTGCTAAGTCCTTCACTATTCACTAGAGTCACACTGAATTCCTTCTCCAAGTTTATTAGGCAATGAGTTAAACAAGGAAATAAATTATTCTGCAAAATGCTGCCCAGCTTGTGATGGTATCAATTCTTATTTCTGAAGGTGAAGATTTAGAGATGTGTTTCCTTAACTTTGTTAATTTTCTCAAGCTACATTTGCAGAGTATTGAGACTACAGGCAGGACAGATCATGTTCCAGTCTGTGATGTGAGAGTCAGGATAAACTCCCTCCAAGTCCTGGGTATCTGCCTGGTCCTGTACAGTGAACACTTGTTTTTAGTTGGCCAAAGTCTGGCATCCATGTTTTTTGAAACACTAGCCGCACTTTTCATTTGTTTGCTCTACTTGGCAACGTTCTTGGAATGAATGGCCTTGGAAACCAAGTCCAAGGACAGAATCCCCTCAACATTCTTCTAGACATGGCTCATCAACTTGTGCCCCAAGCAATCTTACAGGTAAGACTCTCCATGCTGTCTGAGTGCACCAAACCACTACCACCAGGTTCACCTGTTTGTTCAGATTCTGCATTTCTAATGAGCTCCTCGGTGTGGCAATTCTGCTGGACCATGGTCCACAGATTGAATATCAAGGTTCCAGTTGCTCCAGTCTGCCTGTATAAAGTGAAATATGCATTTACAACAAGGGCCCTTGAATCATGTTTCTAAGGGATACCAAACATTCATGTGCAGAATTAGCATCAAATAAGCCATCTATTTTTTTTTGTTTTGTTTTCGCTTTTAGAAAGAGCACCCAAGACACCCTAGGACAGTGGTGTTCAATGCTTGCTGCACATTACAGTCAGTGGGGGCAGGGAACATGGAGAGAAAGGGGAGATTTTAAAAATTACAAATGTCTCAGCCACATCCCTAGAAATTAAAGTAGAATATCTGGGGGTGGGGTGAAGGCTCTGCCTAGGTAGAAGGCCCTTGGGTAACTTCAAAGTACAGTGAAGGTGGTGCTCCACAACCTTTAACATTTGGCACTACATGACAGGTGTTATTACTACTACACATAGCACATGAGTTATTTAAATCAAAGTAATTTCCTAATATTAGTTACCTCAAACACCAAGTAATTGGTAAACATTTTCTTTATTAATTCCCAGTAGGTGTTCTTTCTTAAAATTTTGCTTCCACTGACAGTTGAGCAAAGGAAAATTTTACCTCCCAACATCTAGTTTTATCACTATAAGGTTGTATAAAATAATTAAATTAAATTGCAGTTTGCAGGCTTGTGTTTTTATCTTAATCTTCCAATTTTCTATTTCTTAACATTAGTTGAATATTCTTTCCTCTCCTCAGAAGAGAGATACTCATTTTAAAAGGACTTCACTGGGCTTGGGTCTATATGTCAAAGTGTTTCTCTAAATGGTCCCAGGAGAAAGTTTGATAAATGACTAAGTGTATTGATCCCTGCTATCTTCATAAGTCAAGCCAGGATGCCCTCAAAGTAAAATGTGACATAGATGAGAGAGCAATTAGAATAAAAAGATGAGTCACCATTCAGCTGCCAGTGCTTCAGAACAACAAGAGCAACATTTTGCTTGTTTGATATAAAAAGAACAAGGGTAGCCTGAGAGAAGTAGAGTGTTGATGGGTAGAGACACCACAATTCCACTCCTAGGTACATACCCTAAAGAACTGAAAACCCCAACAAGCACATGTACACACATGTTTAAAACAGTACTATTCACAGCAACCAAAAGGTAGAAACAATCCATATGTCCAGCAGGGGATGACTGAATAAACAAATTGTGGTCTATCACACAATGGAATATTATTCAGACTTAAATAATGGATTAAGTACTGACACATGCTATAATGCAGATGAACCTCAGAAAAATTAGGTTGAGTGAAAGAAGCAAGAATCAAAAAGCCATATTTTTACTGTATATCCATTTACATGAAATATTCAGAGTAGGAAAATCCATGGAGACAAAATGCAGACTCGAGGTTGCCAGGGGCAGGGTGAGAAAGAGGAAATGGGGAAAACCTGCTTAATGGATAAAGGGTCTTACTTTGTAGTGATGCAAATGCTTTGGAATTAAATAGAGATGATGGTTGCACAACATCGTGAATGCAATAAATGCCAGTGAATTGTTAATTTTTAAACAGTTAACTGTATTATGTGAATTACAATAGATTACTTTCTAATATGGGAACCATTTGTCATATCTGATGATAGTAAGTCTATGAGCTAGAAAGGCAGATGTTGGTGAGGGTGATCTTTTTAAATAGAGTGGTCAGGGAAAGCCATCTCTAAAAGATGAGTTTCGGAAAATGCTAAGGGGTGAGGGAGTGAACCATGCAGACATATTTGAAAAGACTACTCCAGGCAGAAGGCCTCCAGGGGGAGCATTCCTGAATGATGAACAGCAGGGTGGCCAAGCTAGTTGGGTGGACAAGCCTAGGATTTCGATTCTAGGAGGCTCAGAGGGATGTAGTAGGTTTGTTGTGCTGAGCAAACAGGAAGTCCAGAATAAGCCACATAGAGGAAATGAAACCAAGTAGGACACTGCAGGGTCTTTCCAGAGCCAGATCAACCCCACCTTGTATCTCCCACCCCTTGTTTGTAAAAAAGATTTAGCTTCATATGCCTTCCCCAAGTTCCAAAGAGCAGATTTAATCAGAGAAATGAGAAAAATCAGAAACAGAGAAAAGCAGGACAAAATTATAATAGCTTAGTCGTTAAACAAAGTCAAAGACCTTTAGTTTCTCCTCAATGGCTACAGGTAACATCATGAGGCATATTCTTGAGCCGTGTTGCAGATACTTAAACCCCCACCAGGTGGAGAAAGTTAACTGCACGCTGACCTCCAGCAATAGACCCCAGACTAGCTGGACCCCAAAAATTGATAATTGAAGTTCTTGAAATACCACCTTGTTACCTCACCATCAACCAATCAGAAAATTGTGCATAAGCTGATCATGCACCCCACAACCTTCTCCCTCACACTGTCTTTAAAAGCCCTTCCTTGAAAGCCACTGGGGAGTATTTTGAGCATGAGCTGCCCATTCTCTAAGCTTGGCACCCTGCAATAAATGCTGTACTTTCCTTCACAACATGGTGTCAGTAGATTAGCTTTACTGTGTGTAGGCAGGCAGACCTAAGTTAAAGTCAATAACAATTTTGGTGACTTCAGAAGGACTCCTGTTCTGAGTCCTTTCAAAGGACTCTCACCCATGACACATTAACCCCTGGTTGGTGACAGCTCTAGGATCCTGTCCAGCAGTTGCCTGAGCTCCTTTGTCTCAGGGACAGCACCAAGTACTTGCCACTGACTGGGCGTTACTGACCCATGGTGAATTTGATTCCATGAAAAGGAAAGAAGACTCTGGTCCTGGTCTGTCAGACATCTCTGGTAAGTGGCAGAACCTTATGTGTGGCAATACCAGGGTATTCTTCCCTATTGTGTTGCTTTGATTGAAAAAGTTTCCTTTATGGGGGGGGGGCATAGGAAAGCACAGGACTTGGTCATCTGGTGTTGAGCAGAATGCTGCTTTAGGATTTTCCTCTCTGGGGTGAGGAATCTCCTAGTCATCCAGCACTGCCTGAGTGGTAGTTGGGAAACTCCCTGTTAGACCAAGGCTTGTCCACACACCATCTGGATCAGCAGATAGGAAATCTTCCAGTTTTTCACTAGGGAATTGTGACCCTGAGAGACCACCAAGAACTGGGTTGCTTGGTTCTGATTGACTGTCTGTTTCTGGTAATACCAATTGTGAATAAGTACAGTGGGAAATCAGAGGTCTATTTCATCTTGTAGTCCCTTAGGGTACATTCTGCAGAATTGAGAGATTTTCAGTTTTGATCCCTTGAAAAGGAAAAAAAAAATGATATTTTTCAGTAATAATGTGTGGCCACAATATCCTTTAGGATCCAGAGAAAAATGGCCAAGATGAAACTCTCTTGACACTTCAAAACTGTTGTTCTTTCTTACATTAAAGAAAGCTGGCTTGATAAAATATATTTTCAAAATTCTGACCCTGAGAAAATAAAAATACTCCTAGGAGAAAATTTAAAGTAATAATTCTTTCATGTCCTTGAAATGCAAATACAGCCTGCATTGCCTAAGATTACAGCCTTGGCTTAATTAGAACCTGAGACTTAAGGGAAGAAAAGAGGCTTTTTAAAACTCAAGTGAGTAAACTTAACTTATTCCACCTGTTATTTATAAACAAATAAATTTTATAATGAAATACCTGGCATAACTAAGTTTTTTTTTCTATTGATCATCTTTTTTTAACATCTTTATTGGAGTATAACTGCTTTACAATGTTGTATTCGTTTCTGCTGTATAACAAAGTGAATCAGCTATATTTATACATTTATCCCCATATCCCCTCCCTCTTGCACCTCCTTGCCACCCTCCTTATCCCACCCCTCTCAGTGGTCACAAAGCACCGAGCTGATCTCCCTGTGCTATGTGGCTGCTTCCAACTAGTTATCTATTTTACATTTGGTAGTGTATATATGTCCATGCCACTCTCTCACTTCGTCCCAGCTTACCCTTCCCCCTCCCAGTGTCCTCAAGTCCATTCGTTATGTCTGTGTCTTTATTCCTGTCCTGCCCCTAGGTTCTTCAAAACCTTTTTTTTTTTTTAGATTCCATATATGTGTGTCAGCATATAGTATTTTTTTTCTCTTTCTGACTTACTTCACTCTGTATGACAGTCTCTAGGTCCACCCACCTCACTACAAATAACTCAATTTAGTTTCTTTTTATGGCTGAGTAATATTCCATTGTATATATGTGCCACACCTTCTTTATCCATTCATCTCTCAATGGATATTTAACATGACTAAGTTTCTTTCTTTTTTTTTTTTTTTTGTGGTTCACAGACCTCTCACTGCTGTAGCCTCTCCTGTTGTGGAGCACAGGCTCCGGACACACAGGCTCAGCAGCCATGGCTCATGGGCCCAGCCACTCCGTGGCATGTGGGATCTTCCCAGACCAGGGCACGAACCTGCGTCCCCTGCATCGGCAGGCAGACTCTCAACTACTGCGCCACCAGGGAAGCCCAACATAACTAACTTTTAAAATAAAGTTATGAGATTTCTGGTCTGTCTGTCTGTCTTTATGTAAAGATTAATTTTGTAAATGAACTCTATTTAATTGGCTTAAAGAAAAGTAAGGACTTACAAATTGAATGTTTCCAAATACAACAGAAACTAACCCAAATGAATTTCAGGGTCACAAGATGTGAGAAATATTCAGTGTTAAATTAATATCTCATATTAAAGCTAGCTTAATTTTGTTGGTTTAATTAATACAGACATGTCTTTAGATTTGTTAACATTCAGTATAATACTTTTATTGTACCTAGGTTTTCTAAAAGTCAAATAAGATCATATTTTATATGTTGCAAAATTTGTCAGCAATAAAAAATTAACTTGGTACCATGATACTGTCATAAGTAATAAAAAAGAGATAAAGGAGATAGAAGCTTTTAGGTGAACTTTTTAGGAATAGTTATGTTTTAGTTTTTCCAGATTTTTGGTAACTTGACACTTTAGAGTTAAATATCTAGATCTTTTTAAAGTACTGAAACATTGATTGCTAGACAAGTTTAAATTTACCTATTTTTGTCTTCTTATGAAAGAAAAAAATAAATATTTTGGGTTTATTAGACACATGCCTTATACCACATTAAAAAATCAATTATGCTGCAAGAAAGTACATGTTTTTAGAGGGTATAAAATATATCCATAAGTTTGCCAATCATAAAATGCTGGTATGAGAAACAGTTCACAATTGATTGCTTCTGGTGTTTTGCTAGAAATTAAGGTTTTTAAGGGTTATAAATTGTAATATATGTGTAATTAAAGCTACCAGAAATAATAAGGGAAGCATTTCAGTGTGTAAAAGAAAGTAAGATTTATGTTGTCAGTAAGAAAATGTATAAAAAATGCAGATATTTTTTAAGAAAAATAAAGTAGTTTTGTCCTAGAGCTTGTGGTTTCTGGGCAGGAAAAAATAAGGGTCACCCCTGGAGCAGGCAACCATGAACACCTCGGTCTTTTTTATTTTTTATTTTTTTTTGGTGATCTGATGAGATTCTTCTATCCGATGGCTGTGGTCATCCTGGGCTTTGCCTCAGGTACATCATCTGAGATGGGGGTCCTGGGCTGGAGGGAGAAAGTTGTGGAAGATTTGTAAGAAAGGAACCCTGAGAAAAAGTTTTATACATGGTCAAGATTGTATAAGATTAGATTACATTTAATTAAATAAATACATTTTCTTATTTAAAGTAAGATGGTATAAGACTAGAGTTTGTTTTTTTCTCTCTCTGTCAAGAGAACAAATTTTTCTTAGAATATTGAGCTGTTTTAGAACAAATTCTAATTGAAGTTTTTTGACCTCTGACTGACTTTGGGACATTTCAAAGGGCCCCTGAGGCATCTCAGAGAAAAATATTAAACTAATTAGGATTATTTTGTATGTTAAATTACATAAACATTGTCAAATGAGTGGTAACAAATCTGCTTATGTTATACTTTATAGGTAAATGTCATTAATATGAATGTTCTAGAAATCATATAGAGTTCTTAAAATTTGAGTATGTCCTGATATTATGTTATCAGTAATAATTCTAGTTATTATCTTAATTTGTTGTATGACACACAAGTTTCCCTGTCAATTGCATTATAATCAGATCTCTAACCCTGCCTATTAAAGTCTTTTTCATTCATAGACAGTTATTGTTTCACACTGATGCTTTTGCAAAAATGCTTCATCTGTCAAAAGATTCATAGAAAGGACTTTTTGACAAGTACATGTTTCTGATACTTTTAGATCATACAGCTAAACTGGGTAAAACGTTTTAAAATTCTAATGAAAACCCTGATGGTTTCATAAAACTGTTAACAAAAGATTAAGGATTAGTTATATAAGACTAAGTGAACTGATAAATATGGTAATAATTTTTATGGCTTTTGTCTGAAATGTTATTGACTTTTAATCTGTGTTTTCTAGATATAAGGAAATCTTTCCCCTTAAGCTAACTATGACTTACAGAAACTTGGTAAATTATACCTTTGTAAGCAAAATTGAAACATTTATCTTTTCTCTCTATTGGATCCCTCCAGAAAATGGAAACTCTTACATTTCCAACACTTTATCAGGTGAATAAGAAAGGTCACCTCCCGACAAGTGCAGGAATCTCAAGATATTTTGAAGACCTTGAAAAGAGAGGAATTTACTGAAATTAACAGATATTGAAGGTGGAATCTGTGACTAGCACTCGGTGTGGATTTTCTGTCCTTGAGAGGCTATTTATTTATTTATTTGGCTGCACTGCATGGCTTGTGGGCTTTTAGTTCCCTGACCAGGGATTGAACCCATTCCCTTGGCAGTGAAAGCATGGAGTCCTAAACACTGGACCACCAGGGAATTCCAGAGAGGCCTTTTAAAAATTCAAGCTGAGATTCCCCATGAAAAGTTCTGGCACAGCCAATTTAAAAGAACCTATGTGATCAATTAACCAGACTTATGGTCTTAATTTGGCTATGTTTGGGAAAATAAGGGTAATTTTAGACAGAAAAAGATTGTGTTTCAGTGGATACTAAATTCTAGTTTTGTTAATTGAGGTCTGTATTTACTGCCTAAAACTCAATTCCCAGATAGCTCTTTGTTGCTATGTTATATTATTGTAAATTTTAATTGAGTTATTAAAAGGATATTCTAAGCTTGTTTCTGAAGCTAATCATAGTAATCTATCTTTAGATGACCTGCAATCAGGGAATTATGCATACTGGAAAAGATATCATTTAAAGGACTCTTTCTCCAACCTAGGTTAAAAATCCTTATCAGATATTCTTAATTATCTCAGACACAGTGAAACTGAAGGAACTCTTAAATTCATATTTCCCATTTAAGAAGGGCATCTGCATTAAACTTGTCTGTAGAAAGGACTGCTGATCCCAAATAACACCCACATCAGGATAAGAAGAAGATAACAACAGTGATAGATAGCTGACCCAAGAATACAGACCAGGCCCGTAAGACTCATCCAACTAATTCAATTGAACTGATTACCAAATGTTGGTCTTCAATGTTTGTCCCTATCAAAATGGAAAGTCACTGCTTTTCTTCTAAAAATATTTTTGACCCCAGCATTCAGAAAGGAAAAAAAAATCTCCTTGGAATTTGTCACAGAGTATTACTACTCATGACATGTATCCCTGCTTGCTTTAAGTCAACTGGTAAAAGCATATGTACAATGTTTGTGTGACAATTTGGTAAAATTGATAAAATGCATAGCCTAAAAAAATATTTCCCTGTCAACATACCTCTGAACTTATTCACTATGTCTGATTAGTTTTCCCCAATGTGAATAATTAGACTATATATATATATATATATATATATATATGTGTGTGTGTGTGTGTGTGTGTGTGTGTGTGTATATAAACAAAATTATATATATAAACAAAATTTTATATATTTTTATATATACAACAAAATTTTGTTTATATATAAACAAAATTTTATATATATATATAATTTTTATATATATATATATATATATATATATATATATATATATATATATATATATACAAAAAAAGGCCTAGCACCAAATGAAATATGGACCCAGAGAAGGTAGAGAAAGTAATAACCACCTGGAATTGAAAGACAAATATTTTGATTATCAGTGCTTTCTATTGAAAGATTTGTAATCAAAGGGGAAATGGTGGGAGGAAATTTTCACATATTGAAGTATGGAGATGTCATTCTGGCTTATACATGATTTAACTTAAATCAGAACAGCCTGTTTTGTGGCCTATCTAATGTACATTGTACATCTGCTTTAACCATTGGGAAAAAATACATTTAAAAATAAAAATAGAGTGACTATAGTTCAGGTATCCAAAGTAGATCTGGATAGCCATTGTGGACATGATTTTAGACATGTTCCTGTATTACTGAGGACTTAAATTTTCTGAACTGTATCCACTGCATTAAGGCAACCACCAGCTGCTCTCAAAACAATATCTGCTAGTAGCTGCCAGTAGCAAATTTATAGTCTCAAGATCTTCTCTTATAGTTATTAAATCTTTCTTTTACTTTAGAAATAGTAGTAACAAACGAGACAGCTCAAGCAGTAGCCTCCCAACAGAAGGCACTAGATTCTTTAGCCAGAATAGTACTAGACAATAAAATTTCTTTAAATTACATTTTAGCAAAACAAGGAGACATATGTATAGTGGTCAATAGTTTCTGTTATGTGTGTATTAATGCCCCTGGAGAAGTTAAAACCCAAATAAATTAAATACTTCAAAAGACTACTTGGTTACAAAATGTATGTAAAGAAGACAACTCTAAGATTTATTTGCCTAGTTGCCATCAGGAATAGGAGGACTCTTTCAGAGAATACTACAAGTGTACATTTTGATCATTATCCTCATTGTAACATGTCCACTAATTTTGAAATGTTTGTCCAAGTGCTATGACAAAGCAATCAAAGAAAGAGGTAATGTTTTCATAATGCTGGGTTGGACAAAAGTTTGTTTGGGTTTTTCTGTAAATGTTATGGAAAAACCTGAATGAACTTTTGGCCAGCCCAATACAAATAATTGGTGTAAGGCCTGGTACTCAATAATTCTCTAAAATGAAAGTCAATGACTTTCCTCTAACCCTGAAAAATTGTCTTTGACCCCATTCAGCAGGAAGTAGCCAGAGCAGTCATTGCCCCTGTTCCCCTCAGGATTGAGGAATATCAAAGAAAAAGGGGGATTTAAACTGAGCAGGACCCTGAGGGGTCTTCCCAGGGACACACACCCACCTCCACAATGTTCTATGCTTCTTTTTTATAAAAAAGCTTTAGCCTCCTAGGCTCTCCTCAAGTTCCAAAGAACAAATTTAATCAGAGAAGTGAGAAAATGAAGAAACAAAGAAAAGCAGTCAAGCAAGACAAAATAATAATAGTTTAGTCATAAAACAAAGTCAAAGACTTTTAGTTTCTCCTCAAGGGCTACAGATAATATCCTGAGCCATATCTTTGAGTTGTTTTGCAGGTACTAAAATCCCCACCAGGTGGAGAAAGTTAACTGCATGCTGACCACCAACACATAGACCCCAGACCAGTTGGAGTCAGAAAATTGGTAATTGAGATTCCTGAAATACCACTCTGTTCCCTCACCATCAACCAGTCAGAGAATCCTGCATAAGCTGATCATGCATCTCCCAACCTTCTCCCTCATTCTGTCTTTAAAAACCCTTCCCCAAAAGCCATCAGGGAGTTTAGGTATTTTGAGCACAAGCTGTCCATTCTCTAAGCTTGATGCTGTGCAATAAATGCTGTACTTTCCTTCACCACAATGGGGTGTCAGTAGGTTGGCTTTGTTGCACATAGGGCTAGCTGACTCAAGTTCAGTTCAGTAACAGAAATAGTGGGGAAATGAGAAATACACAAAATTATATGTAAAGGATTGAATTTAAGTGTTGTTCTAGATTGGGTTACAACACTTTACAGCTTGATTAAAACTTTTTATGTGTTTTAATAATGACCTAATAATTATAGAAACAGCATAATTGGACAAAAAGTATTTTAATACATGTTGTTACTTTACCAAGTTTATTGGCAGTCAATCACTTCGGACCAAAAGCCATAGCCTAGGCCTCATGGATACCCTTTTGGACAGTGACCAAAGGGAGCCCTGGGCATTGACAGCCACACAGTAGATCCTGGAAGAGTGAATAAGCCCCACTCTAAGAGTGATGGCACAATGTTGAATCTTAGGGATTTTGTTAGTCAGGTTTATTTAGAAGAGGCAGGAGCAGGTTCTCAGAGGGAGGGCCACGGACTTTGGAGCCAAGAGACCCAAGCTCAACAACAGGGTACAATGTCCACAAACTGTGTGACCTTGGGCAGGAAGTCACACCTCACTGAGCCCCAGACTCCTTACCTGAAAAATAAAACCATGATAAACTACACACACAAGTGCACACACATGTACTACATGCACCCCACAGTACACCCCAGTGAATGTTGAGTATCACTCTTCTCTCACCTGCTCCAACCTGCCTGTCCATCCCAGCTCCCTGTTTATGTCAGCCTGTTTCCACAGTCATTCCTCTCCATGTTTCCAACACTTGTCCCAACCCTTCCAGCTTACTTCTCTCCCCTGCTCCTCTCCAGGTCCCCCAACCCATCTCCTTCCCCAGCACACAGCACACTCACCCTGGAGCTGGTATTCTTCTCCCCCTGTTGCCATCCTTTCTGCCATGAACCCTCCTGTCTTCACCCTGCTTCTTCCTCTGTCAGCAGCTCTTTCAGATCTGACTCTGGATGGAAGCAATTCTCCAGCCTTCATTCTCTTTTGCAGACTCAGAGTAGCAGGCAGTATAGGTACCTGAGAAGCTGGGAAGGACCTAGAGCTGACCTGATTCAATCCCAGAAGGTCCATAGAGGTGATGGAATTTATTTAGGGCATGGCTATGTTCAAGACAGTTTTAAAAACTAAAAACTAATATTTTATTTAAAAACCAAACCAACAAAAAGCTGATTACATGATAATTCACACTGTTAGCTAAATGTTTTTGTCTTGTTTTATTTTGTTTTAATTATTTGTCACTTTGCATACCTCTTCCAGAGCAGAGTTTCCTATACCAGTGAGATGATGAGTTGTCTAAGCTCTGTGCCCACTTAGCTTGGATGCACAAGGGATTTACAGCAGCTGATGTCCAGCACCTGGGGCTGCCCTTGTGGGGCTCAGCCTGGGAAGGGTGGACCAAAGATGGAACCTGCTGGTCTTCCCAGGCAGACTGTGCTTTGGCCCCAAATCCTAATCACAGTCTTGATCACTGGGGTTTGGTTACACAGAGAACAGTCCAATGAACCTTGTAGAAACTTACTCTTTGTGACAACAGCAACATCATAGAGAAACATGCAGGAAGTGTCACTACCCCTGAAGACAGTCACACAGACCACACCTGCAGTGGAGTATGCTGAGATGGAGGGATAGCAGGGGGATGACCCCTGGACTAAGCAGTTTGTAGATGTGAGGGCTGCGATTTGCCATGACATCTGGCAGTATCCTCACTGAAACAAAAAGCTCTTTGGGTCACCTCTGAACTACAACAGATTGAGGGAAGTCAACACTCAGAGGCCTGGAAAAACAGAGGTTAAATTTCAAACACCATAAAACTTACAACTCCCATGATCAATGCATTTGACACACACACAAAAAAAAAAGGCAGCTAGGAAATTTACATCTCTTCCATTTTCAACCACAGAACAGATCATCCAAATGGCTCATGGTTATTTTTATGCCCATTGAGATACAACAGACCTTATTTTCCCCCAACTAGGAAACGAGGAATTTTCGTCCCTCAAGCAGATGAAACATTGGTTGCCAAGAGCTTTGTTTGGGGGTCATCGAAGCCACCCCTTTCAGCACCTAAGGCTGAATTTCCATTATGGCCCCATGTCTGGAATGTTAGATCAAGTATTTCATTTAATGTCTTCTCCATACCCCAAAATGTGGCTCTCGATTCTTTACACATTCCTTTGAATCAAAATAGATCTCAGCTTGAATAGTTCCCATTGATGTAAAAATACATTATGTATTAGTATAAATTTCATCATCATCATCATTATTAAATGGTGACCCGTGCTGGGCACACTGACTTTAACATGTTTAATCCTTACAAAATCTCAATAAGGTAGGGCCAATTGTTATCTCCAATATGCTGAGGAGGATGTACTTAAACGTATTTAGAACATCTTAGAGGACAAAACCATGATTAACAAGATTAAAAGGAACAGGTCTGTACTCAGGTATGATCTGCCCATGCTGGCTCACCTTTAACTACTGGTGCTAAATCCAGGAAAATAATGGCCGGCCTGGCCTCAGTCCCACCTCCCTGCAGAACGTGTCATACCCAGACTGCCGTGAAGGTTCCCGCAACACCTCTCTATCTGCTATGACTGACATATCCTGCCAGGACTCTCTGTCAGCCCCTGATTATCAAGGCCAGACAAACCCAGACCTCCACCTTCCCTACTTCTTTTACCATTTGCCTCCTGGCTCACTCCACCCTCAAAGGTGACCAGCACCCTCCAGTCTCCTGCTGAGTCCACTGACTGGAATGCTCTTCTCACACAGGTCCTCATGGCTCATCCCTCACTGTCCTCAGGGCTCATCAGAAACAACCCAGGATGGAATTTTCCCCACCCTGCACTTCCTGCCACTCTGACCTGGCCTTTCTCAGAGCATAACACTCATCACCGCCTGACACGCCTCTTCATGGATATCTGTGTATATCTACACCTGTGTCTCCGTCTGAGTCATCTATACACATACCTGTACATGGACTGTACTATACACACCTATAAGTTTATATATATATATATATATATATATACACATATATGTACATGTGCTATACTATATACACTATATGCTATATATATTATATATGTAACCTACATATACCCAAACTTTTACTGTGCTATACATACCTATATGCTATATAAGGTACATTATATATGTCATCTATATGCATATGTGTACATCTCTTATACTGTATACATCACTATGTATCGATATATGATATACATTTGTCATCTACATGCATATACGTACATTTATGCTGTACAAGTATGTTATATATATATGTGTTTGCTTATTGTTTTTCTCCCTCCTTTAAAATGCAAGTTCCATGAAGAAACTTCTTTTATTTTGTTCTCTGCTATATTCCCCATGCTTATAATAGGCTCTGAGACACAACAGACTCTCAATCAATATTTGAAGAAAGGAGGAAATAGAAAAAAGAGTAAAAGGAAGAAAGGATGGGAGGGGAAGAGGGAAGAGGGGAGGGAAAGAGAGAGAGGTTGATTCTTGTTCCAGCCTATAGTTACTTAGGCACCTCCATGATTATCACTAAAACTGGTTATTTCTGCGATGTCAGAAAAAGTATTCACAGGGCTTCCCTGGTGGCGCAGTGGTTGGGAGTCCGCCTGCCGATGCAGGGGACACGGGTTCGTGCCCCGGTCTGGGAAGATCCCACATGCCGCGGAGTGGCTGGGCCCGTGAGCCATGGCCTCTGAGCCTGCGCATCCAGAGCCTGTGCTCCGCGACGGGAGAGGCCACAACAGTGAGGGTCCACGTACCGCAAAAAAAAAAAAAAAAAAAAAAGGTATTCACAGATAGCCAAGGTAAAAAGATATTTCAAATGGATAACCAGGTTTCTAAAGACTGGCAATTAGGGGAAGTGTTAGGAAATCATTTGGAGGGGCTTTCAATTTGATGAGAGAGATTCTAGTTAGAACAGATGGATATGAAATGTCTGGAACTACAAAGCACAGGAGACTGAGGACAAACCAGCATACATGTGAGCAGCAAATGGCTTGAAAGCCCATGACAGACGTGCATAAATGGGAAACATGAAAAACAAAGAACCCTGGTGAAAAGGGTGAAAACAATTCCTCACATCACGCCTGTCAAAGGCCATCACCCACGCTTGGGTGGTGCCGCTTTGTTAAGACGGGCAGCTGTAATCGCATTATTCTACACAGCCCATCAAAGAGCTTCCAGGGCAGAGGCAGGAGGCTAATTTGGGGGAGCAAGTGGGTTAGCATGTACTTCAGAAAGTCTTCTCCCAGCCACACACACTAGCCTTGTTCTAGCATGACTGTTCTCCCAGATTAATTACATTTGCATGTGTGCCTTTTGATTCCAGTCAGGGAAATAGTTGGAGTTATCACCTCGTGCCCTGAAAAACATGCCCTGTCTTCTATACCTCACAAATTGTTTATTTTCTTTGCTTCCAAGTTCAAATAAAACACTTTATTCAGTGAGGGTTCCTTGATTTACTATAATATATGCCTAAAACTCAGCCAGGGCAGGACTGATCTCTCAAGCACTGGTGAAAAAGAAAAAACGTCACAAATAACTGTCAAGTTCTGTTGACAGATCATTTTGCTCATGTCATGGGAGACTTTTTTAAAAAAATTTCTCCCTGTGTCTCTTCAAGATCGCTGGCATTGTGGTATAATCCATTATATAACATGTGCCTTCAAAAGAATCGGGGAGAAAGGCATCCTTCTGAAAATCACACTGAAATTTAACATGCAATGCAGTTTTCCTTCAAGGAAACTAGAACCTCTACTTTTCCAAGATGCAGTGAGTTTAGCAAGCTGCAAACAGATGTGGTCATATCAATGAGAACATCAGCGTTCCCTTCCCTTGACCCAAGGACAGAGGGAACCTAGATTCCAGTGAGCCGTGAACCCTGGCAGTCGAGAAGGTGACCCGAGATGGGCACCTCCAGCCCCCAGGATTACATCCATCACAGACCCCAAACCAGGCATTTGTGGAGGACATGATGGTCAGTAAGCTACAGGGCATTCCAACCAGCTGATGATGGAAGATATTTTTTTTTCTTGCTTCCTTTAAAGAAATCAGAAGGTCAGAAGACTTTCAGGACAAACCCTGAACCACATGCATTCTGAGAGCTCCGTTAGGTAGCCTTACTTGCGTGTTTGTTTTTGATAAGCACACAGAGACACCAGCCTTACAGAAAGGCCAGGACTCAGCAATTCAAACTCCCCGCCTCACTTTACCGTTGACGTCTGTCGGAATCACATATGCCGTCCTGTCTCAGATGCTCTCAGCTGACCTGCTCTGTGGCCTCTGCACACACATCCTCACACCTCTTCACACCAGGGTTCCCCTGACTTTCTGTGGGTCTCCTGGCTTCTCTCTCATTCTCCTGCATAAACCTAGTTGGATTGAGCTTGCTCTAAGTCCCAGGTCAGACATAATACTCAAACACTTAAAAGTTCTGTGTCATAGATTAAAAAAAAAATCAAATCAAAGCAAGCAAATAAAAATAAATATATCAAAACAGCCATAATACTTGCCCTCGTGATCTTTTAGTGGGTGAGGGGACCTGCTTTCACAGATCTGGTTGGACCCTGTGGGCCAAAGTCACATTGGACCCTTTCTTACACTGAGGATACCAAAAGGTCTTTCTGTTAGAATCACATTAGGAAAAATATTCATTATTATTAATGTATTGTTATTTCATTCATAACCATTTATATTAATGACTTTTTAATAGGTTATGTTATATTTAGCTATAGATCTCATTTATTGAGAAATTATGAAATATCCCTCTGCTTGTCCAAAGTCCTTGGTACATTCTACTCTTCTCGCCTTGTTTTCTCTCCACCTGCGCACACCCTTCCCTGGTCATGTGAACCTCTTGTTATCAAGAAATGAATCAGCTGAGATGGTGTGCCTATATGGAGCCTCGCTAAGAAGGTGGAGGTGACTTTGAAGAAAAACCGTGACCACCAATCATGTGATCCTTAAAAGAACCGTGGCAGAACAATGACGACTCAGCACAAGACTTAATGGAGGATAAAATTCCAACTCAGACACAATCCAGGAATTAATAGAGGAGTAGCTCAATCTGCACTTTCTATGAAGAAAGGATAATCATTTGGAAGACAGGGAACTGGAAAGGCCACTGAGAAGCCTGCCCAGGAAATGATGCTCCATATTGAGAATCCCAGGGGCTGGAGGACGTACTCCACTGGGGGCAGGGGTACCACTCACCACCTCCAAGATGAGATACAGATGGGCCAGGACAGCATGAACTGTCCAAATGAACTCACTGCTCCAGAATCAACATGACAGGGAAGGAACTGTACGAGTCCTGTCCTGTAGAGGATCCCCATCCAGGGTTGCCTGGGGTGATTCCACATGTGATCCATCAGGTCAAGAGAGCCATAACCTTTGTATTTGAAGTCCTTAGCAGCCATGGCTGTATAGAAAGACCCTAATGAATATGTCTCACAAGTCAGACTCTGCATTTAAAATACGAAGTGCCTTTTATTTCATGATTTTTTGAACTACATGACAAAAGGGTTACAGTGAGTAATTTTAAATCACAAGCCTAACTCTTGAATATACAGCAGAATTTGAAAGGTAACCCATTTCCACATGGACTCAGCTATTCTGTGGGTGAACCTATGACCTCATAGCATAATAATTTAAAACTTTTATAACACTTTTTGCTTAATCTTTTTCCCCAATGCTAGCATTATAAAGTGTTTGATGGTAAAAGATGTTTAACAAAACCTGATATCTATGGAAATATTCTATTGCAACGAAGACAGAACATACATTTCCTGAATATGGGCTGTACGACCTATAAGAAAATAAAATATTTTCTTATAGATGAAAATAGTTGGGAACCGTTTTTTCAGCCCACCTCAAAGTTTAGAAATCACAAATGGGAGCTGAAATTTGGAAACTGCCCCCCTATTAACACTTCTGCCCTCCGTGCCTGGGGCTCTGAGCATCTTCAGGTAATGACAGTGCAGTCGTCTGATCACAGGAAGCGACATTTGGGGCTTTATTTCACCTATTGTTACAGTGGACTGTTCTGCTCACATCTCCCCAACTGGGTGTAAAGTGAAGGAAGGAGAGACCTCTCTCAAGAAACTAGGCTCTGGTGGGAACTGTCAATGATTGAGAATCTTGAGAGTCATTAACAAAATACTAATTACCCCCTTTCTTCCAGGTACAGAGGAAGAGAACTCATTCTTCCTTCTCACTCTCCATCTCTTCTTCACTTCTCTGTGAAAAACAGGTGGCTAATTGGGAAAGGTCATTGCAATGTCTAGCCCTTTCACAGACTCTTCCAGAGCTGCCTGTCCAAGAGAAGCCAGCATTCTCCCCTGGTCTTCAGGGACTGCAGGGCCTGCCCTGCCACATCTGGGAGCCATGCTTCCTCTCACTGCTCTGCCCAAAGCTGATTTGGCCAAAGAGATTGAGAGCAAAGGGGAAGGGAGAAAACTCTGACCTTTACACCCAGTGTCATTCTGCAGTGCAGCTCTCCCGGCTCCACCTGTGTGGCCTTATGTGACAGTCAGTCACCTGTCCCTACCCGGGCATCCATATTGGCAGTGTGGGTTGCATAACAGCATCTGCTCCATAGGGTCAGTGACTTCTCCATGCCTTGTTGGTCCCAGGGTCAAATGGGGACAGTGACCGTGTTTAATTTGTGGAATTGCTATGATGTGTAAATGAGTCTGTAAAGCTCTTAGAAGCATGTCTGGCCTTTGCAAGCATCGCATCAGGGTTTGCAATCGTTATTATCTTCAATAATGTTTGATTCCTTTCTGGCTTCTGTGACTATTTCTCAATAAGTTCAGAACCCAGAGGGGAAAGGACATTGTTGCTTAACCCTCTCACACCTAACTGGCAGGCTAGGCCAGCAGTCAAAATGTATTTCAGCTATGCTGGGCAAGAAAGCCAGTGAGAGAAAGCTGTAGTGTGCAGAGAAAGAGGGAGGGACCAGGGAACAAGAGGCCAAATCATGCACTAATTATGCAATACCTTGCAGGCTCCAGTCTCCGCTAGGACACTTCGCTCCCTGCTTCCCTGTCCAGGTGTGCTGCCCCTGCAAAGCCCAGGCTGACAGCCACCTGCTCTCTGAAACCTGGCCTCATCTGTACCCAGCACAGTGTCTGCCTGACCTCTACCAGGTCACAGTAAATATCTACTAGCTGCAGAAAATAAATAAAGGAATGTAACATATTGGGACGACTAGTTCAAATCTTTATTCAAGTGGAACCTTCTGAAAGGTAATAGCACTGTTATTAATGATCTAATTCTGCTCAGCATTTCATTTCAGAATATGCCAACTCTTCCCTAAACAGGAAGACTGATCACTCTTGGTGGGTGAACTGCCAGCAGTGTATACATGGACAACGCTGGTACGCATGTGCATAAAAGGTGTGCCCTTCAGCTGGACAGTAGAAGGGTGCATCTGGGGCTTCTAGAACCTTCCTCAGTACCTCTATACTCAATAGAGCTGCTCCCCGAGAAGAATACTATGTGGATTCCCATATCTACCCAAAGAGGACTATAGCTTACACAAATAAAGCTGAATTAAGTGCTTATCTATCTCAACCTTATCTGCAATCCACAGATAAACTAAAAGTTAGCAGGTAGAAATCAGACACAAGCCAAAAATGGAGGAATCCTTAACAACAACAAAACAATGAATCACTCTGGGCACATTTCAAAGCATTCACGAATCAGTGGGTGATAAAGATTAACCCAGCCACAGAAGATGCTAACAAGAATTATCTGTTTTCTGCTATTTGTGACCTAAACACCAAAAGCTTCTGGAAGTGACAGAGGATATTCCAAGACAACCTTAGTTTGCCTTAAATCATTTTCTGCTTTGATCATTAAAATATGGTATTTAGTTACACATAATTGTGCCTCGACTCAGAAACCATATTTTAAATGATTATATATAGAGCAGATATACCTGTCATTTTACTTCCTATAAAACATACACTGGTCTCTCCCAGAAGCTGGATTCATCACTGTTTTCCTAAATCCAAAAGATAACAAGTTGTGATAGGTAATCTCCACAGCTGACCCAAGATAAACTACTTTCCTGATATTCACACCCCTGAGTAGTCCTCCCACTATGAATTTGAGCTGGCCTGTGATTCATTTTATCTAAAATAATTTTTGGAAACGACGTTGTACCAGTTTCATGTCTAAACCTTAGGGAAGCCTGGTAGCTTCTGTTTTTGTGCTCTTGGGAGACTTGAGCAGCCATATTGGAAGTTCAGCTACCTGGCTGGAGGGACCTGGAGCTATTAGGAGGGACCCTAGGGCTGCATGGAGGCCTAAAGAGGCCCATCAGTCCCAGTATCTGAGGTAAGCCTCCCTAGGACTCCAGCCCCAGCCACCATCAAACTGCAACTACTTGGAAGACCAGCAGGAAGACCAGCAGAACAACCCACTAGTCTAGTCAACACATGGAGCCACAAAAGATAAAAAAAACAGCTAAAAAAAAAAGAAAACAAAAAACCTGTGTTTTTCAGTACAGATTTGTTACACAGCAATAGGGACCAAACCAGCAACAGCTGGCCACAACAGTGCAATCACTGGCTTACACCTGATGAAATATTTTATTCTGGATTCTCCAGAAAAGAATGCCCTTGGGATGTTCCAAGATAGCATGGAATTACTAATTGCAGACTCTCTTCTGCATGGGAGAAGTTTCAAAATGCATTTAATGACGGAAGGTAAGATAAATTGTCTACATAAACTGGTGCTGCAGAGGTGAGAGGGGTCTTCTCATTTTCTCAAGCCAGCCCCTTCTAAGGGCAGGTCCCTCTGGAGAACCACAGCAGTTCAGAGTGTGGTCTTCAGCTTTCAGAGGGCTTTCTTCCCAACATCAAGACACAAGTGAAAATCCCAAATGTACTGGTAAAGAGAGGATCAGAAAACAAACTTAATGATGCAGTTGAATGCTTTCTCGGGACTGTGTATCTGCAACGTCTGGATCACATTCCACACTGATATATTTCTGACTGTGTATCACTAATGTGTGTGTGTGTCGTAGTTGTACATACCTAAGGTATTAATGTGTTACACATACAATAAGATAAACGCTAAAATAAAACCTACCAATATGAATGTCAGCATAAGTTCCATATGCTTTCTCCCACACCCAGCATACTCTTGTGTGCCCCTGCTTTGGAGACCTGCATGAGACTAGAGGGTGATGCTGCTCCGTGGTCAAGCACTGTGCATGCTTCAAGTGGCCGAGACACCCATTCATGTCACAAGTAGCCTCTCTCTAGCTTGATAAAAACTGACAAAGTTTGACTTTGCTATTCCTTTCTCCTTCTTTGTTGACATCAGAATGTTCAGCCCTTTATATGGGCTTTGCTCCAGGTAAGCTGATAGCATTTCTTCCCTGTCCATGACTGGCTCCATGCCACCTTTGGTCAGTCTCAGCTTTGTGGAGCCCTGACTCACACTCCCTACATGAGTACTGGGATTGAGACACGAGGGGTGGGTACAGCATGCATAGGGTGGGACCCTGCTCCCTGTGCCTCATGCGTTGCCTCAGAAAGTGGCTTGGAATATACTCAAAGCTTCCTACCTTTGAGAATCAGGATGAATACAGGATCTGAACTGGATTCCTTTTTGTCCACTGTACTATTCTACTCCCATCTGCTATTGCTCCACTCCCATCTCCTTGTTCACTTGGACCATGACAACTAGATGCAGTACAAGTAAAGCAAGGAGAGACTTTTCTTTCAAGAAACTGTGCTCTGACCTGAACAAGCAGTTATCGAGACTTGTCAGAAGAATGATAATTAACTCCATTCCTTCTATTTCCAAGGGGACAGATCTCACTTCCCCTTCTCAAAAACATCAAGATTTGCCATCCTGAAAAAATATTTTTATAAAGAAAAAGATTGAAAAAGCTAACAAACCAGTAAAAATTAATTATCCAACAACATAAAATGATCTTGTCTTTAGAAAGTCTTAATAAATCTATATGCTAAGGCTGCAGGATACAATGACAATATTTTTAAAAATCAGTTGCATTTTATATACTAGTCATGAAAACTTAGATATGGAAATTAATACAATACCATTTACAAGGCCATCAAAATATGAAATGCCTAAAGATAAGTTCAATAAAACATATACAAGATCTGTACACTGAAAAGTATAAGATATAACTAAGATGAATAAAGAACTCAATGAATGAAGATATATATACCATGTTCATAGATCAGAAGATTCAAAAAGTTAAAAAGTGAATTATCCAGAAGTTGATCAATAGAGTCAATGTAACTCCAATCAATATACAACAGTATGCTCTGTAAAGTTGCTAAACTTATTCTAAAATTTATAGAGAAATGCAAATAACCTACAAGAGCCAAAACCATTTTGAGAAAGAAGAAACTGAATTTCCCACACTACTTGTTTGTAAAGACTTACTATGAAATTACAGTGGTTGAGACAGTATTGGCATAAAGATAGACATATAGGACAATGGAACAGAAGATAAAATCAGAAAGTCAAGTCATAGATAATACATATATGATCAATTATTTTTCAAAAGGATTCTGAGGCAATTCATTGGGGAGAAGAAATTTTTTTCAATAAATGGTGCTAGAACACTTTGACATCCATATTAAAGAAATCTGGCCCTTAAAATATACCATTAAAAATTAACTCAAAATAATAAATCTAATTATAACAGCTACAACTATAAAATCTGTAGAAGAAAACACAGGAAAAAAGTCTTAGTACTTTGGGTGAGGCAAGGATTTTAAATAGGACACATAAAGCACAAACTGTAAAAGAAAAATAACGATATATGTTATACTTTATCAAATTTAAAAGTTTTGTGCTTCAAAAGACACCATTAACAAAATGAGAAGGTAAGCCAGACAATGAGAAAATGTTTGTAAAACATATATTCAGTAAATTATTTCTAACCAGATACGTCTCTCTCCCTCCCTCTCTCTCTCTCTCTCTCTCTCACATACACACACATACACACACACACACACTTAATTCAATAGTTAGGAAAAAAATAATTTTTTAATCTAATGTTTTGTTTGTAAATATTTTTCCAAAAAATATACACAAGTGGCAAACACATACATGAAAATATGCTTATCATTTTGAGTCATTAGGAAATTGTAAATTAAACCACAGAATGGTTAAAATTTAAGACACTGATAATACCAAGTAGTGTCATGGATTTGGAGCAATTGGATCTCTCCTACCTTGCAGATGGGATGGAAAATGGCAGAACCATTTTGATGAACAGTTGGGCAGTATCTTACCAAGTTAAACATACACTTACCGTAAGACATAGAAATTCCGCTCCTAGGTAGTTCCCCAAGAGAAATAAAAGCATATGTCCACCTAAAACTCTGTTTGTATATCTTCCCAGAAGCTTTACATCATAGTGAAAACCTAAAAAGAACCCAAATGCTCACCAACAAGTGTCTGGATAAACATATTTTGGACCATCCATATGATGAGATACTACTCAGTAAGAGAAATGAATAAATTACTGATACATACCACCATACTACAACATGTTTGAATCTCCAAGGTTTTATGCTAAGGGAAAAAAGACAGACATAAAAGACCACATATATAAGCTTCCATTCACATGACCATCTAGAAAAGGCAAAACTATAGAGATAGAAAACAGATCGGTGTTTGCCAGTGCTGAGGTTGGGGAAAGAGACTGCTCACTAAGCGGAACCGAGAAATATTTGGTGGAGAAAATATTCTTTATCATGATTGTGGCTAAACAAATTAATATTTTCATCAAACCTCATCAAATTTTACACTCAACACTGTTGATTTTAATATATATGTACCTAAGCTGACCAAAAAAAAAAAAAGGATAGCAGGTGGAATTTGATCTATTTTTATTACATTTAAAAGAGCTTCGAAGATAAATTTTAGACTGTCAACAGTAATTGTCTCTAATTGTTTCTTGTTTGTTTGTTCATTTGTTCTTGGGTTTTGTTTTGTTGTTGGGTTTTATTTTTGGCTAAATGTGTTTGTCTTTTTTTCAGTTTCCAGAATGATTGTATACCATGTGAATAATTAAAATTTAATATTAAATATTATTATGGCTTTCAATTTATCATAAATCCTAATAAGCCATACTGAGATAGAGAGTGAGCAAGAAGGATGCACTCGTTTTCCCAGACCATCTTTCTCTGTCTACAACTATGTCCTCTAGGGATCAGGCTAATGACAACAGAGCCCTCCCACCTATACACCAGCCAGCACCTACTGAAACACCATTTATTTCTCCATGGCTCCTTGCTTGGGGCTTTAGGAAACATCAAGAATCAGAAAGAGTGTAGGCAAAGGATCATCCTAGCCCATGGGCCTTCCCAGAACATGAAATACCCCATCCATGGACCTTACCACACATGGACCACTCTACAATATGGCTTTCCCCACCCTATGGACCACCCCCACCCTATGGACCTCCCATCACAAGGATCATCTCACCATATGTATGTCCCCACCACATGGACCACCCTACTTTAATGGCTTCTTAAAGGTTCAGTCCATATAGGAATTATGTTTTCTGGACTCTTGATGAGTTTTGCCTCTCCCTTAATGTTCCAAATGCCAATATTTAAAAACTACTCTCTTGGACAAAAGTTGTATTCCGGTTCTAATTTATTAGTTTTTATGTTGTGTACAGTATCACATAGAAAGTTCTTTGACAGAAGCGTACTGAGGGAAATAGGGCGGGAGATGTGAGTGGAGACAGAGAGAGATTTCTCTCATGAGGCAGCAGGTAGACACTTACTGTAAAAGGGATGCTGGGAGGTGGTAACAAGTGCTATTACCTTCACTTGAAATGTAGAAAATATATGGCTGTGATAAATTGTAGAATTAACATCATTTACACTATAATGAGTTAATTTTGATTCAGCGTTCACTGTGTACTCTTCATGGGACATACAGTCTACTACTGAAGAAGGCATGGAGAATTCAAAAGGAATGGGGAGAATCTTAGAACACGTAGTCACTCACAGAGGCACAGACTCACAGAGGAAAACTGGAGGACCTGTAAGAAGTCCACACACACACACTTGTTGGAAGCATGTGGCCCTGAGGCTATGTGCAGAGGGTAGGAGAGTGAACTTTAGGGGCTGACCACCTGGGGTTGCGACCTGACTCTGCTACTCCTACCTGAGTCCTCTCCTCCATCAAGTGGACCAATGGCTGTAGGAAGATAGGAGTTAGTGGAGCCCATCCTGCTTATGATGCAGTGTTGACTTATGAGCTTTGGAAATTCATCAGCACAGAACACAGACTCGGAAATCATCATGGAAAGTCAACTTCAAGACCAGGAGGAACATGTGGGCCCCTACAGGTACTGACCAGGGACTGGGACTGCCAAGCTGTCCTATTACTGAGGCCCATGCACTGTTGTGAGCATCTTCCTAAGTCTCTCCCCATTAAACAAGAAAGCCCACAGACAGAGAGAGCAGAGAGGTTCACATGGGGACATTTCCTACCTTTCTGCATCCCCCCCTCCCTGTCTCCAGGTCTCAGCAGTGCTGGGCTGGAGGAGCCCAGGAAGAGGAATTGTGTTGGCCACAGCCTCATTCAGCATCAGCATCCACTGGGTCTCAGCTTTCTCTGACGACCACACCCCCACCTCCTTCCCCAGTAGGTGGCAGAGACGGTCACCTTCCTGAGGTGAGGCCACAACTTCCGACCCAGAACCCCACCTGCAGACACCGTGGGGTTCTTCCCAGAGTCGTTCACACCCCACCTTCCCTCTGCTCTCCTTCCCAATCACACTTTCCAGACGGCAGCTCTGGCTCAACCTCTCCAGACACAAGTTTTCTCAGAAATATGGAGGTCTTCCTGCTAAGACAGGAAGTCAGTGGAGTCCACCAGGTCCTCTCAGGAATAAAGACCATCAGGCTGAGGGCCCAGTGCACACTCTGCAGAGACCCCTTCATCTGTGCCAAAGCCCTTTAGCTGTGTCACTGCTGGTAGTGGGTTGATTGGTGACTCCCAAAAAATGTCTAGGGCTTAATAGGGGACATGTGACTGTGACCTCATTTAATAAAATGGTGTTGATATAATCAAGGTACGGATCTCCAGATGAGAAGCTCGTCCTGGATTATCCCGATGGCCCTAAAACCAAAGACAAATATCCTTAAAAGAGACACACAGAGGAGAGACACATAGAGGAGAGGCCATGTGCAGATGGAGTCAGAGATTGGAGGGATGTGGCCACGAGGAACACAGGGGCCTCCAGGAGCTGGAAGGTGTCAGGAAGGATCTTCCCCTGGAGGCTTTGGAGGGAGTGCAGCCTTACTGATACCTTAGTTTCAGACTTCTGGCCTTGAGAGCCAGGAGAGAATATACTTTTGTTGGTTTAAGCAAACAAGTTTGTGGTAATTTGTTAAGGCAGCCTCAGGATACTAATACATTGCTCAAGAGGAAATGATCTGAATGCAGCTCACCAGTAGAGCATGTCTGGGAACCCAGATGTGAGAGGACGTTGCAGCCTAACCTAAGGACAGGTGAGAGCCGATGTGTTTAGGAAATAATAGTAGCAATCTCCTAGAAATCAGCCAGCCCTGCAGCTGACCCTCCTGCTTTCCTAATTCAAGGTGTGGGGTGCCTTCCAAGTCACGTGGGCATTGAAGCACTTGGAAGAAGAAGAACCAGCAGTATAGGTGATAGAGGAGGGGACTTTTAAGTGGGAGCGTCAATCAGGCAGTCAGAACAAAGCCCCTGCAGGCTCCCAAACAAGACTGTAATCTGGGTTTAGTGTGTGTGTTAACGGGCTATCCATCACTCCACCATCCCGTCACCAAATCACTCTGGTTTCCTCTGCTGCCAGGACCCCGCGTCTCCCACGTGAAGCAACTGCTCTCTCTTCTGGGATACACTTTATTAGCTTTTCAGACCGGGTTACTGTGTTCCCTGGCAACTGCATCGCCCACGCACCCCGTTGAACAGATGCCGGTACAGCCACAGGCTGAGCAGGGGCGTCATTACACTTCCAGAGGAGCCCCGGGACGACCTCCACCCCGCAGCCCACCGGCTGTGAAGCTCTGCAAGCCCACAGCAGCTGGGACATCTCGTAATGTCTCCATAACTACTTTCTGTTAACTGTCTCATCTCCCCAGCTGCTCCACTTCTGCCTGCGAAGTCCTCATTTGCATCTGCAGCCTTGCCAAAATGATACCTTTTCTTTGTAAAAGCTAATTCTGAGATTCAATTGTGTCAAATCCAATTGTTTATTTTCAGGGATAGAAAGACGTCACCCAAATCTGCAGCAGGGCCCAGATTCAGTGCAAACATTTTGGGTGGCAGAATTCCTTAAACACAAGCTATTAGGTAACCAATCTGTAAAAGCAACAAGGGAATAATAATTAAATCGCTGGCAGGAGAGTCCATTGAAATAACCTAGATGTTGAAGAAACATTAAAGGAAGAAACAAGTCTCATGGTTTTGTGGAGCTTGGGATTTAGAAGGTCTGTATTGTAGTACCATAGCCGTCTCAGCCTTGGTCCTGCTTCTCGACATTTCCAGGACCTGGTTTTTCCATCCATATGATGGACACACTCATGGTAACCATCTCAGACTCGAGTTGGGCTGGAAAAGTTGCTTGGGCAGTGACTGTAAAAAGTTTGAAAAACACAAAATGTTCTTCTACACAAATCACAGTTACCCATTAAATATCTTAAAATCATCAAAGATAAATATAAGTGTTGCTCTTAAAATCCCATTGGGAAGAGGGCTCTGGACCTACGCATTAGCTGAACCCATGAAAATAGTGGGCCTTTGTGGGGAGAGCCCATCATCAACATTAGCCCATGCATATAATTAAAACCTGGCTCCAAACTGGTCATTATTTTACCTCCAGGGAACATTGGACTTTATCTGCAGACATTTTTGATAGTCATTTGCTTTGCTGTGGGTTGCTAGTGGCAGGTACTGTTGGAGACCAGGGATTCTGCTAATCATCCTACAACACACAGGCAAACCACCACAGCAAAGATTTATCCTGCCTGAAATGGCAATAGTGCCACAGCTGAGAAACCCTCGCTAGAGTGAGCTCGGATCTCTTCAGTCTCTGTCCCAAAAGGGGCCCACTTTATTCCTGGGCAGTGCTTCACATGGTACTTCTCAGCTGGACCAACCCCAGACCTACCTGCTACCAGAGAGATGACACCCTCTCCTAGCCTTTCAGGTTAAGAGACCCGTATTCATGTTGCATCAACTGTAAACTACAGAACAATTACTTGGGAAATACAAAATAAGGAGGAGAACGAAAGGGAATGAATGCTCTTTCCAGACACCAGCTGTCCCATATCCTAGGACTCTGTTCTACCAAGTGGTCTTCACTTCACCTGTGTGGTCACACAGACATGGGGGACTGAAGACAGGAGCCTCTGTGACCAGGAAAAGAAAGCAGCCAAGGAAAGATCTGGAATTTTGCAGCTGATGGGGATATTATTCATTCAACCT
Organism: Leucopleurus acutus; assembly: GCF_964270905.1. Lineage (NCBI taxonomy): Eukaryota > Metazoa > Chordata > Mammalia > Artiodactyla > Delphinidae > Leucopleurus > Leucopleurus acutus. The sequence continues at coordinate 171,384,919 of NC_139145.1, read as the reverse complement.
TTATTTACGGAGCACAGACTGTGTGTGTCCTGGGTCCTGTGGATGAAACCAACATGGAGCCCCTCTTGGGGAGCTTGCAGGCCAGCAGGCGAGAGACCATAAGCAATTCCCACATGATGACGGCTATGAGAGGAAAGCAAGCCTGGCGAGGGGCCAGAGGGAGGGATGGGGTGAGGGTATAAACTCAGGGGTCAGACAGGCCTCTCAGATATGGTAGGATAGGATCTTCTGGAGACCGATCAAATCGCCGATTTTCAAGGTCAACCTGAAGAATGGTCTGACTCAGGTCCCCAACATGATGCATGTCGCTGTTGAATTAACCCACCACTTCCCACCGTAGTTCTGCCCACGTCTGTGTCACGTAAAGATGACGCCCACCCGTAATATTCTGCAGCACTCCACTCTGCTGGGGCGTCTGAGAACCATTTGTCAAGGCCGGGTTTGGCTCACCCCATTGTCAGGCCTCAGTCACCTAGCAGCCGCATGGGGGGTCACAGCCAGTCCTCGGCACACAGCCGGCATTCAGTTCATGGCTCTACTGCTCCCCAAAAGCCTGGATGCATTTGGAGCCCATCCAGATCCCTTAGCTAGGAAAAACAACACATGGCACAAAGAAAAGAATTAAACATTGAAAAGAGCTTAAATAAGCAGGCATCCATGGAGCTGGTGCCTGTTTCCAGACAGCTTTATCTCTGTACTTCACGCCCTCTGGTTGTGAACAATTTCAAGGTTGATGGGGTAGCAACCGTCAGACATTCTTCTGGTTGTTGTTGATTTCTTCCTGTGCTGCCGTGGGAGCGCATTGTTGCCTCAGCAGAGAGATAGTTTTCACGTTCTTCTCCTACCTCATTGGGTCAAATCAAACCTTGCCAGGGCCAGGACCCTGATCCCAACTGGGGAACCAGCATATGCCCCATGTTGCCATGCTACTCCCACGCATCGCACTCTTGTTTATAAGGAACCCCTGGAGCAGAGTGTCTGCATTAGATGTAGAGAGAGATGTAGCCTCCAGATTGTCCCAGCCCTTGTCCATCTTGCCGGAATGTGAGAGACTGAAGCCATTCCCTCTCAGTTTCCTATCCTGAGCATGCTGTCTGCACCTCTGTACTGACCCCTTTCCAAGGCTCCAGCTTGGAGAGTAAAAGGTATTGATCTCGGGTGGCCTCGGCTGGCAGTGGCTTGAAGCAGGATCTCAGGTCCCCGACCAGAGATTGAAGCCAGGCTGTGGCAGTGAGAGTACTGAAGCCTAACCACTAGACCATGAGGACCAGTGGCCAGTGACAAGTCCCTGGCTTGTCTGCTTAGCAGAAATGAATTTCAACAAAGAGATGGAAAGTAGTGAAATGAGTAAAGTGTTTATTAGGAGGAAAAAAGTGTACATGTGATTAAGCACACACGGGCGGGCTCAGAGAGAGTCACGCCCTTGTGGCAGTTTAAATAACTTTCATGGGGCGTTTCTTCCAGGTTTCCTCTGGCCAATCATCTTGCTTTGCCTCGTTCTGAGTCCATATTTGGTTTATCACAGGGTCCTCCCTTGTGTGCACGTGCATCTCTTAGCCAAGATGGATTCCAGTGCAGAGGCCTATGGGAAGGTTGACATCACCTGTTATGGGGTGCGCCCCCTCCTTTTTGGCCCCAGAGGAGCCTTTCTGCACATGTGTAGTCAAAAAGCTCTCCTTGAGCTCGAGAATGAGAAATATGTGGTCTCTTTATCTTTTATCTGGCCAGGGCTCATCTCCTCCCTTCCCCTGCCATTATTTTAGCTTGGAGTATCTGTCTACAGGGGACAGCTGTTCAGCCTGGGCCCATCTATCTCCTGCCTCAGTGTCAGTGACAGGGGCATGGAGGGTGGGTGGGCCCTGGTTCTGTCCCTGCCCTGGTATGGTTCCCTAGATGAGCCCCAGCCTCCCTGGGCCCCATTTCCCCACCTGCCACCCCAAGGTGATTGGGAGGACCCACTGCAGGTCATGGAGCTCTGTAGATACATAAAGTATTTTCATTATAAACACCAACTCCTTCCTCAAAACTGACATCAAGCCCCATGCCTGCCTGCCCTATGGCCCCTGAGCCAAGCTGTCATGACTGTGTATTGCAAATTCCAACATAACTGCTTTTGTAATAAATAACCTTGTGTCCATACAGAATCCCACTGCACACATATCGCCAACTTGGCAGTTTTCTTATAGCAAACCATGATCTGCCACTTAGTGAGCACTTCCTGTGGATATTTAAGTTTTATTGAGAGAAACTCGATTTATTGAGGAGTGGGGACAAAGAGCAGTTGTCCCTGCTTTGTTGTGCCAATATTGCACAATTGGACTTTTTATGAGACAGATTGCACACATAGAGACTCACAGATGATACACACATACACATAGATACACATACACACATGTATGTTTTCATACATGGCATAGCTGTTTAAAAGGAAGAGCAAAAGAAGATTTGCCACGGTTTGCTCCATTAGACAGTGCCTTGTCCTAGGAAGCTACATTTAGATTTAAAAGGGCCTTAAGATGAGTGACACTGAGGACATGTCAGAGGTGGCCCTTTCCCGCTTATGTAAGTGGAACACAGGCAAAGAGACAGTTTCTTGGGCTTCCCTGGGAACCTCCCAGGGGAATCACGGGGGGTCTGCAGCTGGTGCTTTGCCACCTGCTGGACAGCTGGACCCCCAGAGGAAGGCTCAGGCAGGGAGAGGTAAGGGGGCCCTGCTCCCAGCACCAAGTGGACCTGTCCTGAGCTCCCACAGTCGGCTCTCAGCTGCAGCCTGTGTGCAGGATGCTGGGTCCCTGATGTCCTGCCGGGGCCTTCATCCTCTCCTCCCTCTCCCTGAACCAGCAGCCTGTCACTTCTGCCTGCCTTCCAGTCTCTGGAGGGACCTCCGTTGGACCCTTGTCCATCTTCACACTGTGGGTTCCAAGCCTGACTTGCTCTCTGGCTGGCTGTAGGCCTCAGACAAGCCAAGGGACCTCTCTGCGCCCCAGCTCCACATTCCCAAGTGCGAAATGAAAACTGCACCATCCAGCACCCTGTCTCCTGCAGGGACAGCTAACCGACAAGAGTTAACCAGGCAAAGGCAGCTTCTGAGCCCTAGGGAGGCTGACAAGGAGTCACAATCATCACCCATGTTTGTCTAGACCTCACTTTTGAAAGTACAGCTACGATCACTTCTTAATCTTGTTATAGGGTTGTCCCCTGGGTGGGATCCTGAGGATTTATCTCTACATCCTCCATCTGTACCCTACAATCACTGGAGCCAATTGGAAAAGCCCCTTTCTTGTTCTTTTTCAAGGACAAAATAAATGTCGACTAGGGCCTGAGCCAGCCTGAAACCCCAAAGGAGATGAAGGATGTTGGCAGAAGGAAGGGATTAATAAGAGTGAATCAAAGTGCCCAGTACTGGCTAGGCTGTGTTTTATGGTTGAGCTCCTGTGGACAGATCAGGACAGACCCCGGGGAACACTCGGAATTCCAGACCAAGTCTAGACTTCATCATCCACTTGAGAATATGAAACAGCCCCCATTCGGAGCTACAGCAAAAATGCAGCTATTTATCTGACATTACTGAATCCCTTTTGCGTTGGGCATTGAAGAGACAGAGGCAGACAAAGGGAAGAGGCAGATAAAGGGAAAAAGATGTGAAGACAGGGAGTTTCATGTCAAGTAACTTGGGAGAGTGTATAAGCATTGGTCCCTTCCTTCCTTCACCAGTGAGTAATCACTGAGTGCATCGGACTCTTTTATTCTGCTGTACTGTCTCTTCCCATAGGACTGTTCATCTTCCAAAATGCAGATTATTTTTTTTTCATTTACTTTGCCTCTTTTAATTGTCTGTGTTCCTCTGCTGGGTTGCAAGACCCCAGTAGGCAGGGACCTTTGTCTGATTCATTCACTGATGTTTCCCAAGCACCTAGAATATGGCACATGGTAGGTATGAGTTAATATTTCTTAATAAAATAAGGTCACCTCCCCAACGTTGAAGCCATAGAGATAGCATTCAATGTGTCTGGATGCTGAGCGCTCTTTTCTCCCAAACCTTCAATCCGGGCTGTTCTGTCTGATCCTGAGGCTTTGCTCCTGAGCTCTGCAGCTCTGCTCGGCCCTTCTGGATCACAGCTTGGGTGGCCTCTCCCTGCATGAGGTGCACCCTCACAGTACTGCGTCTGCCCACAGGTCTTCTGAGGCCCACGTGTGCAGCCCCCGTATCCGGCACTGCCAGTCTGGGATGTGCACCCCTACCCCTTCCACCATTCTGGTCTTTCCAAACCTCCCCTCAGACTCCAGCCCAAACTTCCTTCAATGCTTTGACGCCCCCCCGAAAGAAAGAAGGAAAAGGGGTGGGACTGAAGAGAGAGTGCAAGGGGGGGTGCGGGGATGTCACAGGTGGGGAGTCTGCTCCAGCCTTGGGGAGGCAGTGAGATGCGGGCTAACAAAAGACAGTACCCGTCTTCCCACTCCCATCCCTCTGTGAGGCGCCCAACCTCGGTCTTGAAGGCTCTTAAGGCACAAAACCACTTTGTCTCCTAGGTCACCAGCCCCTCCTTGTTCATACCCCCCGCCGCACCCCCCATCCCCGCCCGTCAACCTTCTATGCTCTCTGATGCCCGCCGATGCCCACCGTGTGCTAAGCCCCGGGTCAGAGAAGGGGGCTGCAGAAACACAAAGTAAAGAGTCGAGGTCCAGGGAGGGCTGCTGAAGAAGAGCAGCAGTTACAGCACAGCGTGAAGGTGTCGCCATCACCGTAAGCTCAGGGGCCAGAAGGACCTGGCATGGGGGGCCTGGCCCGACAGTGCACCCAGGAAGGGTCTGGAGGAAGTGGAAGCTGAGCTGCATCTTGAAGACAGAGGAGAAGAGAACAAGCAGGTTGTGGAAGGGCTGGTCCTGATGTAGGAAAGGGGGACCCAAGAGCCTGGGCACTCATGGAACCCACAGAGCTCAGGGTGTGAGAGGGAGCTTCCAGGAGGACGGGGGGAAGGTGGGCTCCAGGGAGAGTGGAAACCGGATTGCAAGGGGCGATGCCTGCTCACTGAGGAGCTGGGGGTTTATCCTGAAAGGATTTTCACTCTTAGAGGCACATGATCAGACTGTGCTTTAGATTATCACGGTGGCTGGGGGCGCTGGAGTGGGGATGCCTCAGCAGAAGGAGACCTAGTGCTGTGTCATCTTCATGCCCATAAACAGGGAAAAAATGACCACCCGCCCACTTTCAGGACAAGACATCACTGGCCATGATGCTTACCGGGATTTTGCAGGAGAAGAAAAAGAATGTACAAATATACGTTAACCTCGTTGCTTCATGGCACTGAGCGCAATTCATATAGAATATTTTTTAGAAAGAAAAAGAAATTGTATCTTAGGGACTGGAGGCAGGTACTTGCTCAGCATGAGTCAGGTACTCTGCTGTCTAAGAGCAAAGGACAATTTTGACCGTGAGTGTCCTGCTGAAATGGGTCTCCCCACTTCATAGCCATGCACACATAGAATACACATTAGGCAAACTTTCAATTATTCAGGAAGTAAACCAGTATTTCCTAAGGAAACCACTGAAATTAATGAAACCTCGTATTTTATGGACTGATCTATTACTATCATCCCTTTGAATTTACTTAGGTTGTTTGTTGTTGTTGTTGTTTTTTCTTTCATGAAGCTCAGAGTTTTACCAAAAGGTTTTGCTGTTAGATTGCTATTGCAGAATTGACCCTTGAGGTAGTTAGGATGAAAAATCAGAAAATTAAATCATAGCATGGATTGTTCACAGGGACATGCCTACTCCCATTTAAAATAACAAATTAAAAACTATATATATATATAACCCAGCACAAGCTTACCTATGTGTAGCACCTGACACGTAAAATTTTCAGGGTTATTCACTTAATCCTCATGGAAATTTTGTAGGTTACATATAGCTTGTAGTCCTATACACTGTGAAATAAAATTTCTTTTTTTCTCCTTTTTGCTGCTTATCATGAACTTTTTAAACCAGATTTTAAAGGACTGACTTGGGTGAAAGCTGACTTAGTAGTAATGGGCTTAAGGTTTAGCATTCAGAAGAAATAGATTCAGTATCAGGAGGGAAACTCAAAAGCAATTTGTCTATAATTTGGTGCAAAAAAATAAGAGAGTTGATACCTAGAGCATTTTGACTCAAAGGGAATCTCCCTCAATAGGTTTTTGAACATTCTGGGAATGAGTGAGGCAGATTAGCCCCACCATCCTAATTCTATGTGTGGATGGAGGTGAGGTGAGGGAGAATCAACCCATCTCAAGGCACCATTAGTCTTCTTGTTTCTATACCGGCCCTAGAGTGGAAGGCTTCATCCATCAAGTACAACAGCATGATATTGTTTGTAACAAATCAACCTTGACTGGTTGTCAAGGGCCATCTGAAGGCCAGCAGGATGGATGGGCATTTCTGGAGGTCCCAGGTGTGAGTCATAACGACAGTGCAATGGAGCCATAATTCAAAACGTTACTTAAACATCTTTGAATTTTTTATACGTTCAACGTGTGCTCAAAGGACATGAAATAGAGCAGGAGGTGTTATTAGTGTTACAAGTTAGACTAGAGCCCATTGCAAGTCCATGCTTAGCCACTGCTGTGTGACCTTGAGCAGGTTACTTAACCCCTATTTGCCTCAGTTTTCTTGTCTATGAAATGGGGAACTGAGTTGCACCAAATTCGTAGGGTTACTTTGAAGATTAAATGAGTTTATAACAAGGCCTCACACATAGCACTGCCATGTTTGCTATTCTTAAGGTGAAGGAAAAATTAGAAGACATTTGTGTGAGCCTTTATATTTTTAAATATGTTATTTAAAAAAAAAAAGATGGATGCTGACAGGAAACAGGTAATGAGGGAATAGTGCCCACTGGGTCAGATGTTAAACCTGCATGGGGGGTACAGATTTCTCTCTTGATTCCCTCACAAAGCCTGGTATACTGTTAATGAGTCAGCACATCAACAACTGATGATCAATCACAGGTGACCTATTGTCCCAAGAAGTCAACCTTGGGAAAAATCTGCTTTGCGGAAATGATTGGACCTTTGGGTTCTGAATCACTAGGTGATATTCCTGGTGGGAACTGTGGCTCTCATGCTAGCTCCTGCTTGATGGGCTTCACGTTCACCCTCCAATATCTGGGCATACAGTTTACTTGTACAACCTTCAAAGAGTCACCTATGTTCTAATCTCAGGGTCTTCGCCCTTGCTGTTCTTCGTGTTGGGGACCGCTGCCCCACACTGTTTGTCCAGGTCTCAGAAATGACATCACTCCCTCTGAGAGGTTTCCCAGACCAGGTTGGGTCCCACCATTGCTGGCCATTCTATTCCTCCACATTCCACCTTGGTCAATACTTTCCAGTAGATGTTGAGCCCACAATGACTGGACTGTGGCCAAAATGGTGGACTAGACACCACATGTGGCATGCAACAGACTCCATGTGAATATCTGTTAAATGAACCGTGGGTGTCCTCCAGCCAAAACTCGCTAAGAATGAGCAGAGTTGGTTTTATTGACTTGTTGCAATAGGAGACAACAGGCACTGTGAGGACCCCTGTCCTCTGCAGAAAGAGAGGTTAGAAAAGGCACGTAGGATTAGAGTTCTCCTAGGTAATCCTAGGGATGTTTCAAGAAAGCTGGACTTTATTCTAGGTTGAAAGCTGTTGAGATGGGAGTCATTTATGATTGGGTGCCTCACGATCTTATCTAGAAGGTCAGAGCAATGCAACCAGACTAAAGCTATAATTGTCAAACCAGTCACCCCCATCATGCAGGACTGGGGACCCCAGTGTCACGTGCATGGATGGACAATGTCCATGTTGTTGTCTGTACTCAGACATGGTCATCCAGCAGTCCTGTGATTTCTGGCTCCATCAAGGTCACAGAGCTGCTTCTCTGCTGCTGCTGGTCTGGAAGATTTCTGTGTCCAGCAAAGGGACACCAAAGCCTGGCTGATCAAATCAGGCCAGTTCAGATGCCTGGGCTACTTGTCTTGTTCTCAGATTATCAGCTGGGTTTTTTTCCCCTTTTCTTCAGTTTGCTCTGGGCTCCTCTGCAAACCCCAGATCATTACCGTGGCTTTGGGTTTCTGAATTATTCCTCCAGGAGAAACTCAGCTACCTACTCAGTTCCTTCACGTTGAGGCTGGTTTTATCTTCTGCTGCTCTGACCTGTTCCCTCTTCCTGTCACTGCCTTTCCAATGCAGAAACCTTAGTCATTGAAATCAAAGTGTAATTATAGAAACTTTCCTTATGGACAATCCTACCACTTCCTAAACTCAACACCAGTAATGGATTTTCATACACCCTTTTCAGTAATGTGACATGATATTCCCTTTTCTAGGTAAAACAGCCTCTCCTCAGCAATCTACTGTGTCTTTTCTAATGGTGAAGCAGCCACGACACTAAATGGCAAAGCATAGCATGTTCGCAAGGGTGATGACTGCAGTTATATGCTATTCATCTCTTTTACAAGCGCATTGAATTAGAGAGGCAATTTGTTTCTTTAAAATGAAGGCGAAAATATCTCCCCCAACTGGCTAATGCTGAAGTGAGTAGAGTGCCCCCTAGTCTTGCATGGAGAAGTTAGGAATGCTGGTAAAATTAGCATAAGTACGTTCTGCTGCATATAAGGAGAGATCTTAGAAGCAACAGAATTCAGAAGAGAAATCAGGCTGTTTATAAGAATTCTATGCAAACCAGGGCCACGTCGCATGCTATTTTCTCTACCCTATACCTAAAAATGGCTACAACTCCTACAGCTGGAGGGCTGTTCTCATCTTACTGGTGTGAGGCAAGCATGTGCATGTCGCACGAGGCGGGCAGGAAGAACTTCACAGGGTCGCCTTACTCTGTGGCAGACACACATGACCCCACAACTCTAGGGCTCTGGAAGGGGCACTTCATGGCTCTAAACACTCCCATCTCTAATGTCTCAGTGCCACCAACTATGATCTCTTAAATGGGAAAAGAAGACTCCCCAAGTGGCTCAGGGGGACAGCCTCGTCTATCTCAATTGATGGGTCATGAGGATTCGCCAATGCTTCCTCCTGGAGGCTAGTTAGATGGCTTCAGGGAGGGCAAGGGTCCACTCACTTTTGGAAGTGAACTCTGTTGGATTTGCAGGTTGGGGCAAGCTCAGCTCTGGAAGCGGAGGCTTGTGAAGGGATGCCCTGCTCACCTCTGGGCAGCTTCGATTTGAATTTCCCTCCTTTGTGAGGGGCAGAACACAGGGCAGCATGCAGACTCTTCCCTCACCCTTGCTCTTCCTGTGCAGACTTTATGAGGCTGGAGAAAGGTGGAGGGGGGAGAAGCAAGGCAGAGATGGGGGGAGCAGGGGCTCTGCCTATGTCTCTAGGACCCTCTCCTCCCCAGCTTAAGTGTACAGCAATCCACTGTGGACTGTGCATGTACCACCTTCCCAAGGAACTCATGGCCACGACCCCATGGGGGTGCTATGTGGAGCAGACCCCCGGCCAGGACAGCAAAATAGATTGCTGCTACCTATCAGAAAAAAGAGAACTGGTCAACCAGCTCAGGCTTTGTAGAGATCTGCCAGGAGAAAAGGATGTTATGTCCTTTGCAATTGAAATGGGTTAAATGCATTCTCTTGAAATTGTCCCTTTTCAATTTCCCAAATGTAATGAGCAAGAATAAACTATTTAAGAAAGAAACCTGAGTGACTTCTTGATTTGCAAGAGAATAGAGTACATTAACACTCACACTTTGAGACACAGGGAACGTTCCTCTTCACAGACTCATTAAGATGGAAAATGAGTTTCTTTGCACTTTAGCCCCTAAACAAACCCTGCAATAAAAAGATAAAATTAATTTATGGAGGTTTGCTCCCGCTCTTGAAATTTAGAGCAGATCGTATTTCTCTGCCGGCCTTCCAGAAGGCTTTTGCTTATTTAGGTTTGAAAACACCTTTGATGTGGCTAGTGTCTGACCAGAGGGGAGGAGAGTGATTGGCTCTAGAATCCTGCAGGATGAACTCTGAGTGTATTGGAGATAAAACATCGGCTTGAAGTCACGCATAATATAGGCTCTTAAAACCAGCTACTCATTTCAAATAGAAATGAAACTTTCCAACGTGCTGAACCTGGCATGATGCTGTGCTTTTGTAGAGTGTTAAAAGCTTTGGTGCTGAACTTCACAGAAAAAAACAAACAAAAAAAGAAAACCCTGCTTTCTGTAATCAGATTGGAATTGCATCTAGGCTGCTACTTTTCCCCTGTGGGGCAGTTTGTTTCATCTGAATTTTAGTTCATGTGCTTTAGCAAAATGTCTTGGTTTCGATAGTCACAGAGCAGTAAGTTACATTTAGGGAAACTAATGCATACAGCATTCATATATTATATCAATCTTTTATTATTGACTACTCAATGTATAGGGTGTTTAGAGAAGCAAATTAAGCGACAAGCATTGTGTTACCATAATGATACTCAAACATAATGGAACATTTTTAAGTAAGATGGATATTTTAATAACTTAGAATGTAACATCTAGTGTTTTCTTTTTGGTGGTGTGTGTGTATTGTTGCTGTTTCTTTTCTTAATTGGGAAGGAGGCCTTTGAATTCTCAAGAGAAGCACAGTGCCTCTCCCGCCTACATCAGTATGGTTGAACTTGTATTCTTTTCCAGAAAGAGCTAGCCCTCCATCATTTTGTTCACAACTATCTTCATTAATTAAATATACCATTAGGGAGAAATTCACATCATCTTTACAAAAACAAGCCAAAGTGTCAAGACAAAAGGACTTCGGATGTATGTCATAGCCATCCACTCAAGGGCAAATGGAGCTTCTTCATTAAATAAATCCTTTGAGATCATTAAGGAACATCTAACACTGAAAGTCTATGATGTTAAGCAAAACCAAACAAAAAAAAAATAGACACTGTTATAAACTAAAGCCAAAGTCTGTTCATAAGCCTTGATTTATATGCAATTCTTGCCATAACATATTTTAAATGTAATTAATGCATCAATATATTCCTGTTAATTGGAGGTACTCCTATTTTGAAATAAATATTGTGTAAGATGCTTCATGAACATACAGAACACATTGGGATAGGTCTCCCCTCAGAGACACTCTGCATTTTTAACCTGTTTCTTAAAGAACTCCCATTTCCTCCCATATATGCATGGCTCTAGTCCCAAACCTCAGATGCTTTGCCTCTGACCTTTCCTAAGCCTGAGGGAAAAGAAACGTACCCTGCCCTTCCCCTTTATTTTTCCCAGAGCTTGTCTCCCTGCTGTGCCCTGTGATCCTGCTTCCCGGCCTCCAGGAGACAGGAAAACATCTCCTTGGCTCTGCTCAGTGATGGGTCCTCTGACCCACCTCAAGAGTCTGTTGCAGGAAGAAGGCAGTGGATTGAGTAGCTATTGAGATTGCCACATGTGGGGAAAGTTCCAAGACATTCTCCATCCTGTGGACCCTGGTCATATCTGCCTAAAAATCTAATCCAGTATGGTGAAGAAAGACCTGTGACTTCTATCCATCTGGAGTCTTGTACTGCTTAAATTAGGGAGCCTAGGAAGAATTTGGGGTTATATAAAGAAGACTGGAGACCTGGGAAGAATTGGGGGCTATAGGAAGGTGTGCCCAGGACATGGAGCCCAGGGTGAATGGGGCTACATTTCACATCCTGATGGAGAAAGTTAGGATCCTTGATGGACTGGAGGATGGGGCTGGGTGAGGAGTGTGTCTCTCTAAAGAAAGTGTCCAAGATTCTGCAATGAGCCAAGGCTTGAAGGTGGATGTGGCCAGAGGAAAGTCCCTGGAGGCAGAGGGAGCAAAAGGTGCTTTGAGGCCGGTGATGTATAATCATCGATTTGAACCTGTTTGCTGCGCTGAAACATGATTCATTCCATCATTAAATCTAATGGTTAGTTATTTCTGGAACAAAACTCATACTCTTAGAAGATTTGGGGGATGCACCCATTGGGGGGGGGTGTTTTCAGTTACATGAATGATCATGGGCACACCACCAAGCATGGGAACACCACTACATACAACAGAGTGGACACACAACTCACACACACACACTCTCCCCCATTCACATCCTTGCCCTCTCTCACATATCACACACTGACACACAACCATTACGTTTACACTCACACACTCACATGCACACTCAAGCACATGTGATCACACACTCACATACACAACCAATAACACACACACACTCACGCACACTCACATGTATACTCACACTCACACACATACTCTTACAAACACACACACCAATTAATATTATTAGTACAGTCCTAACGGTATACAAAACACCTAGACACCCCTTGTGAAGCTGTTATTTGAGGCTTACACCATATGCATTTTATAGGGCAAGCAGCTGAGACAGGGAGAGAGTGAGGAACCCAGGCAAGGCTATGCAGCAGATCACAGAAGCTCCAGAACCAGCCTTCTCACCACCGACGACAGACCCAGACTCGGTCACCTCCATCCAACTACACCTGACCTCAAACCACATGTAAGAATAATTATAATTGTATTGTGTGGGTGCTTACCTAATGCAAAATGGGAAAGGCAGAGACCAAAATGTGACTTGACACCAAATAAACAAAATGCTTCCATGTGAATTCTCATGTGTTTGGGGTCAGCAGAGCCCCTGTTTTGCACTTCAGTTCTTCCTCATAAACAGAGACCTCTGTGCCCGGCAATTATATTCAAAAGGCAAGGTCACTAGAGCCAAGAGGCCGAGCAATGCCTGAAACCACATAAGGGCAGCAACTTCCCAGGGAGGACCCAGGGGCCCGGCTCTGCAGTCCCACAGGACTCAGCTCCAACTTCTGGCTTCCAGAGTCAGTTCCTGCCTGCTTCCACCCCGCCACATCGCCCTGCTCCATGTTCCTGGGGAGCACGTCCTGGACAAATGAACAAGTGCCCAGAGCAGATCGATGCTGGTGCTGATGCTGATGGGCAGCCCCACCCCCCCACCCCGACCCTGAATTGCTGATCTTGCTCCATGGGCAGAGCCCCATATCAAAATGTCAGGGCAGAAACTGTCAATCCTGACTGCCTCAAATTAAAGATGAGAAGAAGATTAACAAGTCTCTGCCCATAATTATCTGTAAATCACTTTTATTCCTCTGGTTCTTGTTACAGAAATATCATGCGGGATAGATCCAGAGTGATCAGTAGACAGAAGAACCTGCTGCCTTTCTTACACCTATGAGGAGGCCTTGGCTCAAGAACCCTGAATCTCCTCATTCATCACTGATGCCTCCGATGATTATTTTTGTCTCTAAATGCTCTTTCTGTGGGGGAAGAATAAACAGCACTCTCTGAGGGCGTCCCTTCTAAGTCATTAGCTCAATCACCTTGTGAACCATCCAGATGGATCATCTCCAGAAGCTGAAGGTCTCTGGCCAGTGTCTTTCTGGCACTCCTTCCCATGCCAGGCCTCCTAATATCACTGAACCTTTCTGGGTAAACCCCACTGTGGACAATATCAATAAGAGAGTTTCCTGGATGCCCTCACCAAGGAGGAATGAGGGAGAGAACCTATATTTGCCATCTATAAAATGCCAGGTGCCCAGGATGGAGGGATTGTTGCTCCCTACTCAGAGAAGGTGAACAATTGTCCCAAGGTCACACAGCTGGTAAATGACATGAGTGTGATTTGATATCTAGTCTATATAATTCCAGTTCTGCTCTCTCCAATAGTGCTTCCTTGTCCCAAATTCCTTTGGTGAAGCAAATACAGGACTATGATACCATTTTGCAAAAAGGCAAAGAGGAAGCATGCCTCCTGAGAGCCCAGGGCATCACTGCCCAGGTGGCCCCTTGTGTTTATGATTTATGATGAGCAACTGCTCAGAATCACACAACAGAACAATGGACAAGGATCTGAGAGCCAAGAGGCACTTTTCTCCCCACGTCAAGACTGTTGGGGAAAAAACATCTCCTTTCTCCATCAGTTGTTCCTTTTTTGGAAGCAACATTTTGGACAGGACAGAATTCCTTGATTGAAAGTCACTATTACGTAGAGACACACTGTCAATTTAATGAGAGAATTAGGGAAAAAGTACACAACAATTGCAAGAATATCTGTTTTCAAAGGACTAAAATGAGGCTTATTAAACACATGCATCTGAGCATCGGGAGAACACTCCAGCATAGTTTTGTGTAAGAGGAAGATGGACACCCCCTGAGAACAGGTGGATACTTTTGTTAATAAAAAAGGGAGCTATGACCTTGCCTGGGAGATAAGCTTCTCCAAGAGGTGAAAGGAAACATGAGTGTTTTTAATATGAATATGCAGGTTTCTGTGGAACAACGTTCAAGCCAAACTCAGCAGTCTGGAATGAAGAAATGAATCCTAGTGATCTGGGCTGGCAAAGCAATGCCTCGGGTAGTCTTCCAGACACAGTTGTGCATTACCCACCATTGCTGAGACTAATAAGTTGAACCCAAACCCAGTGTGTGTGTGTGTGTTTGTGTGTGTGTGTGTGTGCGTGCGCTGCCTATTGACTCTTCCAGCATTTATTGGACTCAAATTATTTATTAGGCAAATTCTACTGAACATCTTTCATGGTACCCTACTCAGCACCTTTTGTAGAACAAGGTTGTTTTTAATGTGCTGCATTTACTCAGTACCTACGGTGTTCCAGACAACAAGCTAGGTTTGGAAACACACGGGAAAGAAACTGAACTTTTGTTCTCAGGAAGCACAAAGTGTGCACACTGTAAAAGACTCTAATGACTATAATGTTGTGAATTAGATTCTTGACAAATGAAAGAGCTGTTTTTGATATAAAGTTTAAGTGAAAATAATCAGACATACTTGTAATACCTTTTAACTCAACAATTCAAGAGAATATTTTTGTTGGGATTATTTTGTTCAAAACTTTCCTCTTTAGCAGTCTTGATCATAACTCCCCTACACCATGCTGCTTGTGAAGACCTTGCTTCTGAGGATAAGTAAATGTCCTGTCTATCCTAAGTCATGTGGGGTGATGCACATAAGGATTGCCGAACACATTTGTGGGTGGTACGAACTACTCTGAATTAGTGGGCATCTGCAGGTGGTAGGATTCTCAAAGGTATTCTGGTTTTGTTTCTGATTTTTGAAGTCTAGACATTGTTCAGGTTCCAGTCTTCCTTCCCTGATCCTTATCAATATTGTGAAAATGACTATAGTACCCAAAGCAACCTACAGATTCAGTTCAATCCCTATCAAATTACCAATGGCATTCTTCACAGAATTAGAACAAAAAATTCTGCAATTTGTATGGAAACACAAAAGACCTTGAACAGCCAAAGCAATCTTGAGAAAGAAAAATGGAGCTGGAGGAATCAGGCTCCCTGACTTCAAACTATACTACAAAGCTACTGTAATCAAGACAGTATGGTACTGGCACAAAAACAGAAATATAGATCAATGTACAGGATAGAAAGCCCAGAGATAAACCCATGCACATATGGTCACCTAATTTATGACAAAGGAGGCAAGAACACACAATGGAGAAAAGGCAGTCTCTTCAATAAGTGGTACTGGGAAAACTGGACAGCTACATGTAAAAGAATGAAATTAGAACACTCCCTAACACCATACACAAATATAAACTAAAAATGGATTAAAGACCTAAACATAAAACCGGACACTATAAAACTCTTAGAGAGAAATATAGGAAAAACACTCTTTGACATAAACAACAGCAAGATCTGTTTTGACCCACTTCCTAGAGTAATGAAAATAAAAACAAAGATAGAGACAAATGGGACCTAATTAAACTTAAAAGCTTTTGCATAGCAAAGGAAACCATAAACAAGATGAAAAGACAAACCTCAGAATGAGAGAAAATATTTGCAAATGAAGCAACAGACAAAGGATTAATCTCCAAAATATACAAACAGCTCGTGGAGCTCAGTATCAAAAAAACAAACAACCCAATCAAAAAATAGGTGAAAGACCTAAATAGACATCTCTCCAAGGAGGACATACAGGTGGCCAAGGGGCACATGAAAGGATGCTCAACATCACTAATTATTAGAGAAATGCAAATCAAAACTACAAAGAGGTATCACCTCACACAGGTCAGAATAACCAACTCAAAAAATCTACAAGTGATAAATGCTGGAAAGGGTGTGGAGAAAAGGGAACCCTCTTGCACTGCTGATGGGAATGTATGTTGATACAACCACTGTGGAGAACAATATGGAGGTTCCTTTAAAAATTAAAAATAGAGCTACTGTATGACCCAGCAATCCCACTACTGGGCATATACCCTAAGAAAATCATAATTCAAAAGGACACATGTACCCCAATGTTCATTGCAGCACTACTTACAACAGCCAGGACATGGAAGCAACTTAAATGTCCAATGACAGATGAATGGATAAAGAAGATGTGGTACATATATACAACAGAATATTACTCAGCCATAAAAAGGAATGAAATTGGGTCATTTGTAGAGATGTGGATGGACCTAGAGTCTGTCATACAGAGTGAAGTAAGCCAGAAAGAGAAAAGCAAATATCATATATTAACACATATATGTGGAATCTAAAAAAATGCTACAGATGAACCTATTTTCAGGGCAGGAATAGAGATGCAGATGTAGAGAACGGACACATGGACATAGCAGGAGAAGGAGAGGGTCGGATGAATTGGGAGATTAGCAATGACATATATAAACTACCATGCATAAAATAGATAGCTAGTGGGAACATGCTATAAAGCACAGGAAGCTCAGCTTGTTGCTCTGTGGGTGGGATGGGGAGGTGGGAGGGAGGTCCATGAGGGAGGGGATATAGGTATACATATAGCTGATTGACTTCATTGTACAGCAGAAACTAACACAACATTGTAAAGCAATTATTTTCCAATAAAAAATTTATTTTAAAGAACAGTGAAGCTTCTGCATCCCTATCTCCTATCCCTTTACACCCCATCAGCTTGCATTAAATAGATATGGGGGGTTGTCAGGCTTAATCTTAGGTGGACTGAGAGTTCCCCAAGTATGATTCAACTCATCTTTGCATCTCTAGCAGATGGTTTTGTAGCCAGTGCATAGTGAGTATTCAATAAATAATGCCTTGAATGGCGTCAAAGATGATGTTTTAGTCCAAATAAGCAAACTTCCTCTTCCGTATGTTCGCTACTCTGTAGTATGGGTGACAAGTACAGGACAAAGGTGATCTGCTCAAGTAATGCCTACTCACCAGTGGGAAGAACTTACAGGGACTTCACATGGTAATCTTCTGTTCCTATTCTGGAGTGTGGTTAATAGACTTACAAGTTTTCTGCCTCCAACATGCTTGACTAGAAGGAACATCTCACAGAGACTCTGTAGTTCCCCTGGAATCATGGAAGTCCCTCAGAGAGCCACCAATTAAGTAGTTTAAGTAACATTTCTATTGGAGTGCCCTTCATGTTAAGGAATATTTGTAAGATGAGTGTCACTCTCACAGCTGGCGTGGGTGCACAGTAATTATGAGAAACAAGTGGAGTTTGGGATGGGGGCAGTGGGGTTGAACTGTAGAACCCGGTTATTATTTTCTATGACATAAAATCTGAAAAACTTACCTTTAGCTGCTGAAAATAACAAAAGAGGTGAGACCTGAAGACTGAGAAGCAGTTTAGACTTGGGGAACCCAGAGCACATGTGGTGGACATGAAGGGATGCATTAACAGTGGCCCCGGGAGTCCGAGAGACAACACCAACCCCACCAAGGGGCATCCGCCTCTGGTGGTGATGCTGTCAGAATCTCATGGGAAACTACTTGGGTTTCCTTTCAGCTAAAAATGAAAGTGGGAAGTGATTTGCTCTCTTACACCCAAACAAAATTACTGATTGTGCTTTTCACACTCATGTCCCTCAAATTCCTAATCTGTGTCCTCTCTCCTCCCTACTTCCCATCCTAAACGAATAAGTACTTAGTAGGATTATTCATTCCCACAGCACTGTTGGGATGACAGTTATCTTGGCAGACATGAATCAGTTACAGGGTTTGTTAACAAGGAATGTGGAATGATTTGCTCTTTCCCATCGGGACATTTGGGACACAGGTGTTGGGTGTCCAGGTATCCATTTGGGTGCCCACGTGTCCCAAAGGACACACAATAAGGTGGGGGGACAGCACAAAACACACCATGGGGTACCTGCTCCCATGACATGCACTAGGCTCACAGGTGAGGAAACAGCCCCAGCCCTGACCCAGTGAGGCCTCACCCCACAGCCAGGGCACCACCGGGTGGGTTTTAAGGACTTGGCTCGTCAGATGTAGCATCTTTGGGCCATGGACACTCCAGAAGACTGAAGTCAGGCCCTTCCCATGGGGTTGGGTCCAGGAAGCTCGATTATACACCCCAAAAATATGACCCCAGCAAGGGCCGATAGGGGATATTCTCACCACCTTGGAAATGCCCATCAGGAGCTCAGGTGAGCTGAGTCTGAACTGCCAGTGTTGGAGCCCCAAAGAGGACAAGAAGTCGAAACATCAGGAGCCGTCAGGACTTGAACCTCTGATTGTGGCAGCACATGCAAGAGGCCGCCCCAGAGAACCTGCCGACCGCCCCCCCCCGCCCGCAGCTTTCCATTTCCCGCCCAGGAATGGCGGGCCAGCCCAGCACCACATGGACCAGCACAGATGTGGGCGTCATCTCACTGCCAAGTCAGCCTTGAACAAAATGCACCTGTACTTTCATGGACCCTTGTTGGGGGGTGGGGAAGGAGAGGAGAAGGAAGCAGGAGTGGAGAACTGCTGAGTGTTGAGTCAGGGTGGGGAACTGTCCTCAAGTTGCAGGGCCAGCCAGGGGGCCGAGACCGTGACTGCAGCTCCCTCAGAGACCGCAGGGCACCGGCTCTGCCGAGTCTGGTATGGGAAGGGAGCTCCCGTGAAGCCTGCCAGGAAAAGCCTCGTAACTGCCCGTGGTCAGGCTGAAAAATCAAAAATGAGACTTCAACCAGGACCAGACTCTGCAATCAGTGCCTAAAATTGATATGATTATACTTACAAAGTAAAGAAATGAAAAAGTGAGAGGAAATGTGAATGTAAAATATCAAAGTAAAGAGTAGGATTTTTTTTGCATTTGAGTACAGTGAACCAAATTCAGACCTTCTCTCTCTCTTTCTGTCCCTCCATGTATATGTATGTATGTAATATACGCATACATACTACACATATGTACATATGTATACTGCATACAGGTATTTACTACCTGTATATTAAATATATGAGTGCACTACCTCATTACATATATGTATATGTGTGATGTATATATATTATGTGTATGCATGTATATTGTCATTGCATATGTACACATATGCATGTATATTTATGTGTACACTTATGTCTATATATTAAGAAATTGTGAAAAATACAATGTGAAAAGACACACAGAGCCATGAGAGGGTCCCCAACCCCCTTGCCTTTCTCCCTTACCTGCTTTCCTTTTTCCCACTCTCTGTTCCCCCCGAACTTGGACTAACTGACACATCACAAGTCTTGCAGGAGGTGCTCTCAAAGATATGTCTCTGAAGTTATCAGGATGGCATCCGCGTCAGCGATCAGAGAAAGAGCCAGGAAAGAGAATCATACCCAACCATTCAAGCCACAAGATTAGCTCAGGATGAAAATCGCTCCCTGAGCCAAACCACAAGGTCGCTTGCTCTTTGCTTCTCCTTGTATCCCGCATCCACTCAGGAAGGTGCCTGGTGCTCAGGTGCTCCTCAGTGGGCTTCAGCTGAATAAAAGCTTTAAGCTCTATTTGACGTATCTAAGCCATTTCCTTTTGACACCCTTATCTTAAAATGGACCCAAGATTTGTTTTCAGTGGGTGTGGTAAGATTGGACATGGGACTGACTGTCTTGAAAGAAGTTGTTACACTCACAGGTCCCCAGAAGCAGGAGGCACAATGCCATGCAGGGCCACAGGGGAAGCACCAGAGCAGGGGGGGAGGGAGCAGGGGAGAGCACGAGCCTTTATGGTAGTTTTTGAGAAAAAAAAAAATGGGCGAGGCAGGGAAGCAGGCATAAGGCTAACTAGCTTGAATAATTTGGGTCGGCTCCAGGATACAGGGGTGTCCCTAGTTGTCTGCTAACTGCCCTGGGGTGGTTAGGGCAGAGGATTATTGCCTCGTGTAGGGTAAAATCCAAATGGGGAAAATAGTTAGGAGTATGTGCTCTGGATTGGGTAATTTGCATATTAAAAGAATGCTCACAGTGGAGTAATTTGCTATCTAGGAGAATTAGCCAGCCCTGGGAGAGGCAGCCTCTACCAGCCAGCAAGGCCCCCAAGATGTAGAAGCATCATAAAAAAATTTAATGAGTAATACAACTAAAAAAGAAAGTATTTGAAGCTAAAAGAGGAAATAATAGGAGAACATCATTAAATTCTTCTTGGAGGATATGATATTCAAGCTGATGCTGAGAGATTGAGCAGATATCTAAGAAAGCAAACAGTGGAAGGGAAAAGAATTCCAGATTCAGGGAACAGCTTCTCGGCTTGCCCTGTGGTCGCCTGGAGCGGGGTGGAGAGGGTCTGTGGAAGGGACACAAGCTGATGCCTCCTGGGGGGCTTTCGCCGAGTGGATGTTCCCACCATGTTCTGCTTGCTTACATTTTTATGTCATTTTTTTTTGCTTGTTTATAAATATTTGATTGAAGTATAAAGTACATGCTGAAAAATGAGCAGATCACAGGTGTGCAGCTGGATGAACTTTGACACGGTGACCTTGCCCGTGTGACCACCACCCACGTCAAGGTATTCAACATGGTCAGCACTCCAAAAGGTGCCCAGGTGTCCCTGCCATGCCTTACCTTCCCTAAAGATAACCATTTATCTGCCTCTAGCTCACAGATTTGTTTTACCTGCCTTTTCATTGGTATAAATTGACGCATGCCCGCTGTATACTTCTGCATCTGATGGTTGTCATACATTTTATGTTTCTGCTTGAGTCAGTGCTTTCCTCTCGTACTTTGCTGTATCTAATTACATCTGTGAGCATACCCCAGCTTATCCAATCTACTGTTGTTGGACTTGAGAGTTGTTTCCAGTTTCTAGCTACTGTAAACAACGCTGCTATGAACATCCCTTCCTATGTCTTTTGTGCACATATATTCTCATTTCTGTGGAGTTTATTTAACCCTGTAGTTCAGATGTTTCTGGCTCATGGGGCCTGTGCGGGTAGATGCTTTACCTACATTAGAAAGATGCTGCCTAAGGACCAGTGTTCAGAATTCTTGGAACAACTTTCATTCCACCACCTTGGTGTCTGAGGAAAGTGCTCCTTTAAGTATTAATAACACTTAATACTGTCTTATTCATTTATTTGTAATTTCAGCCATTTCAGGAGTAGTGTGGTGGATCACACTGTGGGTTTATGTTCCATTTCCCAGATGATCTTCTTATTGGTTTAGTGGTTGTTTAAATATCATCACCCACTACACTTTATAAAGTGCCTTTTCAAGGCTTGTGACCATTTTTTAAAAATTGGGTTATTGACCTTTTGCTTATGATTTTGTAGATGTCTTTATACATCCCGGATATAAGTTTTGCAAACATCTCCCTCCTTGTGACTTCCTTTTCTATGCTTTCACCAGTGTCTCTTGGAGAGCAAAATGTCTTGATCTTAATGTAGTACAATTTACTGGTCTTTTATGTAATGATCAGTGCTTTTAGTGCCCTGCTTATGAAACTTACCTATCTCAAGATGTTAGAAAATGGAAAAAAATTAAACTCCCCAAAATGGAAGAAGAAAATAATAAAGATAAGAACATAAATCAACATAATAGAAATGCTTTTTAGAAGAATAAAATTAAATTTCTAGCAATAATTTTAAGAAACAGAGAGAATATACAAGTACCAATATTAGTAAACGTAGAAGTGATGCCTATGGGCTTCCCTGGTGGCAGAGTGGTTGAGAGTCCGCCTGCCGATGCAGGGGACACGGGTTCGTGCCCCGGTCCGGGAAGATCCCACATGCCGCGGAGTGACTGGGCCCGTGAGCCATGGCCGCTGAGCCTGAGCGTCCGGAGCCTGTGCTCCGCAACGGGAGAGGCCACAACAGTGAGAGGCCCGAGTACCGCAAGAAAAAAAAAAAAAAGTGATGGCTATACAGATTCTACACACATTAAAGTGATAAAGATATGTTAACAAATTTATAAATTTGAAATGTTTCAAAATTTGAAAATTTAGATAAAATGGAAAAGTTATTAGAGAAAACATAGCCAAGGTTAACACAATATGGAAAACCTTAATAATTACATATTTATTAAAGGGAACCATCACCATATCTATAAATATTTTATTTAAATTTTTTAAAAAAATAAGGGTTAAAGAGGAAGAATTAAGCTGTCATTTCATTATTAAAAGATAATATGCTTTTTAAAAGGAAATCTAAAATAATCTACAGATAAAAAATATTAAAAATTATAAATAAATTTAGCAAGTCTGGTGGATATTACACCAGCAAAAATGATTAGAAAATAAAAATTTTTAAATATTTTTTATGTCAAAAACATCAAAAGATAAGACCTCCGCATAGAAAACTACAAAATTACTACTGAAAAAAATTAAAGAAAACCTAAATAAATAGTAAGATATGCCTTCTTTTTGGTTTAGAAGACTCAGTATAGTATGATGTCAACTCTCCTCTAAAATAATCAAAGAATTTTATGTAGCTCCAATCAAAATCAAATAAATATATCTTTTTTTACTTGTTTACCCTGCTGAAATTTTGACTGGGATTCTGTGAACATTATAGAGCAGTTTGGAGAGAATCAGGATCCTAACAATATTGAACTTTCTACTCCATGGATGTAGATTATATCTGAGCTTCTGTCGAGAGCCGGGAGTCAGGAAGGCAGAGACACTTGACCCTGTTCTACAACAGGGAAATCACATCACAATGGTGCCTCAGATGAAAGGCAGTAGGAATCATTTTGATGGTCAAATGTGTACATGCAGCAGAGAAGAAATCAGAGGAAAAGAACACAAGGCAGTGGGTTCCCCGAGGAGACCCAAAATGAGCCGACATGATGGATGATCAATGGCCTCATCAATGACCACTGGCCAAGCCCAGGAACTGTGGGCTGAGGACCCTCCTGGGGACCGGGCACTGGCCATTACTGCCACCTGGACAGAAGCTTCCTTGGTTAATTGAATGTTCACAGAAGCCCCTGATCCCTGCTCTGTTTTCATTAGTTATTCTGAGCCAGAGACCAGGGTCATCAGCAGATTATTCACACAGCAGGTGGAAACAGTGCCTTGACATTGGAAATAGCTGAGTGCAAAATGCCATGCACCTAAAACTCAGAAGAGACTCCCAGGAGGTCACACTCAAATGAACAGGTCTTCTAAAGCCAGCACTCTGTTTTACGGAAGAGGAAGGTGTAGCAAGTGAAAGGCTGAATTCTCCAAGGTGATCCAAACCCACAGAGGGGTGGGACCCAGGACAAAAGACCAGGTCCCAGATCCCCAGGGCACAAGCATCCATCCTTCCCTCTCTCTTTGCCAGCTTTAGGCCTCAGAATCCTGGGGTGGTGCAGGATTTCCTGTACCAACTCTGTATTTTCTTTGAACTGAATTACACTCACACACACAAACACACACTATATTTTTCAAGTATGTAGATGTTACTGTGATTAATAAAATATAAAATTATGTCAAGCTGTTACTGAATTCATATCTTTTATCATAATGTATTTCCTCAATTAGTGTTTATTAAAAGTACAACCATCTAGGGCTTCCCTGGTGGCGCAGTGGTTGAGAGCCCACCTGCCGATGCAGGGGACACGGGTTCGTGCCCTGGTCCGGGAAGATCCCACATGCCACGGAGCGGCTGGGCCCGTGAGCCATGGCCGCTGAGCCTGCGCGTCCGGAGCCTGTGCTCCGCAATGGGAGAGGCCACAGCAGTGAGAGGCCCACGTACCGCAAAAAAAAAAAAAAAAAAAAGTACAACCATCTCATGAATGCTCACCAAACTGGTGAAACTACAAAAGAGGTCCTACCAGAAGCATTCAGAAACCAAAGCCCTCCTCTTACACTTTCTAACTTCCCATTCTGAAATAAACAAGACAGAGGTGAAAAGCAAGCATTTTCAAGAATCTCTTCCTTTTCTGTCTTAGCTGATAAGAATGACTGTGGACTTTGTTCACTAGCCCACCTATACGGTAAAGAATGCACACCCTACATTTCTTCTTGAAAGGCAGCAATTGCTAAACTAACTTGTAACCACTAGTGTTACATCTGTGAATGACGTACAGGACAAAGTGAGCATTCCGTTAAGGATAAAATTTGAAACTCCAAACCACTCATATTCTTTTTCAAATCACACATTACTTTGAATGCATCTTTAAAAGAGAACAAAGGAGCAAATTCATGGGTGTTTTAGTTATTTGCCACTTGAAATCTACAGGACTGTCTTCTACAGAAGGATTGCATGTGTCCACATAGAATATCATCTTTCTTTTCAACAGACAAAATGTAGC
Organism: Leucopleurus acutus; assembly: GCF_964270905.1. Lineage (NCBI taxonomy): Eukaryota > Metazoa > Chordata > Mammalia > Artiodactyla > Delphinidae > Leucopleurus > Leucopleurus acutus. Next base: position 171,360,457 of record NC_139145.1, on the reverse strand, counting down.
CCAATTGCAGCACAGAATGTCCTGGATTGTGCAGTCTTAGATGGTGGATGTGTATTCTAGCTGCGACCATCCGATGACAGGTTTACAATTGGGAATATAACGTTTAAATCAGCCGAGAACCACAGCCTGAGAATCTGCTGTGTTTCTTAAACAGAACTTACAGTGCTTCTGAAGTCAGGCCAAGCAGACAAAGGATGCAGCAATTCATTCCTGTTGCTGAACAAACAGTGTTGAACTATTAGGTGAACTAATAATTATGTAAAATCCCAAGGATTTCTGTAGAATCTGTTGTTCGCTGACAGACCCTGCACTTGTGCAAATTCAACTTTATAAAACCTAAATGCAGGCTTTGTATTTATTTTAAGGTATCAGATTCACCAGGGAAACAGACTCAGGGATGGGGCCTGTGTGCAGCGGTTTACTGAGGATCATACCTGGGGTGGAGGGAGTGGGGGGGCGAGGCAGGACTGTGCAGAGGGAGGTGAACTGAGATTGTCACTGTTACAGTGGACTCAGCTGATCCCATGGGGAGCTCGGAAGCTGGGATGGGCTTGCACAGAAGTCCCTCTGCATACTGATCATAAAGGAGGGGCCCACTGATAACCCTCAAAGCATGTTCCTGCCACAAGGCTCGTCAGCAGCTGAGTAAAGGACCAAGAGCAAGCCAAGCACAGCCCACAGGAATGACCTGTAATAGTCAAATTAATGATGATAAGAAGAGTCCCCTTTTACTAAGAATCTGCCTAAGTCTGGCATGGAACAGGGCTCTCTACAACGACTATTTATTCCTCACAAGCATTCCATAAGGTCGGCGTGTTCCTAGGGCTGCTGTAGCAAAGGCCCACAAACCAGATGGTTTAAAACAACAGAAAGTAGTTTCCTCGCAGTTCTGGAGACTAGAAGTTCAAAATCAAGGTGTGGGCAGGACTGTTTCTTTCTGAGAACCCTGAGGGAAAGTCTGTCTCATGCCTCTCTCCTGCTTCTGGTGACAGCTGGCAATCCTCTGTTCCTAGGTTTTCAGGCACATCACTCCAATCTCTGCCTCTGTCATTCTATGGTGTTCTCCACTCATGTATCTGAGTCCTAATCTCCTCTTCTACAAGGACACCAGTCATATTGGATTAGAAACCCACTCTACTCCAGCAGCACCTCATCTTAACTAATTACACCTTCTTAAGTGAACTTATTTCCAAATAAGTCCACATTCTGCGGTACTGGAGGTTAGGACTTCTATATATGAATTTGGAGGGAACCAATTCAACCCACAATAGTAGGCATTCTTATTGCCATTTCATATATGAAGAACTGGACAGTATCAGTCAGGGTCCACTCAGGAGCGTAGAAATTCCACCAGTTGTTTTAACAGAGAGAAATTGATATACACAATTGGTTAAATAAGTATTAAAGCATTGAAAGGTACAAGAGGATCTTAAAATGAAGGTATAATATGCAGGAAACAGCTACCTCCCCTGAGCTTGGGGCAGCCAAGGAAAGAGTGTGAGACTGTTAGAGTTTAGAAACTTGGGTGAGCATGTGGGGAAATTGGACCCACTGGTACTGATGGCTCCACAGCTTTGAAGGTGGGAACTCATGATGCTGACATGAAAACATTAGAAGTGGGGATGCTGTCCTGCTGGTACACTTATCTCTGAGGGGTGCACTGGGCCTGGCTTGGGAGATGTGGGTAGAACTGGAAATTGGAGCCAACAGTCACTGTCGCGGTGAAGGCATGTTCCTACGATTAGCAAATTGAGAGGATCAAGTCCCGCTCTGTCCCCCAGACTAACGGTCTCCCTCTGCTCCCACAGCCTTGCAGGGAGCAACTGGCAAAGCAGAGATGTGGTTTGAAAAGCCCCAGGCTCAGCAACACAAAACAGAGGTCCAGAAAGATGAGACACTAGCTTCACTCCAACCCACTGGCATTCAGAAAAGCTCAGCGTGCATTGAGGGGCTAGGGTCTTAATCCAGGTCTGTGACACTCTAGACTCAGATCCTAGTCATTGGATTTTCTTTCCCTTAAGATAGATATTTAAGAATAGCTGAGGGACTCCCCTCGTGGTGCAGTGGTTAAAAATCCGCAGGCCAAGGCAGCAGACACGGGTTCGAGCCCCGGTCCAGGAAGATCCCACATGCCGTGGAGCAACTAAATCCATGTGCCACAACTACTGAGCCTGCGTGCCTAGAGCCCATGCTCTACAACAAGAGAAGCAATGAGAAGTCTGCGCTCTGCAATGAAGAGTAGTCCTTGCTCGCCACAACTAGAGAAAGCCCACAGGCAGCAACGAAGACCCAACACAGCCAAAAATAAATAAATATTAAAAAAAAAAAAGAATAGCTGAATGTGACCTGCTTTTATTCTTAAATCATAATTCAAGAACTAATAGTGGAAGCAATTTATTATAAGGACCAGCCATGTTAGCCAACTGTGAATCATAAGTAAAATGTCTATTGTGCTCCCTTACACAGACTATATTCAATAGCAGGGCTTAGTAAAGAAAAAAAATAAATAAAAATATACCAACAGAGGAACAGCAGCTACAAACTGCTGACCCTCAGAATAAGGAGGGAAACATGGGGTATAAAAGCATAGTAAAGTCAATTAGCTGTTTTCAATCAAATAAGAAAAGATAGGATTTAGAATTGCAGCATGTAAAATGAAGTTAATAATCCACACTTTTCCACAATTTATAAACCTTTTCTGAATTTGCAGGATCATGACAAAGTCTATCTGGGTCCCAGTTGTTTAAGGAAATTAAACCACAGCAGAAAACAGTTGTATCTTTGTTTAAAGGAGGAGATGAGAGTCATTAACTGAGACAGGGGGGAAGGAAGACCCTTTGCTTGATCTCCCACCTTCCAAATATGGTGGACACTTGGACTTGACTTTCCACGGAATGTACAATTTCCTCTTGTTTCTATCCCAAGACATACACCCTGGCCATCAACCATTCCTGTGCTCCCATCAGGGTCACCTCAGTGGCTCTGGACTCCTGACTCATTCTCCTCCCTTCCCAGGGAGCCCACTGCTGCATCCTTCCTCTTCTCTGTGCCCCTGACTCATTACTCATAGCACAGTTGAGAAGAAGAAATATAGGCGTTTGAGTTTGGTGGAAAGGGCTCAGACTCTCGCTCTATCACTTTCTACCTATCAGACCTCTCAGATATGTTCATCTGCAAAACAAGAGCTAAGTTGATCGTGCCAACCTTGGAGGGCTTTTATCATGATTAAATGAGACTGTATGAAGATGTTTAGCACATAGCAAGTGTTTAACAAAGAGGCCCCTCACCTCAGCTCATTATTTTGTGTTAGTGACCCACTGTGACTCAGTGTCCTGGTTGACCAATATCTCAAATGGACAAAAGGAAAAAGCCCTTCAGACAGCTTGGCTACCACCTCTCTGTCTTCTGAGCTTCTTTTGAGATACTAAAGGAAATTTTGAGATAAAATCCCACTATGTTTGTACAAGTCACATTGTTAAATATAGACACCCAAACTCTGATTCTACAGTATTAAAGTCAGAATATGTAAGCACCAGAAAAAAATGTATAGACCATTTGCACCAATATCCTTGTTTCCTAGCTAGCAAGAGGCACTCTTAGATTAAACTGGTACCATGTTTCTCAGTCCATTTGGGTGGGAGGGTGCTATAACATATGATCTCAGACCGAGTGGCTATGAAGAACAGACACGTATTTCTCACAGTTCTGGAGGCTGGAAGTCTGAGATCAGGGCCCCAGCATGGTCTGGTGAAGTGAGAACCTGCTTCTGGGTGGAGACTTCTTGCTGTGTGCCCACATGGTGGGAAGGACAGAGTGAGAGCCAGCTCTAGTGTCTTTTCTTAAAAGGGGAGTAATCCCACTCATGAGGGCTCTGTCCATGTGACCTAATCACCTCACAAAAGCCCCGCCTCCTGATACTATCACATTGGGATTAGGGTTCAGCATATGAATTTGGGGGAGACACAGGCATGCAGTCCATTTCACCATTGGCTAGACAAGTGCCAGACATACATGATCTCATTTAGCTCTCACAGCAACTCTAAAAGGTGAGAATTATCCCCAATTTATGTGCAGTGAAACTGTGCAGGATCATCCAATCAGTCAGCAGCAAAGCCAAGACCGAGGGTGGTCCAGGCTTTTTCCGCCTTATCGCACTGAACCCTTCACACCTTCTGTAAGCTCCAGACAGAGCTGCCATCATCAATATTTTCCAGGGCTGGAAACTGAGTGCTTAATCTTGCCTGGTGTTTCTGTTAGTCTAAAAGAGGATCAAGTGAGAATGTGGGGCTGATCCCATGCAGATCTGCTTCAAATCATGCAGCTCAGACTGCAAAACAAACAGGCATATATGCACACATGCATACATACATAGGTAAATTGCTGTCCCACGCGAGCCTGTGTAGGCACCTGGTAATGCAGAATACACTTTAGGCAAGATAGTCTTATAATGCTGCTCCTGGTGGGTTTGGTTCTCTACAGAATCCTCCTCTTAGCCAATATCAGGGACCTGGGATTGACATCCTCTCTAACAGCAGGCGCAGTTTCAGAAGAAAGAGGTCAACCCAAGGAAGGGCGAGGGAGAAGGGAAGAAAGGATGCCACAAGCCCAATCAGCTGAGCCAGCCTTGGGGTCCAAGGGGTGAAAAGGTCACAAACCTCCCCATACAGCTGGAAGAGGGTTGAGAACTTTTATCTATCTGAGAAATAATGGTTTCAGTGTATTATTCTCTTAGTAGCCTGAGAAACACAAGAGAATGAAGAAATAAGCTTAGTTGACTTGGAGAAACTTGACAGGCTGTGAGAGCCCTGTGGGTCTCTTACTGGTTCCTTACTAAGCAGGAAAAACAGCTGATTTCTGGAGTGCAGACAAATGCAGCACAGGTCAGAATGCCGACATCCTGGAAAGTCAGATGCGACTGGCTTTAACAAAGGGGCCTGCATGGATTGATGTATTAAAACTACTCCCCGTGGGTAGACTTCCCTGCCTCGTATGCATCCTGCAAATCGATGGGCACTCTACATGGCTCACCAGGCTGTCTTTGAGCATAATTAATTAATCAGGGCATTAGGCTACTGAAATGAAGTCTACTTTTCATTACTTGTGTTCTTAATAAATAATGACTCCAGGGTATTTGACGCTTGCAAGAGTTTTAAGGTCACTGTATTTTATAGAATACGAAGAAAACTGATTTCATGGTTTTGATGTTCTCATTTTATACTAATTTTCAAACAATGTGCTCAAATTACATGATAAAACTGAAAAGTTAACATGCTTTTTAATTTAGTTGTGACTTCACAGCTCAGGTTGATGCTTCAGCGTATTCACCACGGTTACGGAATTTAAGAAGTAATATTAGAAATCTCCTTTTTAAAACTTTGTACTAGGAATTCAGTGAGAGGTTGAGAAGAAAAGTAATTTATACACATTTTATGTAGTCTCTGAGTTTCATTCAGGCGTGACCATCGTCAGCTCTGAATTTTGTGCACCCACATACACACACACACACACACACACACACACACCATTGCTCCTTTTCTAAGCATCTGGCCCAGATGGCATGTTTCTGTTTTTCATTCCTCCCTCCCACACCTTCTGAATATGATTGTTCCTTTCTTTGTGATATCTTTCCCATAACTCTCCCTAGTCTCACAAACTATTTTGCCATAATTTACCTAAGTATGCAAGTTCCAAAGTGCAACCAATTTCAAGCAGGAAAAATAAAAATAAATCCACATGAAGACAGATTATAATGAAACTTCAAAAACCCGAAGGACAGTAAAATCCTAAAAGCAGCCAGAAAAAAACACATCTGTATATATACGTGTGTGTGTGTGTGTGCATGTGTGTGTGTGTAGAAAGACAGAGATGAAGACAGTCCTTCAAAGGAATGAGAATGACAGTTGACTTCTTGCTAACAGCTTTGGTAGCCAGAAGACACGAAACTGACCTCTTTAATGAGGGGAGAAATAATTCTATACCCCATTGAATATATGTTTCAAGAATAAGGGCTAAACAAACATTCCTTGTAACAAAAAGTGAGAGCACTGGCAACAGCAGCCTAAAGGAAATTCTTAAGACTATAGATCAAGGAGAGAAAAAATTATCCCAGGAAGAAGGTTTGAAATGCAAGAAGAAAATAAGGGCAAATAAAGTGGAAATATATGTATAATCTAAATAAAATTTACTGTATAAAAACAAGGTCTCCTGACGACTAAAAAACTTTAAAAACAACAATAGTAAATTAAACAGGAGAGGATAAAAGGGTTCAAGTGTTGTAATTTCCTTACACTGTTCTAAAAGAGAGTAAAATTAATGAATTGTTTTAAAAGTGGTAAGTTAAGTAGGCATGGTACAATTTCTAGGATAACTATTAAAAGAAAAAACAAAAATGCATGACTTTTAAGCCAGTACTGAGGAAAAATTGATTAAAAAAAAAAACTCTGTTAAAGTGAAAAAAGGAGAGAAAAATACACAGAACAAATGGGGAAAGTCCAAATCACAAGGTAAGATGGTAAATTTAAACCCAAATACACCAGTAAATGTATTATATATAAAAAGATTTTTTCCATACTAAAGAGCTAAAAAATACCCTTGAAAGAAAAACTCTAGGTCCAAGTGTCTTGTCACACATTTTTCTCTCTAATATAAAAAAAATTACATACATATAAATTCATTTGGAGAAGAGAAAATATGTCATTTTCTGAGACTAATATAACATTAATGTAAAATCTGACAAGAATTGTAGGTGATAGGAAATTACAGATCAATCTCTCTCAAACGTGCAAAACGTCTAAACAGAATATGAACAAATTGAATCCAGTGAAAAATATAATTATCATGAATAATTTAGGTTTAGCTCCACAGTGCAAGGTTGGTTTAAATGAAACTTCATTTAAACTTTAAATGAAGAAAGTTACAAAGGCAGAAACAGCATTTGATAAAGTTTTTCATGAAAAAATGATAAGTTGCCTAATAAACTAGAAATAGAAGAGATATTTCTCAGTGTAATAAGTTCCTCTACCAAAAAAATCTATAACAAACATAGTTAGTGGTTAAAAAGTTAAAATCTTTTGTTTTGAGATGAGAAACAGGAAAAGGGTGCTTTATATCACAAATTTCTTTCCACATTGTACTGGAGGGCCCAGCCATCAGGGTAAGGCAAGAATAACAAAGAAAGGAAAAGCATAAGAATGGAAAATGGAGATGACATGAATTTTATATATAGAAATGAATTCATAAAATTCATTAGAATTAAAAGGAAAATTTAGCAAAATTGAAAGTTTATAAAAGTTCAACATATAAAAATAAATTTCATTTCTACATACCAATTATGAAAGGCTACTTGAGGAACTTGAATATCCAAGTCACTCTTGAAGAAGATTTAGGAATGGAAAAACTGTTTACCACATCTGAAGCATTATTATAAAGTATGATAACCAAGGCAGTACGATACTGGTTCACGAAGAGACTAGGTGGAACAAAATAGGGCCTGGAAACAAATCTATACATGCGTGAGCTCTTAACATAAGCCCACGGTGACACTTAAGACCAGTGGAGGTGTCCTTTCAATAAATGTTGAGATACTTATCTATATGGAAAAGCATATATGAAATCAGAGCTGTACCTCCTACAACATATATCAAAAACTTATTTTCAGTAGGATAAATGTCATAACTGTGAAAGGAAAATTCTAAAGCATGTAAATAATTACATTGAGAAACATCTTCACGACTTTGGGATAGAGCTTTCTTTAATGAGACCAAAAAAAAGCACACATCATAGGTTTGACTACATTATATTTGAGCACTTATGTTTACTAAAAGACATTTATTGCCAAAGAAATTACTAAGTCCACCAAGAAAGTATGATATACATTCGTTTCTAAGATAATTAATCTTTCAGTCTTCTCTGGTTGAGGGTAATGCCTACTGTTTAAATTAGGAAATAAAACATTATTTGGTACAATGGAGAAGAGAAGGAGAAGAGGAAGAAGGAGGGGAGAACAAGAAGAACAAGGGCGAGAAGAATGAGAAGAAGAATGAGAAGGAGAAGGAGAGGAAGAGGAAGAGGAAAAGGAAAGGAAAGAAGCTGTGAAACGTGAGCACACTACATCAGATCTTACCTTCTCTCTTCCTTCTTTGGAAGCAAAATGCTTGCTGCAGTAGATCAGTCTTTGCAATGACAGATTCCTGGGATGGCCATGTTTAATTATCTGAACAATCAGAATGGAGAGATGATTAAAAAGCAAATAGAAAGTCATAGATCACCCAGAACACTCGCTGCTGCCATTCACTCTGATTTGGTCACATCTTAGCTTGTCACCCAGCAACACTCAACCAGATACTTTTCTGTCCTGTGGGGTCTGTGAATCAGTTCACCAGAAGGTACTTCTTGCCAAGTGGAAAAAAACAGGTATAGACATCAGGATTCTCACATGTTTCAGGTCCTCTTGTCTACCCCCAAAGGAGGGTCCCATGTGTACCCACTTTTATTTCCAGAAGTTAGTGCATATCTGGATCAGTTTGAGATTTCAGACTGTCCTACTAGGGTAGGCAACTCAACCGTGTCTGAGGCCTTTGAATACTTAATGTGGATTTGGGGTCAGTGTCTCCAGGACAGGACAACTTCAGGGCCGCTCACTGTCCCGAGTTCTCAACATGATGTGCTCCCTGGTCATCTGGAGTGGGCTATGCCTTCAAATCCTGCTGGGCCACCTCCCAAAATAAAGAGTCACTAGGCTGGTCTGTTCATGGCTTCCTCTAGGTCCTTTTCACCCTAACCTGCCTTACAGTATTTATCCACCTCATGGTGGTCCCCATGGCTCCCCATCATTCACCTGAATTCCTGTTCGCAGCCTCCTAAGGACACATGTCTGATGGTGAATACAGCTGGGTTGGTGCTGATCTCTGCTTCCCCCCTTTAAGTCACCCAGCTCCTAGATCAGTGTGGTCCAACACTGTGGGAGGACCCTCTCTGTCCTGATTCCAGCCTCAGTGCCCCGGGCCTTAGCCCAGGTATCTGGCATCTTTTTCACTGTTGTGTCAACCCAGCTCAAGAAGCAGGCAGTCTTGACTCCATGAATGCCCATCTGTGACCAGTAACACTCAGCAGAATAGAACTGTCAGGCAGTTACTCTCACAAAGCTCTTGTGTCATTTCTTTTCAGTAAAGAAAAACACAAGTGCTGGGGAGTCTGTAAGTATTAAATCCATGCTGGGTGCACAATACCAAGCCCAGACTTTGCAAAGGAGTTAAAAGAGGTCTTTAAGACATTGTATCATCATAGAACCTTAAAATCAAGTTAGAAGAAGTAAGATTTATGTTAACATTTCAAGTGTTTATCCAGGGCCAATGACAGGCATTGTGTGAACGTATAAGCAAGGGAGGTCTGGCAGATAGATACACAGCTAAACCCATACTGTATGATTAGCAGTAAATTGTGTAAATCAAACAATGTGCTAGAAATGTTCAGAGGCACTGTTATTCGACCAGGGTCCAAGTCTGCACCAGGCAGGAAGATAAAACCATCACCACCCTTCTTTGTAACCTGTAAAGGTTTAACTGAGAAAAGAGTGTGTAGGACCTAAGGTGATTAAGAATGGCTCAGGGCTGGATGGGGGTCTTGAGCCCGTGAGCAGATTAATTGACACAAGAGTGCGCTCAGATCTCACAAAATCACCCTAGTTTAGGTGAAAAGCACGAACTTTGACCTAACGCCTAAATTCTCAGCAGAATTGCGACAGCAAAATTGTTCCCCAAGGGGAAATATTGATTGTTGGAGGAAAAGAAATCTTATATATTGCAATGGTTTGTAAACCTTCAAAGCTCTATGCTACTTGACAAAAATCTGTTCCTTAATATTTAATTTATCTCATTAAATTAAATTAGAATTTTCTCCTTAGTGGAATGATACTGAAAACAAGTTCAGAAACACTGACCTAAGACTTTTGATTAAAGTTGACCAAAACTTTCATCAAAATTAAAAATTTGGGCTTCCCTGGTAGCGCAGTGGTTGGGAGTCCGCCTGCCGATGCAGGGGACACGGGTTCGTGCCCCGGTCTGGGAAGATCCCACATGCCGCGGAGCGGCTGTGCCCGTGAGCCATGGCCGCTGAGCCTGCGCGTCCGGAGCCTGTGCTCCGCAACGGGAGAGGCCGCAACAGTGAGAGGCCCGCGTACCTCAAGAAAATAAAATAAATAAAATAAGAACTTATGTGTAAAAAAAAAAAATTATGTGTATCAAAGAACACTATCAAGGAAGTAATAAGACAATCTAGAGAATGGGGGATATATTTGCAAATCATGCATCTGTTATGAATCTTGTATCTAAAATATAAGCAGACCTCAGAGATATTATAGGTTCAGTTCCAGATCACTGCAATAAGGTGAATATCACAATAAAGCTAGTCACACAAATTTTATGTTTTCCCAGTGCATATAAAAATTATGTTTACATTACAGTTTAAGTGTACAATAGCATTATGTCTAAAACAATAATGTACATACCTTAATTTAAAAATACTTTATTGCTAAAATTGCTAATCCTCACCTGACAACATGGGGTTGTCACACCCTTCAATTTGTAAAAACCACAATATCTATGAAGCACAATAAAGTGAAGAGCAATAAAATGAGGTCTGCTTGTATATAAAGAACATTTTAAAACTCCACAGTAAAAAAGATAAATAGTCCAATTAAAATATGGGCAAATGATTTGCATAGACATTTCCCCAAAGAACATACATAAGTGGGCAACAAGTACACAAAAAAGATGTTCAACATCATTAGTAGTTACCACAGTGACATACCACTTCACACCCACTTAGGTTGGCTATAATCTGAAAAGGAGAAAATAACAAGAGTTGACAAGGATATGGAAAAATAGGAACCCTCGTAATTTCTGCTAAGAGTATAAAACGGTGTACCCACTGTGGAAAGCGCTTGACAGCCCCTCTAAAGTTTATCGTAAAATTACCATATAACCCAGAAATTCCACTCCTAGGTAAATACCTAAGAGAATTGAAAACATATGTTCACACAAAACTTGTATACGTAAGTTCAAAGCAATATGACTCATAACAAACCAACATTGGCAAGGAGTGGAAACAGCCCAAATGTCCATCAGTTGATTGCATGGATAAACAAAATGTGGTAGATCCATAAGATGGAATATTATTCAACCATAAAGAGAAATGAAGGTTTGAAGCTAAAAAACATTATAATAAATGAAAAATGCCAGACACAAAGGGTTATATATTGCATGATTGCACTTATACGAAATGCCCAGAACAGGTAAATCTACAGAGTAGATTGGTGGTTGCCAGGGACTAGGGAAGGAGGGAATGACTGCTAGGGGTACAGGGTTTCTTTTTGGAGAGGTGAAAATGTTCTGGAATTAAATAGAGGTTATGGTTGCACCACCTTGTGAATATACTAAAAACCACTAAAATGATGACCTCAAGTGCTGCATTTTATGATATGTGCATTATATATTAATTTTAAAAAGTTGACCAAAGTGTTTTTCCTGGACAAACCTATAAGATGCAGGTTTGCATCCTGTTTAAGATGCAGAGGGAAAAGTGGGGCCATGACCTTCTTAGCTCTTGGACCGATGTAAAGAAGTGATGTCAGCCTGGTTATAGCATCCCCAGATCACCTCTTCCTAGATGCCACGCCATCCTAGACCTTGCAACTTTTCCATGAAAACAAACAAAATAATCTCAAGTGAAAGAAGCATTTGGCCAGGTAGGATGTCACTTCTATCATCTAATTACACAAAGCTCAGCGATTAAGCCACTGATTGCTCCCATCTCCTCCAGTAAGCAAGCATGACAATGCCTGGTAACTGCTGAGAAGATTAATTGCTGAGCAGGTCTGGTGATATTACCGATGAAAGCCTATGAAATCAGAGAAGAGAAGAACTCAGATTTATATGAGAATTAGGCAAGAAAAGCAAGCAGTGGCAGTATTTACTCTCTGCCCACCCTTAGCAAAATTTCAGTAAGTAAAGTTCTATCTTCCATTATATTGCTCCGAAACAAGAAATATTAAGACAAGAAAAGTACCATAAGAAAGTGATAGCCATCAAGAGCCCAGGAGGAATTCTTTGCTAATAACAACCTCTGTGGCAGAGACTTTGAGGCATTACATGGACTGAATTTACAGCCTCTGTTCTCAAAAGGTTAGAGAGAGATTATTCCTAATAAAATCAGCGGCCAACCCATCTAGAACCAGAGAACTCCACATTTGCTACTTCAAAGGGGATTCTGAGAATGGGTCTGTGACTCCATTTTTGTTTTTTTTTTTTTTTAAGTGGAATTAAAATATTTGCTTTGTTTCAGTTGGGCTGCTGACATTATTACCAAGTTACTTCAAAGTGTGTGCCTTGGTGGTCTGACTGGTGGCAACAGGGAGGGTGAATTGAACTGACCCTGGTCCCGGAAGTGGGGTAGGAAGGAGGTGGAAATACAGGTGAAAATCTCAGGGTTGCTGGAGGACTTCATCTGGAATGGGAGGCGGGGAGGTCTGGGCTGGGAGTCATCTCCCCAGTAACCGTGTCAGCCATCCCTGAGGCCTTGCACACTGAGAACAGGTCAGCTCTTGACCTCCGGGGCGGTGCCTGCCCTCCTGCCCAGCACTACCAGTTTCCCCAGAGAGCCCTTGTGGAGGGCGTCTCCAGCCCCTCTTGGCGTGTGTCCTAAGATCTCCAGGCATGATCATTTGCAGGTCCCCCCTGAGCCCTGCCTCTAGGCTTCATCATTCTATTGCTGGGTATTCATCCCCATCCCTGCAGTCCCCATCTCCCTTCTTCAGGCCACATGCCATCTCCCCCCTTCCCTGTGCCCTCACTTCCTTTTGTTCCAGCCTCACTGGAAGGAAGGGACAGCTGCTCACCCTCCTCAGCATAACGGCCCCTTTTATTCTTGAAAATGGTTATTACAGCACTTGACTAAATCATCCTATTCCACCTTTTCCTCAGATTCACAGCTTCGCAAGCTCGAAAGCAGAGTCACTGCCCTCTGCAGGACCCCCTCCCTGAACTGCCCCACGCACTCAGTTTGTGCACTGTCTGGTGGGACGCCTCTATTTACCGGTCTCTCATTAAGGGAATGAATATAATGATTTAGCCGAAGCCTTTCTGTCTGCATTTTAATACCGATTTGTCACTAATTCCCCTTGTCTCCTCCCTTTAAAGGGGCTGCTGCCTCCTTAGCTTCCCAGCAGACACCCCTTCACCACTAATGAGCTGGCTCTTCCTGCTAATTAATTTCCACCTGCTCCCTCCCTCCCAGCTGACTCTTGGCCTGAGAGATGCTGGTGGGGTCCCTACAGATGCACAGCAGCTGTTGCCACACCCAGGGGAATCAGCTGGCTGCCACACTGAGAGCTGGAGATAGAACAATAGTTAGAGGTGACGGGAGGGAAACTCCCAGCTTCAAACCTTCCCCCACTCCCCCACACCCCCCACCCCCGCTCCACCGCCAAACCTTCTAAAAGAGAAGGAAAGTGAAAGGTCAGCAAGAACTATCCACTCATATTTCAAAAGTAGCTCAAAAATAATAATAGATTTGCAACAGTTATAAGGGTTGGGAAGAACAGTCTAGATTCTTTTCACAATCATTTGAATGATTTCTCCTGGTATTATGGAGAGAGAGTGCCATCAACTCTCAGATCCTCCCCCCGCAGCAGGACTATCTGAGTTGCTGCCTAGTTCATTCCCCGCCATTATGCACTGAGGACCACACAGCCTCTCTCTGATTATCCTGCATCTTGTTCAGGACGCTTTCCATCACACATTCCTTACAAAAGGAGCCTCTTTGTACTCAGTCAATATTGATATCCTGCCTTATAGACTAATGCTTTCCCCAGTGAGGTACTGTTCTATCTCAGGGTCAATGACTGTTTTCCTGAAGTTTATCTAAATCTATGTAATGACGTAAAGTGGGTGTCTTTAGATACCCCACACTCTTCAGAAGCACCTTCCCCACCTTTTCTTTGTTTTCTTAATGCCTGAAAAGAGCTGCAACTTGGTGAGTTCTGTCGGCATCTATTTTTCCAAAGAATTGAGTATAGCAAGTCATTCCTTCCTGAAGTCTTCTGCTCAGGGCTTTCCTACTTATTCAGACGTGGTCACCGGAATGACACATCCATCATTCACAAGAACACAGCCAGGTGGTAAGTTCTCCTAGTGAGTGGTGGTTAATTTGGGTTGACTTTTGTGCATTCTTTTGCTTTACTGAAACCAAAGGCATTGACTGGCAATAAACTAGCCAGGGGTGAGGTGCTTTCTTTGGACTGAAGGCTGAAAGAGTGTAACTGACCCAATATGAGATGGTACTGGATGGTCCACACTCCAACCAATTAGCTGGCATCCAGCCTTGCTTTGTCTCAGATGCTGGAAATGGTGTTATAATTAGATTTTCCCATCCTTGCTGCAAAATAAGGGTCAATTGTCTTGCATGCCCAGTCATGGTTGCACCATCCTTATTGCAGGTTTAATCCATATGCCGAGAAATTATATGGGGATCAAATGCACACTGGCATTAGAGAATGACTCCAGATTGTTCTCAATGGTTGGATTTCATCTGAAAATAAGTGATGATTTACATGAATTTACATCTAAAATGCAAATCACAGTGTTCCCCAATGGAGAGCAGAAGGTGAAGGCAGCTAGCTTCCTCCTTTATCTCAAAAGCGAAGTCCCATTGGTCTTTAGAGTGGAAAACCCCCAAAGATGTTTCCATCAGCAGCTCCATACACAAAATGTAAAACACCCGATTATGTGAACATAGGCCCCTTTATGCTCCCTGGCTGCAATCCTGAACCTTGCGTCTTCCATCTGCACTTGATTTACAGGCAGGCGGTTGCCCCTTAGCCACCACGTGTTAACAACACAGAAGACAGAAGCAGTGCTGGGGGGATGGGGGCCGGGGACACTTCTTTTTCAAAGAAAACCATGACTAGGGAGCAAATGGTAACAGTTGGCCGTGTCATCTGGTCACTCCCAGGAGTGGATCAGGATAAGCCAGTTTGGGTGTTTAATTCAACATTCACACAGCAGCCTAGGAATAGGCTACGGTGTCTGGAATCAGAACTGACATTAAAGGTAAGGGATGGGCGTGTGTGTGAACACGCGTGTGCATGTGCATTGTATGTGAGTGTGTGTGAGAATGTGAGTGTGCATGTATGTGCAAGTGGGTGTGTGCACACTCCCATCCGTGTGTGTGTGCATGTGGGTGGGTGTGCACAAGCACTTGTGATCAAAGTCTTCTGTATCTTAAGTGATACGTTGAAATTATGGCAAGTGAAAAGAAAATCTAGTTGTAAAAAAATTTTTTTTTTTTTTTAGTTAAAGAAAATAGCCCACGTACATGACGTGTAACAGGTTATATTCAGTACCTCCTGTCTCGGGTCCATTCCTCCAGACCCTCCAAGCGAGGAACACAGGATCACTAGGGAATTCTGCTGAGCCTTGCTGGGCAACACAGGAAGCAGAAAGCAAGCGTGCTACAGTGACTTTATTATTGCAGCAGGAGAGGAGGTGGGTGCGCCTTATTAATTAGGCGCCATTTCTTCTTCAACGTGGATTTAATATTTAGACTGAAAATCAATACCTGACCTTGAAAGATTGTGTGTGGGCTTGTTCTCAGGGGCTGAAGACTTACAAACAGAGGAGCGTGCAGATGCAGCTCAGACTGACGGTCTCGGTGAATTGGCCGGGCACCCATGCCACGTGAGGGAGGGGACCTGCCACCCCTTCTCTCCAGACACAAGAAGCGAGGAGCAGCATCCCTCTGGTGGGCTCTGGTCTCCAGCAATGGGCATTGTCCTGCGGACCCACCAGGAGCTGTGGGAACAGACAGAGTGTCTTTCTCAAATTGTCTGCTCTCTGGAGTGAGTCTACCCAGGGGTCTCCAGAGCTGTGACACCAAGAGGTCTTCCTGCTTCGCCCAAATTTCAGAGACAGCTGCCTTCTGAGAGCACAAGAAATCAGATGTTTGGAACACATGTGTGCAGAACAAAGATGGGATGACTTGCGGCAAAATGTAGTTTTTTTTATGTTACAGCATTTCCACAACTTTCTAGCTGGAACTTCTGTTACTAAAAAGTAAACTCATGGCCTGAAAAATATCTATGTTCTGCGACTGTAAGTTACTGTAATCATAGCATATCTTTCTTCCCCCATGCTCTGGGATGTCAGCTTGACCCGGTCCTCACTTGCACTTCAGCCCTCAGCATCTTCGAGAACCAGCTCTCTATCGGGTGAGTGCCTTTTCTCTGGGAGCCAGTCTCCATCCTTTCTGCTCAGCCTGCTGGAGCTCACAGCCCTGCCCTGAGCCTGGAGGGACCAAACGGGCAACCACACCCCAGTGGGGCAAGACCCATGGGCTCCGTGACCACATCAGGGTGGATGCGTCCTCCTGAGCAGGCCTGGGGACCCCTGGTAGAGGGCGGCGGGGGGGGGGGGCGGGGTGGTCCATCCAGAGTCACCCAAGACGGCCAAGAAACGTTCGACTGAGGGGCAAGAGGTTAGCTGATTCAGGACGGCCGTTTTACGGTCATTACTTTGAAGTGTGGGTCTTGACCTTTCTTTAGTCTTTTAAAATGTGTCTTTATCATTTCTGAAATTACAAAATGAATGTGCCTGGATATTCTGAGTGAAATAAGATAAAGAAGAGCTGCTTTTCCCCCTTGCCTGCCTGCTCCCGCCTGGTCTCGGAGGGGCACCAACCCCACAGCCTGTGTACAGTGGATGTACAGACATATGGGGAAGGGGTGTCTCCTATTGCCAAAATATGCTGGTATTATGCACATTAGCCCACGCCTTGCTGTGTTCATTGATAGGGACGCCCTTTTCGGTCAGTGGACAGAGAAGGCGGTGGATGGCGACCTAACACTGTCTACAACATGGCTTCAAGGACTCACAGGTGTAGTTTACATAAGTTGGGTTGTACTAGTACGCTGATTTAAAGGGCAGTCTTTTTCTTTCTCCCTTTCCCTTCTTTTCCTATTCTTCCCATTCTCCCCCTCCACAGTATGGAAGCCCTTGCCCTACCTCCCTCCTGAAGAATCAGGTTGCAACACTGCATTCTGAGACAGTCATGCAAACACACAGAAAATACGCACTACTTGTTTACAGAAATAAAAACATACTGTACAAGCTTCCCTGCAGCTCACCTTCCTTCCTCCACAGTACTTTGTAGACATCTTCCCAATCTATCTCAGGTAGCTTCTAATGCATTCTTTTCAGTAACCACATGCTAATTTATGCAGTGGATACCTCATAAGTTATCCAACCGTTCAGCAATTACCCTACTGACAGGCAATTGGATGGTTATCAGTTTTGCCACCTAGAAATAATATGTTGGTCCACATGTGCCTGCAAGACTCCTGTGTTCCCATCTGTGAAATGGGTTCCCAAGAGGGAGATTCTGGGGAGACAGATACCGTTTTTTTCAACTGTAACAGCCCTCGCCAAAGGAGGGTGCGTTTCACACCCACCAGAAAAAGCCCTTTCTCAATCTCTCTCTGCACCTTCCCTAGCAGTGGGTCCCTGGTTCTTTGTTAATTTTTGCCTGTCAGGTGTGTGTAAAGTGATAGTTGTTTTTTAAGTTAACTTGCATTCCCCTGAGGTTAGTGAATCTGATCTTTTCATATGTTTATGAATCATTTAGATTTGCTGCCCTCTGGATTTGTGATTCAAATCTTCACCCATTTGTCTTTTGAGCTGTTTGATTTATAAAGCTCTTTATGCTTTTTTAATGCAGTGAATTGTTAAACCCAGAAGCTCCAATGGGAGGACTTACATCTCAGCTCTGCCTCTTAGGAGCAGAACTGCCTGCTCCTACCTCAATTTCCTCACCTTAAGTTTCGGGATAGAAATCCTATCTCACGGGGATATAGAAAGACATGTTAGGGAGATAAAAATATTTACGACCCAGGTGTGGTTTAACTCAAACCATCATTTCTATTTATTCAGTGTATGATATCTCAGGATTTACAAACTTTTTTTATGTTATAAAAAGGTGTACTTATTTTTTGTTGTTGTTTTTTCCTTTTTTTTATTGGAGTATAGTTGATTTACAATGTTGTGTTAGTTTCAGGTGTACAGCTAAATGATTCTGTTTTATATGTATATATGTATATATGTATATATGTATATATATACATACATGTATATATACATGTATGTATATATATACTATATATGTATATATGTATATATATACATATTCTTTTTATATATATATACATATATATATACATATTATTTTATATATACATATTCTTATGTATATATATACATATATATATATGTATATATGTATATATATACATATTCTTTTTCAGATTCTTTTCCATTATAGGTTATTACAAGATATTGAAGATAGCTCCCTATGCTATACAGTAGGTCTTTGTTGTTTATCTGTATTATATATAGTAGTGTGTATCTGTACAGATAAAGACAAATATCATATGATATCACTTATATGTGGAATCTAAAAATAATGATACAAATGAACTTATTTACAAAGCGGAAACAAACTCACAGACATAGAAAACAATCGTATGGTTACCAAAGGGAAAAAGGGGGTGGATACATTTAAAGTGTCTTTATTTTTATTTTAAGGCTTCCATGTTTCCTGACTCTGATAGGGAAGTTCCCATCTCCTCTCAGTCTGTGACACACATGTCCCAGAGGGTCACAGACTTCTTAATCCCAGAAATGCAGTTTCTTCCTCTTAAGGCTTAAGTCCCCCAGTTCCTGCCTGCTTGTGGTCCCACCTATAATTAGTTTTTGTGTTTTGTCCCAAGCTGATCCGTTCCCCGTGGTTGTGTTGGTGGAACCCTTTGCCATCCCTTTGCAGCCAGGGTCCTGGGAGAGGTTGAAGCCCTAAGATCCTAAGGCAGCATCTCATGCAGTGCAGCAACTTTGTTTCTACAATGCAGGCAGGATTTAGGGAATAAAGGGTATGCAACTGAAGTTAATTTAATTGATAATTTTATTTCTTGAATACTACCAATAGCTCTCTCTTGGTTTAAAGTTTTGTTATTAAATAAAATAAGGGGTCAATGTTATATTTTTCAAGCATTTAAATAGAAAATTACATTTTTGCAGTGCTTTCCAATTATTATTAGTTATTCTTTCTAGTATTAGTATGAGATAAGTAGGATGAGAATCCCTGTTTTGCCATAAAATAGAGTACTTAAACTCTAACATCAGCAATTGGCCTTTGGGCAATGACTTTGTCTTATCCTTCCTTGGGCATCTTTCTCACTGCCGCTCGTACTTTGATCAGTATCGATTTCTGACTAATTATTCTACTTTGTAATTAACTGCTTTGGTAAGTTAAAGCAATACAAATTAATGGAGTTTCTTTGTATTTAATTTCTGAATGACTGTTTTCACTGAGATTGCAAATCATGTTGGCAAATATACATTGTTATGCTTTTATTGCCAGTGACTCAAGAAATTAATGATTTAATTGATTAGCTCTAATTAATGACGATAATTGATACTGGCTGCACAGTCTACAGATGAGCAGAAAGCACATCTTTCCATGTCATTGGGTTTCATCATATTCGCTTCTGTACTCAAAGTGGGGGGAAAAAAAATACCAGCCTCCAAAACAAAAGCCACTAATCAGTCATTCTACGAGTGCTGCATAGTTGCTTCTTTGTAGGCTGGATGTATATATCTGTAATCTACACCTATTTGGTATTTAATTCCTCATACTTCAGAAGATAGAGTGAAAACACTTAATAAAATGGCATTTGCTGTCCAGCCCAGGGTCTGGGATTTAAACATCCTCATGGCACACAAGAAGAGGCTTCGAAAGTGTCTGTTGATCCATGATTGGGATACTGCTAGAGCTCTGGACCATCTTGTCTTGACGACTCTTAACAGTCCAATGCCATTTTGGGTCATGCTTTTTCCAGACCCAAAACTTTGAACAGTTCTGCTTTGGGGCCAAATAGATCCCAAACCACTAAGTCTGGCATGTGAGACCTTCTGCCACTTTACCTCTATCAGTCTTTCCAGTCCCATCTATTTTACTAGGTATATTTTGTACCTGGGATTCCAGAACTACTGGTTAACTGGTCTCTCTACCTCCCACCCTCCCCAGGGGGCCAAGGCTCAGTTCTGGTCACGTCACTTCACTCTGAGTCAACCTTTCACATCTCTCCATATCTGGTCTCAGCTTGCCTGTCCAGGACTTTCTCACTCTTCCACCAGCTCTCTGTCTCCACTTTTGGCCAGGGCATGTGATGTGCAAAATAGTTTCCATGGTCCTAAGCCCATCCCAGAAGCTAGCCCTCATTAGGCCTTTCCTAGGAAATTCTTCTCTGGCTTTGAGGTCTCCCAGAGCATCTCTGGTAGATGGCATATTACTCATGCATGCACCATAATGTGCTGGGCTGCAGTGCACAACCCAGATCTCACTCCTGTGATGCTGGTAGCTGGCAGCTCTTTCAGCAGAGTCCAGCTTTGAGATTTGCTTGTGGCTGAAGACAGCTACCTCACCCAAGATCATGTCCCATTGCCAGGAATTGTCCATGAACAATGACTGGCCAGTGAAGCAGTATCAAGGCCCAGCCCCCTCATCCAAATAGAGGACCACACAAAAGGACGTTCTCAGCTCCAGGGCTGCCCCCATGATCCACTGAGTCCTTGGCCGCATAACAGCACAACACCCCATTCTGCCAAATCCTGCTGCCTTCCTCCCCCTCAGGTGTGGGTCCCAAAAGCACTTCCCAATTAGCTCTCTGCATGTAGAACATCTCCATCTCAGAGTTAGGTCTCTTAGGAAACCTGACCCAGGACACAAAACTCGGAGCGGCCCTTGAGGTCAGAGAACATCTCAACGTCATTTTTCATCCTACAGAGCAATGATTGTCTTAAATATTGGAAGATTCTATTGACGTATTTCAAAATGAGGGATTCATTATGTAATGAACAAAGGTGAACTACTTCATGGGGCAATTTCAGACTGTGCTTCTTCTTCTCACAGATAAATAAAGAAGAGTCAGCAAAAGGGTAGAAAGATCAAAATATCCTAAGTGATGTTTCCACTTTTCACACACAGGACTTGGAGCGTTTAGAACTATTACTGATGTCACCATAAAGCAAGGCAGCTTATTCAAAATATGCAAGTAAGCCAGAAACCTTCATCAAGTTGTACAACTCATGCACTAACTACTGTATGTTTATCTGCTTTTCCAACTTTATGTCTGACAAACAGGCATTCTATAGAAGTTCATTCTTATTTCATCTGGAGAAGCAGAGATGGACTGGATCACAGTGTTATTCAAGGCTGACTGTGCTCCATAGAGCAGTGCTGGAAAAGACTTGCTGGCTCCAGACTCCTGTTGTGAAATATGATGTCTGCAGGATGCAAAAGTAGTTGTGGAATACACCCCCATGGACATGAACCTGGGGGTTCAATGGTCCATGCTACAGATAGCTGTCATCACACAACGAAACTTTTGGGGACTCACAATTCACAGAAGACAAGGAAACATTTAGATAAAAATGCCCATCACTCCACAACCTCAACTACTCCAGGTGCCACAGTCTCTTTCTCCACCAAATGTGCAGGTGGACACACTCAACCAGTGTCTCTTCCACCAGCAGGACTCAGTGTGTTCTGTTGTGAGAATTTACCAGCTGTCACGTTGAGCACTTTCCAAGGGCCAGGAATGGTGTTGAGTGTTTTACATGCATCTACCTTGGCTCATTTAATTCTCACAAAAGGCCTGTAAGATTAGTATCATTATCGCTATTTTGCAGATGAGAAAATTGGGGCTTAGAGATATCCAGTAATTGACTCAAGTCCCCACTGCCAATAGGTGGAGCAGGGGTGATGCCTGGTTGACCCCTGTGTGCTCAGCTGCACTGCCTCCTTGCTTATTAAGTTCCCTCCACCCCCAGCGCCCAATGTCAGCAAGACGGTGCATTCCTCATGGCAGGAAAAGTATCCTATCGGTCATTTCCATAATATCTCCTCCATATCGAGTACCTAAGGCACTGAAGGAAAGGAAGAGGAATAAAGAGTGAAGGGAAGGAAGACAACAAGTGTCTCTGCCTGTGTCCCAGCACATTTTTAAGAGAAAACCCCACTGTGAGTGGATATTATCCGTCACCGATGCCCATAATAATACTGTGCAACCAGACCCAAAATTTAACCTCTTATAACAATAAACATTTACTTAGCTTACACACCTGTGGGTCGGTGGATACCAGATGGGCTCTGTGCATCTCTCGTCCTCCTCCTAGGACCAGGGCTGACCCAGCATGTTCTTCCCATGGCAATGACAGAAGTGCCAGGGAGCCCCAAAGCACAGGCACCTTCCGACCCCTTGGCCACATTCTGTCTGCCAATGTTCCACTGTACAAGAGAAAAGACAAGGGGTAGGCAGGGCAGGGCAGGGCAGGGTACAAGAGATTCTGAATGACGTTCTCACCTCCCAGGAGACTGGAACTGTGTCCCAGCACGATGACAATTGCTGCTGCTCAGCCAGTCCTTCAGAGCATCCCTGGACCCTCCTCTGCCTGTGACACCCAGCATCTTCGCCCAGAGTGGAGTCAATAAGCCACTTTACACAGAGTAGCATGAGGACAATGCACCAGTTGCAAATGCCAAAAAATATTTCAGTCCAAAGCGTAAAATATTTTTTATTATTCATTGCTTTGGATTATCCATGTTTCTGCTCCCCTTTATTTACATGATTAGTCAAGATCTGTTTTAGTTTTGAGTTATCCTTTTGTCCTATTTAAGGCCAGTTCTCATACAAACACTTTGGCTGTGGTCATCCCTAATGAATGAAAACTCATAAATGCTGAGGAGACTTATTTATAGTGTCATTTTTCCAGCATCAAAGTCTCCCTATTTTGGCAACTCTAAAATATTAATGGTACACACAGGATAAATACAGAGTAGAACAATCACTAAGCATATAGTGAATAGCCAGCGATACTTGTGTAGCTTTGTGAGCACAGCGACATTTATAAAGGTCTCAGTGTTGTAAGTTCATATAACAAGAATGTCTATGATAAACCAAGTAAATAAGAGAGGATAAAATGTACCCCAGCTAACTTGGATCCAGAGGCATAGAGAGTAGTGTTGCAGCTTCCTGCGACCTTCTCGTTGAAATATCATGTGTCACCTGCTAACACCAGCCAGTGCCAATAAGAGAAAGGGAGCCCATTTCTCATAAGAGAAGGAGGCCATGAGTGAGAGCCGGACAGAGAGAAGATAAGTCTCTGACCTAACAGGTACCATCTTGTGAGTTAGGGAAACAGAAAGTGCTGGTTGTGCAAATGCAGAGGCTGTGCTGTCTTTAGGGTACACGGTGGATGGGAGGGGGGTAGGGGAGGCCCCATCACAGAGTGTGCCCACTGCAGAGGGAGCCCAGGGGTCCAGACTGACAGCAGCTTTGTGTGGTCCAGGTCATCTGAGAGCCACACCCACTCTCCCTCAGTCCAGCCCAGATTCCCCGGAGAGAAGAACAGATCACCTGGGGTTGGAACTTGGGACTATGAAGGGTTGGGGAGCTACAGAGGGCTACTTGGGCTTCTCTGAAGTGGAGAGAAGTAAAAGGGGGATTACTGCAACACCATGGTTGTCATTAGCAACGTTCAACTTCCTTTAACTTTCCTCTGTCTGAAATGGCCTTAGTCATGTGTTCACTTGGTGTTTCATTTTGTGAGGCTTCATTACACAACATAACACAACAGGAAAACTGCTCCTAACCTCCCCCGTCCCACTCCACCTCCCTCTTCCTTTGAGGATCCCTTCTTGGTTTTTCTCTGTTCTGTAACAATGAACCACAGGGTCTCTAAGTCTATGGGTAGAAAGATGGAAAGATCTAGGGGAGAGAGTGGTCAGACATTCCACTAAAATACCAGCTGAGAGGGGAAAGGAAAAGCTGCTATGTCTCCCAAGACGGTGAGAAAAATCTGGCTGTGCAACATCTAAAGCTGTGAACACAGGACAGGCCGACCCCGGCAGACGCAGCTTTAACAGAGGGACACATGACACTAACAAAATAAATATGGACAAAACCACAAATCATTCCAACTGCCTGGAAGGTAAGAGAAGAGGCCTGACAAGCAAAGGAGCCGAAAGCAACAGCTCTGTTGACTGTATGCTCACATCTTCTACAACATAAAGGGCTAAAATAAGAAATAATTAGTCCCGTGGTGCCCATATACCAAGGTTTGAGCCTAAGCAATAAAGAAGATGGATATAGGAGCTCTGGGAGAAAATTATGGGCATACTGTCTTACAAATATAAGGTGATACACGTGTGTGTAATTCTAAGATAAAAATAAAAAGAAACGGATGTGGGGAAGAGAACACATTAGAATCAACTTGATCCTGCAATGTTTTCAGATGTAAATGCTGGGTAATGAAATCCGATCTCTGTCAGTGTCACACAGGGGGAGCTTGGGAATCCAGCCCACAGGGTTCTGGGACACGTCCCCTGAGGCGTAGGAGGTACAGCCTCCATGCTGCAGGCACACTGGGCTCTGCAGCATCTGATCATTTGCAGCTGCTACCCCCAAACTCTTCTAAACCACGTCGACTGAGGCGATTGCTCACCCAGGAACAAAACAGATAAATCTAAATTTCAGAACTGGACCAGGACCGAGGAGAGAACATTTTAAACGGATAAATTTGTGGCATGATAGCCAGAGGGAAATGTTCAGCCTTTATACAGAAAGAGGCACTGCCCTTTGAAAGAAAAAAACATGGAAAATGCCCAGGCAGGTAAGAGAGTCATGAACCGTGTGGGAGCACAGCCCAGCGCTGTTGCCAGAGATGATGAATTCCCTCCTGAGGCAGAGTCAGGAAGGCATTTAGAATTAATGTGCAGTAATGGCCCCTTATTGAGTCTTGGTCAGTCTACTTTGAAGTGGTGTGTTCTCCTTCGAACCTCCTGTTATCAAAGGGAGCTTCCAACATTAGTGGAAAGGCCAGTGTCATGAGAGATTATGTGAAACTTGGATCCCGCTGGAGCAAACGTCCCCAGCAAAAGGCTTGATCATGGGAGAAGATCTGGAGAAGGATGAGAGCAAAACCACTCTTTCAGAATAAAGGTAACGCGGCCATGAGCCTGCTCTGCTGTCATCAGGACTGAGTTTTGGTTGTGTCTGCACAACAGAGTCTGGCTGACAGTTGGTGGTCTGCATGCAATGAGGTTAGCTCTTCTCAGGGTCCCAGAAAATCAGTCTTAGCACCTGAGTACTTTCTGTGCTATAATGGACTGTCCAGGCCAATTGTTCCTAAACCTGTCTGCACATTGGAATCACCCAAGGAGCTTCAAAAAGTGCTGGTATTTGAGTCCCAAACCCAAAGATAGGGATTTTGTTGGTGTGGGGAGTGTCTAGACTTTGGATTTTTCAGAATATTCCCAGGAGATTCCAAGGTATAGAAAAGTTTGGGAACCATCACTCTAGACACATCCTTTCTTTAAAAAAAATTACTAAGCGCCTCCAGCAGGACATCACACGAATACACCTGTGGTCACAGAGGTAGCAGAGAAAGCGTCAGGACTAGCGGCAGCCACAGTAGGATTAACATGTCTCCCACATACCAGGTGCTCCTACCAGACCTTCATGTAAGGAAGTCCTTGG
Source organism: Leucopleurus acutus (assembly GCF_964270905.1). Taxonomy (NCBI): domain Eukaryota; kingdom Metazoa; phylum Chordata; class Mammalia; order Artiodactyla; family Delphinidae; genus Leucopleurus; species Leucopleurus acutus. The sequence continues at coordinate 171,334,818 of NC_139145.1, read as the reverse complement.
GGCCTATTTCACAGACTTATTGTAGGCTTATTATTAATAACAAGATGAGAAGACCAATGAACAGATGAGAAGACCCAGACAGCGGGAAGCTCTGCCACCTGCCAATGATTACAGAGCCAGGGATTGGAGGGCAGATGCAAATCCAGCTTGGATGCTGACCCCCAGGACATGCTGGAGCCGGCACCCCTGCTTTCTGGAAGGTAGCTCTAGGTCCACTCCCCTTGGCTGCACTCCTCCTGCAGCCACCACTGTCCCTTCCAGCGTGACCCACATCCTGTCCTGGCTTAACTCCATCAGTGCCCCACCCTGCTCCTCCTCTCCATTCTGAGGATGGTGTGGGCAGCCCTGCTCTCAGGTGAGCACGGGGGACATTGCTCTGTGCAGCCCTGCAGAGACCAGGCAGTCCCCATCCATCATCCCCATTGCTGGCTTCCCCGGCTGAAGTGTGCCTGGCCCCTGAGGTCTCAGCTCCCTGACCTGTGGCCCATGTGTCTCCTGTTCCCACTGGTTGAAACCACCTCTGCCTCCATCTCTGGGTCAAATGTGGGCTGAGTGGCTCTTGTCCTCCAGCCTGTGCCTGGTGGCATCTGGGCAGTGAATGCCTTCTGCACACTGGGCCTGCCTGCCCTCCTCTGGAGCAGAGCACCTGCCCTGACAGGAGCTTCTTTGCTTGTCAGGCTTCCTTTGTTTAACCATAGAATATGAGCTTTTAACCTTTAATTAATTAATATTCAGGACAGGATTATACCATTTTGTGGTTTGCACAGCCCATTAGCAAATTGAAATCCAACCTTCCATTTGGTATAACACACTCTCTGCTTGAAGAAATTTACTTTCTTTGAAGCTTCATCTATTAAGAGACTGAACCTGGAGATGGATTCAGGGTGTGGAACTGCCAAGCTCCCCTCAGTACTGGGGACAGACAGAGCCCAGCTCAGAAAGTCTCGGGGAGCTGGTGGATGGAACCCTGACATGGAAGGTGCAAGGGTGACCAGGCTGCTTCAGATGTTGCCCTAGGAAAAGAAACTCATTCTGCATCCAAAACTGGATTCTGAACCAGAAAAGACTCTAAAAGGAAGTACAAATTGACTAAAAGAACAAAGAGTTTGTACTGGCATTTCACACCTTCTTCCACTGGAGGGCCATTCCTCCAGTTTTCCAAGGCTTATGGGTAGTATGGATGTCTGACCACCATGGACCTGCCAATGTGAGGGCCTAATCCCACAGCCAGCTGTGTCAGGAGCTGACCCCAACCAACAGCAGTTCAACACCAGCTCTGGGACCCCTGGGCCCTGCAGCCAGACCCCAGGACCTAGCTTTGCCTGCCCTAAGGCCTGGCTTCACCAACCAGTGGGCAGGCACCAGCCTCAGGGTCTCCTGGACCCCAACTCCACCCACCAGGGAGCCAGCACCAGCCCTGGGTGCCCCCTGGATTCCACAGCCAGCTGCCTTGTGACCCAGCCCCACCAACCAGTGGCAAGCAGCCTCCACACAAGGCAAGGCCTGGCAACCTAATGGACCAGGGCCAGCAAAGCCTGCCAGATCACCCACTGTAGCCAACCTGCCACAACGGAAGTGCACATGCAGCCCACATAGGGAGAACCCTGGAGCATATAACTCTGGTGACAAGAGGGGAATGTGTTGCTGGGACACACAGAGTGTCTCCTATAAAAAGTCACTTCTCCAAGGTCAGAAAATATAACCAACATACTAGATACATAGAAATAAAAACAACAAGTTAGGCAAAATGAGGAAACAGAGAAACGTATTTCAAAAGAAAGAAAAAAGATAAAACCCTAGAAGAACTAAGTGAAATGGAGATAAGCAATCTACCTGAGAATGTGCTCAAAGTAATGATTGTAAAGATGATCAAAGAACTCAAAAAAAGAATAGATGCACAGAGGAAGAAGTTAGAATTTTTTTAACAAAGGGTTAGAAGATATAAAGAACAATCAAACAGACGAAAAATACAATAACTGAAATGAAAAATACACTAGAAGGAATCTATAGTAGACTAAATAATACAGAGGAATGGATCAGCAAGCTGGGAGATGGAGTAGTGGAAAGCACTGATGCTGAACAGAAAAAAAAAGAATAAAAAGAAATAAGGACAGTTTAAGAGACCTTTGGGACAATACCAAGCATACTAACATTCCCATTATAGGGTCCTAGAAGAAGAGAGAGAAGGGAGCAGAGAACATATGTGAAGATAAAATAGCTGAAAAATTCCCTAACCTGGGAAAGGAAACAGACATCCAAGTCCAGGAAACAGAGAGTCTCAGATATGATTAACCCAAAGAGGAACACACCAAAACACACTGTAATTAAAATGGTAAAAATTAAAGATGAAAAGAGAATATTAAAAGCAGCAAAGGAAAAACAACAAGTTACATACAAGGAAACTCTCATAAGGTTATCAGCTGACTTTTCAGCAGAAACTTTGCAGGCCAGAAGGAAGTGATGCAAAATATTCAAAAAATAAAAATAAAAAGGAAAAGACTGCAACCAAGAATACATTACTCAGCAAAGGTCTCATTCAGTTTTGATGGAGAGATCAAAAGTTTTACATACAAGAAAAAGCTAAAAGATTTCAGCACCATAAAACCAGCTTTACAAAAAGTGTTAAAGGGACTTCTCTAAAAAAAAAAGAAAAAGGCCACATTAGAAACATGAAAATTATAAAAGGAAAATGCTCATCAGTAAAGGCAAAAATACAGTAGAGATAGTAATCAATCATGTTCAAAGCCAGTAGGAAGGTAAAAGTAATAGAATCATCTTCAATCATAATTAGCAGTAAAGGGATCCACAAAACAATTAGAAGTAAAATTTCATGTCAAAAACAGTAATCATGAGGGGAGGAGACTACAAATGCAAGGCTGTGAAAATGTGTTTGAAATTAAGAGATCAGCAACTTAAAACAATAACATAGATAGATAGATAGATAGATAGATAGATAGATAGATAGATAGATACCACATGGTAAATACACATCAAAAATCTATAATAGATACACACACAAGAAAGAGAAAGGAATCCAAACAAAACACTAAAGATAGTCATCAATCTCAAGGGAAGAGAACAAAAAAAGAAGAAAGGAACAAATAAAAACTACAAAAACTATCCCAAAACAGTTAACAATCCAGCAATAAGTACATACATATCAATAATTAATTTAAATGGAATTGGACTAAATGCTCCAATCAAAAGACATAGAGTGACTGAATGGATACAAAATCAAGACCCATATATATGCTGCCTACAACAGACTCAATTCAGATCTAAAGGCACACACAGACTGAAAGTGAGGGGATAGAAAAGGTATTTCATGAAAATAGATATCAAAAGAAAGTTGGGGTGGCAATACTTATATCAGACAAAACAAACATTAAAACAAAGACTGTTTAAAGAGACAAATAAGGGCACTACAGAGTGATAAAGTAACCAATCCAAGAAGAAGATATGACAACTGTAAATATATGTGCACCCAATATGGAAGCAGCTAAACACATAAAGTAAATATTAACAGATATAGCGGGAGAAATTAACAATAACATGTAATAGTAGGGAACTTCAACCCCCCCCCCTTTCTTCAATGGACAGATCATCTAGACAGAAACTTAATAAGGAGACACTGGCCTTAAATGACACATTAGAACAGATTCACTTAATAGATATATTTCATCCAAAAGCAGCAGAGTATATGTTCTTTTCAAGTACACAGGAAATATTCCCCAGGAGAGATCATATGCTAGGCCACAAAACAAGCTTCAGTAAATTTAAGAAAATTGAAATAATATCAAGCGTATTTTCCATCCACAACTCTATGAGACTAGAAATCAACTACAAGAAAAGAAAACTGCAAAAAAACAAGCACATAAAGGCTAAACAATAGGCAAGTAAACAACAAATATATCAATGAAGAAATCAAAGAAGAAGTCCAAAAATACCTGGAGACAAATGAAAATGAAAATACACCAATCAGACTTCCCTGCTGGCACAGTGGTTAAGAATCCGCCTGCCAATGCAGGGGACATGGGTTTGAGCCCTGATCCGGGAAGATCCCATATGTCATGGAGTAACTAAGCCCGTGTTCCACAACTACTGACCCTGTGCTCTAGAGCCTGGGAGTCACAACTACTGAGTCCACGAGCCACAACTACTGAAGCCTGCAGTCCTAGAGCCCGTGCTCTGCCACAACAGAAGCCACAGCAATGAGAAACCCGTGCACCGCAACGAAGTGTAGCCCCACCTCACCGCAACTACAGGAAGCCCGTGCACAGCAACGAAGACCCAGTGCAGCCAATAATTAATTAATTAGTTAATTAATTGATTAATTAATTAATTAATTGAAAGAAAGAAAATACACCCATCCAAAATCGTTGGGATACAGCAAAAGCAGTTCTAGGAGAGAAGCTTATAGTGATAAAAGCGTTATCTTAGAAAACAAAACAAAACAAAACAAAAGCTCAGATAAAGAGCCTAACCTTATACCTAAAAGAACTAGAAAAGGAAGAGAAAAAAAAAACAACTAGTAGAAGAAAGGAAATCATAAATATCAGAGATGAAATAGAGACTAAAACAACAATAGAAAAGATCAATGAAACTAAGAGGATCTGGGCCTTTGAAAATATTAACAAAGTTGATAAAATTTTAGCCAGACTCATCAAATAAAAAAGAGAGAGCAACCAAATCAGTAAAATCAGAAATGAAAAAGAAGTTACTATTGACACCACAGAACTATAAAGGATCATAAGAGATTACTATGAACAACCATATGCCAATAAAATGGACAACCTAGAAGAAATGGAAAAATTCCTAGAAACGTACAATTCCCCAAGACTGATCCAGGAAGAAATAGAAAATATGAATAGACTAATTACCAGTAATGAAATTGAATCAGTAATTTGAAAACTCCCAAAAACAAAGGCCCAGGACCAGATGGCTTCACAGGTGAATGCTACCAAACATTTAGAGAAGAGTTAACACCTACTATCAAACTATTTCAAAAAATCGCAGAGAAAGAATGTTTTTGAACTCTTTCTATAAGGCCAGCATCATCCTGGTACCAAAACCAGACATAGCTATCACAAAAAAAGAAAATTATAAGCCAATAACACTGATAAACATAGAAACAAAAATCCTTAACAAAATATTAGCAAACCAAATTCAACAATTCATTAAAAGGATCATAGACCATGGTCAAGTGAGATTTATCCCAGGGATGCAAGGATGGTTCAGTATCTGAAAATCAATCAATGGGATATACCACATTAACAAATTGAAGAATAAAAATCATATGACCATCTCAATAGATGGAGAAAAAGCTTTTGACAAAGTTCAACATCCATTTATGATTAAAAACCCTCCAGAAAGTGGGTATAGAGGGAACATACCTCAACATAATAAAGGCCATATATAATAAGCCCACAATTAACAACATATTCAATAGTGAAAAGCTGAAATCATTTCCTCTAAGATCAGAAACAAGACAAGGATGCCCACTCTCACCACTTTTATTCCCCACCACCTTTCCCTCCAATGCTCCAGCCCATCCCCAGGACTCTGGTCCAGGATAGATCAACACAGAGAGCCTTGGAGTTTTCTAGAGACTGGAGAGTAAAGAGGCAAAAGGCTCAAGCTTAAGGTACTGCAACTTGACCAGGGTTAAGTAGGCTTCAGTTGGTTGCACTGACTCTGTACTTCCAAACAGCTGACTTCCAAACAGCCCCTAGGGTACAGGCTCTGTCCATCAGAGGCCCCAGCTGAGCTGTCGAGCCAAGTGACAGCAGGTGTCCATCACGTGGGAGCACTTAAGGATACAGAACATAGGACCAACTTTGTTCTTGCCAGAATTATTCATTTTTCATTCCATTGATACACAGAAAGTAACGGTAGTTTGTATCCTCAAGCTACGCATGTGAGAGGAAACCATTTTTAGTCAACACTTGCAGAGTATCTGGATCAACCCAGGAAGGTCTAACGTTCAGTCCTTTAAGAAGGATGTTGAAACTTGAAGATGCGTCTGTGTTGTGTGTGCTCATGGGGTGCTTCTGTTATCTCCTGGGATGGTTCCTGGCTTTCCTGTCAGCTGTTGAGAACCACTGTTTCATCTTGACTTCAGAGATGGAAAAGCTGACCCTGACCTAGAGACACAGTACAGGGACTCAGCAGATGACCTGAGGCTGCCAATCCAGGGGCATACATATGACCAAGGAATATACTGTTATGGCAAACAGCAAAGAACAACCACCCTTGTAAAGAAAAATTACCTTTTTACCTTTGTCAAAAAATAATGTAAGACCTTAAGGTAAGTAGATATCTTCCAAAAATGGCCACAACAATATTTCCAGTCCTGTGTGCTCTTTCACAACCTCCTGTTTCATGAAGAATTAGAGTCTATTTTCCTTTTCTCTGTATTTGGATGTGTTTTCACAAATGTCTCAGAAACTAAAATGTGACAGAAATGGTGCTTGTGACTTCTAGGGCCAGATCATGAAAGGTCATATGGATTCCACTTGCTTGTCTATCTGTCTGTCTGTCTGTCTATCCTTCAGGATAAGTGCCTCTGGAGCCCTGAGCACCACTCAGCTTGGCCATGCTAGAAAGGCCATCTGGAGACACCATCAATGCCTGAGGGCCCCCAGCTGTCAGGGTGCCCCCAGCCCAGGCACCACGTGAGTGAAGAAGCTTTCGAGGTGACCCCCCCTAACAGGGACTGTCTGACTGCAATTTTATGAAATACCACAAGCCAGAAATTCCCAGCTGAACCACTCCTGAATTCCTGACCAGAGAAACTAAGGCCATCATTGTCTTACCATTACGTTTTGGGTGATTTTATCACCCAAGGGTAGATAATGAACACAAGGCAGATGTGCACACTCTTGGCTGATTCGTCATTTGTTTAGGGGAAGACTGGACACGTCCTTCCAACTTCCCAGCACTACCTTTCCCCATCTGACTCACAGAAGTAGGCCATTCCCCCAAAATAAATTCTCCACTGTACAATAAAAGTTTTTGAAACATAAATATGTGGACATGGAGTTCAGAGGCCACAATGCACTTGTGACTGCAGCACGGACATCCTGCTGCTGGTGCAGGGGGCTGGCCCCCTGACCTGGGGGACCAGTGGACTCATCATAGGCAGAGCTCAACAAAGCACATCTCCCTGGGAGCCCAGTGCTGTGAGCTGTCTGGTGCATAACTGTGGGGACAGAGGGCAGCTGGGGCAGAAACTGTCACAGGATGGTTGAGGAGAAAGACTCAGCATTATCAGGGAATAGGTGAGTTTTATTCACACAGTTTTGCATCCAGTGTGAGCATGGTATGATGCTGAGTGCTCATGGATCCTAACCTGCTTTCCTTTCATGAAACCTCACAACTACTCCACAAATCAGTAGCAAGTATGGCTGTTCCTGTTTTCCAGCTAAAAGTCATGGAATAAGGAGCGACTTGGTGCAACAGAGTTCGTTAACCTGCAGATGTGTTTGTGATGCACCGAGACATATTATCTGTGGTGGGTCAGTTATTATTGTAATTTAACCTTTAACTTAGTAATGAAAAGGTTGTGCTATATAAAATGCTTTGGGCTTTCCAAGAGAGACACTAAAATAGGTTGCAATGATCTATGGGCTCAGTGGAAGCAGCTGAAACAAGGTGACGGCTTTCATAAAGCTCAGACACACATAGTGAGGAGAACAGGTTGAATTGTTGAGTAAGGATTTTAGTTATTTAAGAGCTCAGTACCTTCCCCATGACACCACTACAAAGAAAAGCCATATTAACCTTTTAATAAAATAGACCAAATCATCTTAGGTGACTGGGAACTCAAAAATAAGAAAAGGTGATCAAGTCTTTTTCTCTCCTCTTCCTACTGAGACATGAATAAAATGAGAGTAAAATGATTACCAGAAAGAAAAGAAAAGAACAAAAGAGAAGGACAGAGGAATAAACTCACAACGGCAAAGATAACAGAAAGAGACTCATCAACAAACGAGAGATTTCAACACATTCCAGGAAGCTTAAAAAGTGATACATCTGAAAAAAAAATATTCCCTGAAATTCACAGAAACAGGATAGAGCAGAGAATAAGCATAATAACAGTTCTAATGACAACGATTGCAATGACCGTAATATCAGCTAATATGCATTGAGTGGGGATCATGTGCTAAGCCCAGTAGTAAACCTCGGACAGACATTTTCACATCCAATGTTCACAACAACTCTTAAAGGTCGGTGGGTTACCATCTTCATTTGTCGTTGAGGAGACGGAGGCACAGAGAGCTTACAGAACTTGTCCAAGGTCAGAGGGCTAGTAAACATAGAAGCCAGGATGGGTACCCAGGAAGTCTGGCTTCCAATTTCATGCCATATCACATATCTTAGATCATATCTCATATAACATGTCCCCAGAGGGGGTAAGCTGTCATGCACAGAACCTAAGAAAAGCTCTAGACTCAGAGATGGCAAGGATTATGGGTGGGTGTGAAAGGGGAATGAAAACCAGGGTTGGAAAGTAGAGGAATTGAAAGCATAATCATGAAATATCTGCCTGAGTTGCCTCTCAAACTCTCTGCTCCTCGTCCCCAGATTTTGGTGAGCACAGAGCTCCAACATTCCAGACTCCTCCAGGCAAAGTAGGTATGATAGATGCATAGGGGGATGGATGGACAGGTCAACAGATGAATGAATGGAAGGATGGATGGATGGATGGGTGGGTGGATGGATGGGTACATGGATGGATGGGTTGATGATGGATGGATAGACAAACAGATGAATTAATCCCTTTCCTCAAATCCAGCCATACATGCATTTACTCGAAGCTCTGTCAGTCAAGCGCCCCCCCCCCACCACATACACAGAACTCTCCAGAAGTTTTCATATTCAGGGTCCAGATTTCCACATACAACAGCAGAGGAAACTTTCACCAGCTGTCAGGATACATTAACTCATCCTACCATCCTTGAAATAACTAGACTGCAAGGATCATGAGACACATGAAGAAAATCACCATCAGAAAGAAAAGGGGCAGACTATGGTAACTGACAATTCAATTGACCTTTGGGGGGAGGTGTGGAGGATGTGATATTTCAGAGGAGATCCCCGCCAAATAAAGCACCTCCTGATTGGATTGCTCAGAGTGATCTGAAAAAGTATTGCATCCATCAGATATATTGTCATGACTTTCTCCCCCCGACCACTTCCTTCAGGCCAGTGTTTCAATGTCACCATATTATCAGGGCTTTTCCTGCCTACAGTCTATGAAACAGCCACCCCTCCTCGCCCTCCCCTGTCGACCCTGGTGCTCCCCATCTACCTCACCTGCACGTCTGCCCCCTCAGAGCTCAGCACCAGGTGCAGTCCTAGTATCACCTTATTTGTTCACTTCCCGTGGGTCCCCCACATACCACGTCTCCACGAGAGCAGGGGATTTGCTGGACTGACAAGTCTGAAACTTTTAGGGCAGGCCAGCAGGCTGGAGATCCAGGAAAGAGCAGACGCTGAAATACAAAGGTAGTCTGGAGCAGATCCTCTCTCCCTCAGAGGACACTAGACTTTTCTCTTAAGCTGATTGGACCAGGCCCACCCACAGCATGGAAAGCCATCTGCTTCATCAAAGTCTACTGATTTAAATGTTAATCTCATCTAAAAAATACCTTCACAGTGACATCTAAGTTAGTTTTTGACCAAATATCTGGGTGTCCTGGCCTAGCCAAGGTGATACATAAACACTAACAGTGTTCAAGGATCTCAGGAAAGAGGAACCAACCAGCGGTCAAAGAAGTGGGGTGACATGAAGAGCCAAATCCCAAAGGGTCCTTTGTGCCTTACAAGGCAGAGACTAAGGGGGACACTCATAAGAGCAGTTTCTGGAAGCTTTGAAGTCCTACCACAAACACAGACAAAATCTAGACCCAAATGACAGTCTATTGACTCTCCCTATGAAGGGCATGTCACCTGTCCCTTCCCCCCCACGCCCCTGTCACCACTGCAGTTCAGACCCCTGACCTCTTCCTGCACTGAACGACCTCAGCATCCCCTGAGCTCCAGGCTCTCTGGACTTCAGCCCCCCTTCCCTCTGCCTGTCCCCCCACTGCCAGAAGGAAGTCCCCATGTCCTCCACAGCCCCATTCCTTGCTCTCAGTATCATCACATAGCCACTTTCTTCACAGCATCCTCCAGGCTGAAATACCTCCATCCTTCCTCCCCGTCCAGGGTCCCGGATGCCTGCAGCCCACCAGGCTGCGTCACCACACTAAACATTTCCTCGCGTGCCGTAGCGTGTTCTGATCTATTGCTGCATGCCTGTTAACTTGTCCTCCACGTTAATGAAGATGGTGTCTTCCCTAGTGCCGTACATGTGCCAGTCATCTGATTCACTGTCGGGGCAAAAACAGTAGAAAAGACTAACTATTGAATCTTGGTCGTGGTGTCTTCTAGAACCCATGTTTATGTTTACTTCTGTCAATATATTAGATGAATGTATATTTCTATTTTAATTACAGGTTTCACCTCTAATTTCTGCAATTTTTATAGCCATACTCAGATGCTATTTGGATATTACTAAACAACTAAATTCCCTACAACGATATGATATATTTAAGTATTTTTAGATGGTAAGAAAACATAACAGTACCTAAGGAGGCAAAAGTGGAAGGAAAAATACAGACAGCCTGATTTAGAGCAGGCTGGCTGGGTCTGGCCATCAGACTGCAAGGAGACGGGTGAGTGAGTCTCAGAGTGAATCCAAAGATTCCAAATGTCAGCCTCATAATTCCCCCATTAGTGCAAGCGGAAAGGACTCTCAGTGGTCCCTGATCGTGTGCCTTACATCCAGGATTTTGACAGCAGTTGGTTTCTCCCAACATCTTTAATGAGCAGCTCTGGGAGAAGGTAAGAGAAAATTCTGATAATTCTCACCATCACCTCCAGTGCTTTTAATCAGTGCTAAGAAGCCTGCTGCCAAAATGGGCACTAATTACACATCCCTCAGAAACAAGATTGGGTTTGCTGCAGCCCTGTGCCAACGAGGCTGTAAACAAGTGTATTTCTTCCTTCTGTGCAGAGAGAATACCTGTCTTTGTGGTCGAACAAAGACAGGGAGAACAAGGGGTCCCTGGAGGAGGAGGGGGAATGGGGTGAGGACTCCAATGGAGCCAGGAGAAGCTGGAGTCAGCAGAGGACTGCAGTGCAGCTCCACGGGGGATTCTCACAACAGATCCAGGCCACCCCCAGTCACCAGGACCCAACCCAACACCAGGCCAGGGTCTTCCTGGGGTCCAGCTCCATCCGGCTTAATGCCTCAGCCTCACAAGCTGCTAGAACTTTTCTCTGCCATGAACCTAAATCCCTGGTTCCTGTGTCAGCAGCCCCTGCACCTGCTGGCTTGGCTGCACAGAGGCCTTGCATCCCCAGATGCTCCTCGGGGGATCTTAGAGGAGGTCACTAGACCCAGGAGCAGGGGTTGCCAACCAGAAGACACGTCTGCTAACCTAACTTGAACCTTTGTGATTTCCATTCAGCAACACTAAACACAGGACTAAAAGGAGGCATCTTCTTAATCTGTCTCTCATTTCAGTCTAACCCCCCATTGGACCTATTTATAATCTACCCATCGAGGCTGATCACAACTGCTTATTGAGATAAAAGACAGACTCCTCGCTGAGATGTTCAATGTCCTCTAAAAGGGACCCCAGCATCATGTCCAGTTCCTTCATGTTATGGACTGAATGGTGCTCCCAAAATCCATACATTGAAGCCCTTACCCCAGTACCTCAGAATGTGACTGCATTTGGAGATGCGTCCTTTAAAGAGGAAAGTTGGTTAAAGTGAGGTCATTGGGGTGGGCACTAATCGAATGTGGTCAGCGTCCTTATAAGATGAGGAGATCAGGACACAGAGACCAGGGGAAGGAGCACACGGACAGAAGACCTGTGGGGAGGCAGCAAGGGGACAGCCACCTACACACCAAGGACAGAGGCCTCAGGAGAAACCAACCTTGCCTACACCTTGATCTTGGACTTCCAGCCCCCAGATCTGCTGTTGACACTGCCCGAGCAGATTAAGATGTCATTTCCCTACACACCCAAACCCTAGCTCAGCATTTCCAGGTGGTCCTCAGTCTCCTTCCTCTTCTCACCCCTTCTCAAACCATTCTTCCCACTGGAGTGCCCTCTTTCTACTGCCCTCATAACTCTACCTGTTAGAACTTTTGTCCCCAAAGTGTGTCATTACTTGCCACTTCTTCATGTTGTCCGACCATCCCAGGAGGTGTCTCACTCCCTTGCAGGATGCCTTCACAACCTGGGAGAATCTCATGGGAATGCATTCCTGGAAAAAACGTATTTCACTCATTCACTCATGTGACTGGCATTCATGAAGCCTGCACCTCAGGCTCAGTTCAAGTCTCAGCTTAAAGCTAAAAGTTATTGGCTCACTCGGTTCATGTGCCCCTAAGTTCTCTCACATGGATCCTATATCTCTCACTCCATTCTACACTTGCTCCCCCAGGTAGGTGTGCACATCACCAGCGACTACCATTTTCATCATCCGGGGCCCCTTCTTCTGAAGGCAGCGTCCCCTCGAGGGGCTTCTCCTCCCACTTTCATGCATGGTTCCCACAGGACTGGCCATGTTTGTGGGTGCCCATGCCCCCATGCTGGCACCAATAAATTACTATTCTCAGTTCCCTGATTCAGGACTAGAGGTCATGTCCAATGGCCTCGCTCCGTGGCTAAAACTGTAAGATGTGCAGCCCAGGTGCTCTCATTCATCAAGATGAAAAGAGGCAGAAGCTCAGAGAGAGGAGGAGAAGGGGGGAGGGGGAGAAACAAGCCCACAGGGAGAAGCCAACCAGAGGGGCTGGAAGAGGAGGTCCTGAGAGGGCCCCACACTTGGCTCTCCATCCTCCAAGCTCCTGTTTCATTTCTGCTTCTCTCATTGCTCCTCGGGCAGCTGAGACCTCCCAGTGACTCACTCGTTGTTGTAAGCTAGTCATGTTGAGTTTCTATCACTTTTAGCCAAAAGAGTCCCTTCCTATGACAAGACACTCAATGCATTCTCTAAATTGGATTGAATTATAGTTGTTTTAGATAAGTGCTGTTTTCACAAATTTCAAAATAATGAAATGCAGTTGTGTTGCTTCCACATCCACATCCCTGCTAGCCGGAGGTCCCGGCATATCTGTCTCACAGGTGGCATCCACGAAGTCTGAGCCCTCACTATTTATATACAAACGGTGGCCCTAATACACTTGGAAATCTGTGAATAAATATTCCAGTCATTCGATTCACAGCATCAAATTGTTTAACAGCACTGCCTGGATGGATGATGCAAAGTGAGGTTTCAGCCCCTAGCCACGTTACTGTAGGTGTGGAATTGGAGGGGGCAGGGCAGCACCCACAAGAATGCAATTTATTCCATGTACCTCTTCCATTTCCTACTCAATCAGCCTGGAGCAGGCTTCCTTTCCAACTGGCTGTGTTGCAGAGGACTGGGAAAATTAATGAGTTCCTTCCTGAAAAACATCTCAGAGCTTCTAATGAAAGGTGGGAAATAAATACATGTTGTTCTTCACATTTTGAACTGAGGAAGGATGGATTCAAGAAACAAACTCTCCCTCCTCCCCTAAAATCTGGAGTGGTTTCCCCAAAGCTACCATTGTCGGGAGAGTACAGGGGACTGGGGGTGAGGAGGAGGGACTAGGGAAATCACTACAGACTTGGGGGATGTCACAGCAGGCTGCATCCCCTGCTTCTGGCCAGATGCCAGTCCATTAAAAGCAAAGAGTCAAGATTTATTCCTCTGCTTGCATTATATCCACACATAAAATTTGGTTCTGTAACCACAGACAAGTGCCAAAATCTGTTTAGTTCATTTAAATTTTTGTATTTATTTTAATTAAGCACTAGCAGAATGCCATTTGCACTGGCATATTGAATACCTTTGTAATTAACAGCACCAAGCCAGAGAGATGGGCTTCCTCTACATTCTTTTAATTAACTGAAATAGTTCAAGGACAGAATCAGAATCAGCGATAATTTCTTTACCAACGCAGAACTAGGGACTATGCCATTCATTGACAATAACTAATTTTTTTTTAATTCAAGGAATTATCAGAATATATTTCTGTTTTTATAGTCATTGTCAGAAGTAAGAAAGCTTAGCAGTTGTGTTAAATATTTCAAGTAAAAAAAATCCTCATTCAATATGGAAGAAAGGTAGAAATTCTAATTTGCTTGAACGGGGTAAATGACAGAATGATTCAAACAGTTATAAGTCACGTGGGTCCTGCTAGCCACGTGAAACCCAAAATGCTGGTTCCGAGTCTATTCTCAAGGCTTCCTACAATTAGGCAAGTGCCCCATCTCTCTTTCCTTTGCCATTGTTCCTTTTTCTCTAACATCCCCCAAACCCTGCCAACACTTAAAATATTTAAAGGATTTTTTTTTTCTGTCCGTTTGTTGAGGGAATTCATTCCCCTATGTACATCAGATGCCATTCCTCATTAGTCCAAAGAGCAGCTTTGGAGTGCTAATGCCACCTCCCAGTCTTTTGGAGACATTAGTGCATCTCCTGCATGACTGGTGGGTACAAGGAAGCAATGAGTTTGCATTGGCGCTTGGAACCTCAGGGGAGCAGGTGTGTGCCTCTCCTTCACACACAGCCCCAGCCCGACTCTGCTGCGTCTCCATTTAGCCCTCAAAGACAGTAGTTACAACCTCACTGAATATTGTCAGCTGCCGCTGAACACAAAGGAATCAGCCCGTTCATCTGCTAAATGCGTCCTCCCTGCTAAAACTGCAGAAATGCACATGTGCTCATGCTTACCGTAAGGCGAAGGGGGGGCATCTCAAGCTCCGAAGGGGAGTGGGGGCTTTGATTCACATTCTCTGTGCTACATATAAACTCTTAAGATTCAGCAAAATTTCTTTTTTCATCTGAGGAGTTGAACAACCTCGTCTTTTTCTCCCTTTTAAGCACCTCAACTCCGAGCTGAATTTTCACAGATGCAAACTGCCAAGTGAAATCCCTTCAATATTAAATTCCTCAACCGTCAAAAGAAAAGAGAATCGTTTGCTGTGCTAAGGAAATGAAATACATTTTAGATTGGATAACCTCATGAATATGCTAAACAGTCCCCAACAATTTAATAAAAATAGATGATCTTGTCTTCATGTGGCCTCTTTCCCCCAGTAAAAATTGACAGCACTTAGTGGTGGGGTGATGAACACAGCCACCCCATTTTACAAAAATACAGCCATCGATCCAGCTGGAACAGGCTGCAAGCACCACCAGTTTGTCCATTTGTGTTCTCAAAATAGCAGGACTGGGACTTTGAACTTAGGAGCCCTTTCTCTATTCAGGCAGCTCTTCCATGGCGCCTCTCTCTTCCATCTAATCCCAATTAATGCAGCTCTGGGAACAACTCGTGTGTTGGTCAAGATCAGCCTGGTAGTGAAGATGCCAACACCACTATCTTAGACATCTCCCTCCAGGGACACGGGACTGGGTCTCAGCTCAGCTAAGCAGTCAGAGCAGGGTCTCCTCCTGACTGTTCCCAGGCACATCTCTGGGCCTCCTCCCAGCCAGTTCCCAGCCTGCCTCCCTTTGAGGGAAGAGACATTAGTGCATCAGCATTAATGGGACTCAGAGCCAGTGGGAGTCAGTGTGACTGTTGGGGCAGAGCCACAGGCAGGAAAGCAAAAAAAAAGACTGGATTAGCTCTAAAGAGAGGTGACGTTACAGGGATGAGGGTCACACTGGAGGGCTGGGGAGGGGTTGAAGGCCAGGAGACCAACCGGGAACGACTCTGTGCAGCCTTCAGAGCATGAGGGAACCGTTCTTGATTATACCCCAGGGTGTGGGGTTGGTCTCAAGTGGAAACGTGTGCAGGGTGAGTGAATGAGTAAACAAGTGAGTAGCTCTGGATGGGATGGACGCTCTGACAGCCTCTTTGTAGCTCCCTTCCTCACGAAGAGTTCAAGAAGTCCTGAACCTGTGATTTCGGTACTGCAGAAGCTGCCCATCTCTGCTGGGGAGCCCCCCACACCTGGCTGGCTCCCAGATGCTCACTTTGCTGATGGACAACCTCCCCAGGGAGGGCCACTCCCTCCTGGTCTCAGCCTGAGAAGACCTTACTTCCCTCCTTACTTCCCGCCCCCTGTGCTGGTAGGAACTCCCCCTGCGACTGCCCCCAGCTCAAGGAGAGAAGGCGGGATTTACAGAGAAGCCACCAGAGTCTCTCTGGCCATATTTTGACAGCTGATTAATTTATTTTTTTATTTTGGGAAAAGAAGAGAAAACCAACTGAAAAAGACTGTGTGCTTCAGAGGGGACACTTTGTACATTCGCTTGTCAAATCCTTCCTTACAAACAGTTTGTAAACGGTTGTAGGGAGATCATGTGATTTAGAGATAGAAGGGGAGAGTCTGAAACAGACAGAGACAGAGACAGAGAGATCATTATGAAGACTTAGTGATATTTCTGGGGATGTCCCCATCCTTTTGCTCTTTCTTATTCCAGAGATGGTGCAGGTCCATAGCCTGCAATCTATGAGGGTAGAAAAATGTCTGGTATGTGTCTAAAACCCCACCAGCTTTGGAGGCAGAAAGACACAGGGAATGTGCGTCCAACATGCCCCCTCTGGTATGGCAGGATGGTCCTGTCTTCGTGACAGGAATCCTTTTTCCCGCAGCCCACCCTGCTCCAGAGACCATCCGTCCATTTGTCTCTTCTCAGACATCCACGACCTATGAGATACAAACCAGACAAACAAGCCTGTGTTCTCCCATGCATGGCACTCTGGGTGGTTTCTGACAAAGCCAGCCTGTCTGGTACTCACTTCTCACTCCTCCCTGGAGGCCGCAAGGCTGGCCTTTGCGTGAAGCAGGACAGGCTACCTCGGTACCGCCTGAGAACCTCACTGGGAGCTGGGCCCACCAGGGCAAATAATGGACAGAGGTGAATGGCTTTCCCTGAGCAGGGAGCGTGTGCCAAGCATCTGTGGGCCTGGCAGATGCAGGAGCCCAGGCCGCAGGAGGCAGCCTGCGTGATTAACGAGGCCCTCACCTCCTCTGGGTCCACCACATCCCCACTTGGTGCACCTCATCTGTCCATTCTGGGATCACCCTTAGCACCCCAGCAGGGGCAAACAAGACCCAGCCATGGGAAGGGGCAACCTCTCAGTGGCTGGGTCAGTCCCAGATGCTTGTTTGGTATTGAGCCAGCTAGCTGGCCTTTGAAAACAGAAGATTTTTCCTTAAAAACTATAATCATTTATACTCCACATCTCATCCAAACTTTTACTTCTCAAGTCTTACATTTTAAAAGATGAGATTTATGAAGAAGGACCAGATGCCTCCACTTCCAAGGCACAGCGTTCACTGTGGTATTTTGAGGCTGTGATGGGCCCCTAAAGTGCCGGCTCTTAGGCCCTGAGAGTCTGCCACGAGCTGCCTTTCATCCACTGTCCCGCATCCTCCACGGTTATGGGTCCCTCCTGGAGGAACTAAAAAGGATTTTGATGTTGGACAGCAGGTATTAGGACCACTTGCAGGGCTCCTGTGTGACGATTCTGGGATCTTACTGGTTCGTCTATGAAAAGCTGATAACCAAGCCTCCTGCCTCTGTGTTCGCAGGCCCGGCACGAGGGTTAATGAGCTCCTTGTCCAGCTCTGAGAGGTGCCCAGGTAACACGTGGCTTCCCGGCTTTTAGGGGAAGGTTTTCCTTTGTTAGATCAAGCTGCTGAGGCCTCCACTGGGGACAGAGCGCCATCCCCACCCCATGCTCTCTGCTCTTGAAAATAATCACAGGTTTAAGGAAATATCTCCAATACTCTTCCTGGTTTTACAGTTCTTTTTTTTTTTTTTTTAATTATTGTTCCACTTCAGTTTTGTGACAAACATTCGGAAGACCTCTCCTATTAATTATATTTTTTACACAAACCAATCTCTCTGATTTTATTCAGTGGTCCCCTGCCAAGTGTGCAGATTTGAATGTTGCTATCAACAGCCCCTCAACATATTAGCATCTTCTTACACAAAATCAGAATTTGCTTCAGTATTAAAATTAACAAGGAAAGTGTGGCCTCTTTTATTTCACTTCCTTTGCATCAAAATATTTTATGTAAATGTATGGCTTAGCTATAAGCAATGGGGGATACCAGCTTAAGTTCCATAGCCCAGATCTGAACTTCCTTAAGTAGAGGGTCTTCTCAGATCCCATGGACAGCTTGCATGATTGTAATTCCAGCAAACACGGGGGTGGCATTACCTTCTGTTCTTTCCAGGATTCTTGGAAGCTGAGACACTAAACCATGGACTGAAGAGGGTCCTCCAAGCATTCCGCAGGCGGTTTGTTCTGTGCCAAAGGAGAGGTGCGTCCAACATGCAGATGCGGATCTAAGAAATTGGTGAGACCCCACAGCTGGTCTATAGCTGCCCCACTGAGAGGTCAGGGGTGTTCACCAGAGCAAAGAGAGACTCCGGGGTGATTCTCAAATCCTCACACCTCAAGAGAGAGCCTGAGCCTGGATTGGGCTTGTATTGGAACCAATTTGAATCAACTCTGGGCCACATTGCTCTCCAAGCTCATTGAGAGCAGGAGTGAGGAGTACGTGGTATACAGTAATTCCAAACTGGCCAAACAAGCAAAGAGAATTTGAACACAGGTAAAACCTGACTATACTTCATCTACACCCCCCCCCCCACAACTTCGTCTCCCATTATGTGCAATGGGACATCAAGAGGCCATTGCTGGGAACACATACAAGAGCAAAACCTTACATCAAGGAAGCTCTCTAAGATCTAAATTTTGGAAGAGCTCAGTCAATGTGCTGGGACACAGACTACATCTGGAACCACTGACACATGAAGCACGGCCAAGGTTGATCGTTTTCTCTCTCACAAGTATAATTTATGACCTGAATTTTTGTCTTCGTTTGGGTTTTGGTTTGGCTTGTTTTGTTTTACATTTTGCATTAAGTTGTTTTTGCAAAACTAGTAGCTTTTATTTCTTTGCCTATATCTATGTCCCCTTTGTAATATGATTTTTCACCTTCTCTCATTAAGAGGTGAAATTTATGTCCCTAATCTCTGGATCTGGAGTGCCCTTGTGATGTGAATGTGGCAGAGGGATGGTTTGCCAGCCTCAAGCCTAGTACCCATCTGCTTGGGTCCCTGTACAGCACTTCTTGAACAAGCCTGCACTCACCACTCACCTGGTAATGATGGGAGGCTGTGTGGAAGAGACCTGTGATGGGAGGGGACATCCTACACTGCCTAGTGTCTGGCTGATTCACGTGTGTGTACCCAGCCAATATCAGCCAAGCCTGGTCCCGGCTGGAAGAACAGTCCAGAGAAGTAAAATCATTTGACTGAGGTCACCCCACTAGTAGATGACATGGCCAGGCATTGGAAATCAAGTTACTCTGATGCGATGCTAAAATGATTCTGCACCAATTCCAAAATCAGGGGGTGGGTTTCCCACATGGTCAAGTAATTCTAAAACACCAGCTAGGTCTCCTACAATTCAACTTAATTCTGAATTAGAATTCATAACCTGGAGATAGTGTCAGATCCCACAGGTTGAGGGCTCAGTCTTATAAGACTGCCCCCCCACACACACCTCAGACTCCAGTCCCAAGCACAGGTCACCTGTGCTTTTGACTGATCTGCTAAATATTGGAGGTTCCAAAGTCCCCCTCTTTACTTTCCTAGAATGGCTCACAGAACTCAGAGAAACATTTTACTTACTAGATTACTGGCTTATTTTAAAAAGATATAACTCAGGAACAGCTAGATGGAAGAGATCCATAGGGCAAGGTATGGGAAAAGGGGGTGGAGCTTCCATGTCCTCTCCTGGCACATTCCCCAAATGTCCACATGTTCACCAGCTGGGAAGCTCTCCGATCGCCATCCTTTTAGGTATTTTTGGAGACTTCATTACACAGGCATGATCCATCAAATCGCTGGCCACTGGTGACTGATTCAACCTCCAGCCCCTCTCCCCTCCCTGGAGGTTAGGAGGTGGGACTGAAAGTTCCAACCCTCTAATCACAAGGTTGAGTCCCCTGGCAACCAGCCCTCATCCTTAGATGAGGTCCAAAAGTCACCTCACTAATATAATAAAAGACACTTTATAGTTCTCATCACTTAGGAAATTCTAAAGGTTTTAAGAGCTCTGTGCCAAAACCCAGAATGAAGAGCAAATATATATATTTCTTATTATATATCACATATGACCTATATTCTTTTCAGTTACTTCAAATTAAAGGCATCTGGACCTTAGTTCTACAAGCCAGTCTGGGGTCTAAAGCTTGTACTACATTTCTGGATTCCAAAGACAGTTACTTTTGTGAACCATCTCAGTTTCTAGAAATTGAAATAAGGATACCTCCCTAGGGAATCCTTATTTCTGAATAGTTCTCTTCAGATCTCACTCTCTCTCTCTCTCACTCTCTCTGTCTCTCTCTGTCTCTCTCTCTCATTTTCTCTCTCTCTTACACACACACACACACACACACACACACACACACACATACCATCTGTGGATTATATTTTTGGTCTGTGGATTATTTCAGTCCTAGTGAGATCACCTCCCTTAAATTCCCACTGCCAAAGTAATTTCCCAAATTATATGGAAACAATGTTTCTGATGGGACTCCAAAGTGGTGACCTCTTGTTTTACTGGAAATATAGTTTAGTTATTATTTCAGTGAAAGTAAAAGGCTTTGCTTTAGCAACACTGAAGGAATCAGTGATTTCTCAGTGGAGCGGATTACTTTGAGAACAACTAGAACCTAAGAGCTTCTATTCCAAGAATGCATGTGATGTATCTGTTGTGTGCTGAGAGGCTGGATCCCTCCCTCCAGGTGTCCAAGGGCTCACTGTTCTCCTAAGATGCAAGACCCTGATGGAGCCACAGCCCTGGAGCTCTCCAGAGGACAGCCTTGCCAGCGCCAGCAGGTCCCTGGTGACTGTGACAAGCATGAGTCTCTTTTGAGCCTGAGTCAGAACCATATGAAGTAGCTCTAGCTCATGTTGAAGGGGAGGGTTGCTGTAACCTAAGGATGGAGCCCAGAGAAGAACAGGCGGGTTGGAGATGCAGTCCAGATACAGGATCCACAATCAACATATTCCTGAGAAAGTAAAATCTAAGACCTTTCAAATTCTGAAGAGTTCATAAAATATTTTCTTGAAAATGCTCTCTGTGATCCTGCTGACAGCCCTAAATATAAGTGTCTTTATAATATTCTCACTTTACACAGAAGAAACCTGAATCTTACCGAGGTCAAGCAACTTTCTTACAGCAAGAAAAGAGCAGAACCACACACGCTTTCTCTGCCTGAAAACTTACATTTTTCCTTGTAACGCGAAGCTGAAATCAGGTTGAAACATTCTAAAGTTAACTGTCAGAGCCAAAAGAAAGGAACAGCCACAGTTCCACATACCACAGCCCACTAGTGAGAAGTGGAGGAACAACAGTTAGGAGACAGCTGCGAGTTTCTAGAAAGGAAATGTGGGACTTCTGCAGGACTCCGGTTGCACCATGATGTTTGATTTGGCAGAGTTCCTTGGCATGACACGGCTGCTTCCATTTGTGCATCCAGCCACATGAATCCAAACCACCACTCTCCCCACAGCAGGCTGCTTGTTCCCTACCAGCATCTGGCATCCACCTGCCATCATGATTTTTGAAGCATTAACTCTCTCCACTTTGTCCTTTGGTGTGTAATAAAATACCTCTTCCTAAGACCTTTCTTTCAAACTTCTAGCTAAACAGTAGGGGAAATGTGGTCACAGAATAATTGAAAATTATAACTTTTTTAATCTAACCAACTGGGCTTGTGAAGATCCTTTTGTAATGTCTCACTGATGAGTTGGCTAACAGCTGACAGCTGGAGAATAATGCTGCCACTTTACGCTGCAACGACTACTTATTTCTCTGAATGTCCCAGGCTGTCACAATTCCCTTTGTGCCAACACAGAGGAAATTCCTGCCCTGCTGGAATCCCTAGGATCTTCATATTCCACCTGTTTACTTTGATCCAAAGGGAACAGATGTCAGGAGCTGTGTTTTCAACTTCCCCATGAGCTGGTTCCTCTGAGTTGCAAAGCCCACTAGTCCTTCCAAACCACACTACATCTAAAAAAGAAACTCTATATACCTGTTCACACCTGGAGTTTTGAAGTCTACCTTTGTAGAGAAAATTAACTCTCCAGAAGAGTGTGTGGTTGCCTGGCACAGCTCTGCTACTCATGCGTCCATGAAGCCTGCATCATGTTAGCATCTGTGAGCCTAACCTCTTCCCCCTAAAACACAATGGAATCCTTTACTCCCAGCTGTCTTCTGTTTTGAGTATCGATGATCTAAATTCTCACACTACTCCCAAAGGGTTAGCTTGTCAAGCAGACCATTTGCTGCATTTAGGTTCCCATTACCTGCTAATGCAGACCCACTAACACCTCCATAGCTAGCGGAGGATCCCCGTGTTCCACTCCATCTCTTATTCATGTTCTCCTTCTCCCACAGACCCTGAGTGCTTCATAAGACATGTGTTACTTTAAGAGTATTAATGGTGCCTGTCAGCTTGCAGGCCAGGCTTGTTCAGTATCTCAGAGTGGGCAGTTTGGCGATGACATTCAGCCACTCCCTAGCCACATGCACACCATCCTGCCCTCCCAGGCTCTGCACCCATGAGAGCACGGGCAGAACTTACTTGTCCTATTGCCTCAGCTTGCCCTGCTCCTGTAATGGAGCAGGACCCTACGGGGCCTTGCAGGGACAGACACACCCCCTTCATACCTCTGCCTGTCTCTTGTCTGTATAAAAACTTTAGCCTCCTAAGCCTTCTACAAGTTCCAAAGAGTAAAGTTAATCAGAGAAGTGAGAAAATGCAGAAAGAAGGGAACACAGTCAAACAAGACAAAATAATAGTTTAGCTATTAAACAAGGTTAAGGACATTTAACTCCTCCTCAAGGGCTATAGATAATATTCTGAGCCATGTCCTTTGAGTTGTTTTGTAGATAGTGAAACTCCCACCAGGAGGAAGAAGTTAACTACATGCTGCCCACGAGTATGTAGACCCCAGACCGGTTGGAACCAGGTTGATGATGTTGACTCTCGATTAGCCTGATTACCTCACCACTAACCAATCAGAAGAATGTCCACATGCTGATCAGGTACTCAGCAACCCTCTCCCTCACTGTCTTTAAAAACCTTTCCCTGAAAGCCACTGGGGAATTTGGGCTCTTTGAGCGTTAGCTGCCTGAACTCCTTGCCTGGTACCTGCAATAAACACTGCACTTTCTTTCACCACAACCTGGTGTCAGTAGATTGGCTTTACTGCACTCAAGCGATCGGACCCAAGTTTGGTTTGGTAACACTCCTAGCTCAGAGCAGGTTTGCAGAACGCATTTTCTGAGTTGTCCCTGAATCCATCAGCTCTATCTGTAACAGTTTTGAAAATCCAAAGGGCTACAGAGGCCTCTATGGGGACCAGTGGGATGATCATGCAGAGGACATCAAAGAGGGTGTGGGTAGATGGAAACACTGTGCTCAAGCCCATCCAACACATCCAGTCCTGCTGCTGCTGATGCCTCCTGGCAGCTTGGGACCTGTGGTCCAGGAGGTAAGAGCCAGTGGGAGTGGACGTGATGGGAGTTACCCTCAGACCTGCAGCTTCAAAATGGAAATCTTGTCATTCTGTGACAGTTCAGACAATTTGGATTTCACGGGCACTGGATGACTCTGGGGACTAAGCCATTGCAGGTAAATGTCAAAGAAATGATTTCAAGAAAATGGGTGTTTTGGGTTTTTTTTTTTAATTAATTAATTTATTTTTGGCTGCATTGGGTCTTCGTTGCCGTGTGTGGGCTTCTCATTGTGGTGGCTTCTCTTGTTGTAGAATACAGGCTCTAGGCGCATGGGCTTCAGTAGTTGTGGCACGTGAGCTTCAGTAGTTGCGGTGCACAGGCTCTGTAGTTGTGGTGCATTGGCCTAGTTGCTCCGCAGCATGTGGGATCTTCCTGGACCAGGGCTCGAACCCATGTCCCCTGCATTGGCAGGAGGTTTCTTAACCACTGTGCCACCAGGGAAGCTCGGGTGGTTTTAATATTAATAATAATATTAGCCTTATTATTAAGACAAATAAGGCTCAGGTATGGAGGAAATTGGCAAGAGCTGAATGCCTTTAAGATTTTTCCTTGATCTGTGATTACAATATCACATTACATTTTTAAAAGAAGTTTTTGTTTCCTTTAATCTCACTCCAGGGATAGTGATATTGGTCATTAAAAAAAAATTTGCACTTACAAAACAGAAATAGACTTTTCAGACATAGAAGGCAAATTTATGGTTACCTAATAGGAAAAGGGGGAGGGATAAATTAGGAGTTTGGGATTAATATGTGATTAACATATAATACTACTATATATAAAATAGATAACCAACAAGGTCCTACTGTATAGAACAGGAAACTGTACTCGATATCTAGTAATAACCTATAATCGAAAAGAATCTTAAAAAGAATAGATTTATATATATATATGTTTAACCGAATTGCTTTGCTGTATACCTGAAACTAACAATCTTGTAAATCAACTATACTTCAGTTAAAAAAATAGAGACAAATTTTTTTTTAAATAAAATAATAAAAGTTTGAAAGGAAGAACAGCAAGTTAGTCCTGCCAACCTCTTGGGCTGTCACACCGCATACAAGCCATGAAATCCCAGCAGGTAAGGTGTCCCAGTGGTGTCAGGCTCCTTTTCAGTCAAGTAGGGTCCTGACCCCTGATTTCCGCACAGGGCTTTCACGAGGATCAACTGAGATAATAGGTGAGCAATGCTTTGATGACAATAATGATGCAAAATGTGATTTTATCACTCCTTCCATGTCATCATGTTAGCACCAACTATTACACATTTGTGGATGCAGTCAGGTCTGCTCAAAGCTGCCACGTGCCAGGGACAGGAAGGGATGGCTGCTGACAACTCTTCAAGTTTTATAAGGAGAACAAGGCTAAATACCAGGAATCACCCTGTCCTAAATTAACTGAAGTTTTAACCAGTAGGCAATTAGGAAACTGACACAATTCTTCTATGATTTGCCAAGTACAGAGCTCAGTATAATGCAATTGGTGTTCATTGCTTTACAAGGGGGTCAGGAACTGGAACTGTAGATTAGAACCCAGGCTCTGCTCACTGAGAAGACACTATTTCGTAAAATAATAATGATAATAATAACAATAATAAATGTTCACTGAGTGCCTATTTCAGACCAGGCCCTGAGCCGGATGAACAGCATCACATGGAGATTTTCGTTACATGAGAGATGCCCTGATGGTAGTGGTGAGCACCGTGAAGTGTGATTTTTAAGACAGCCAAAATCACAGTAGGTGCCGGGTAATGTCTGTATTGTTTAAATGTACAGAAGTACTTGTTAATATCTAATCAATAAATTGTGTTCATACACTAACTATATTGGGGAAAAACCATAAATTTACCATGTTTCCTGTTTTCATCCCAAAAAGGAGAGTCCAGGGCAAAGTTGTAAATCCCCTTGGGTGGCCCCCACTCACTGTGCCATGAATTCTTCTTTCCTCCGTGGACACCTGGGCTTCTATGCTGGACCCTCTTCCCAGGATTCCCCTCTGAGGGAGTCCCCCTTCTAGGTCCCCTCTCACTGCCTCAAACAAAACTCGGGTCTCCTATGCCCACAATTATAGTAACACAATCCTTGCTCTGACGTCTTTGAATGATATTCTCAAGTCACATCAACCACCAGCGACACTCCCTACTTGGTTTGGGGTTCTCCAGAAACTCATTCTTGTAGTCAGGTATTTTCTAAGTCAATGGAACGTTCTGAAAAGGCAAATTCTGGTCAGGTGAGAGACATTGGATCTCTGACAGGGAAGCAAAGGCCATCTGGGGAGGGCTGAGGCCTGCTGACACCTCTTCAATAGCTCAGGGCTAATGCCCCTGGGACTGCAGATGTGCACAGCACACCTGTCGTCGAAGTGGAGTCATGATGAGCTGGAATAAAAGAGAGCTGTATCAGAATCACTTACCCAGCAGTACCAGAACCCCTTGGGGAACATACTGGAATGAACAGCACTGGCTGTCTGGACTGGCATTTCCCACGTGGACCCTCGCCACCTCCATTGTCCTAAGGGAGCAAAGGGAGACACAAGAGTGGAGAGAACATGCACTGATTCGTCAGTGGCTGGAAGGACAGGAACACATATCTCTCCCCTCCCCGCCTAGCGCTCCTGCCACTTCATCTTATTATGACTTGTTGCTATGTACGATTGGGTGAAATTTGATAAACCGTCATCTGTCTTCATCTTCATCCAAAGTTCCAGTTAACAAGGTCCTAGAATAACTCGGTTATACGCGGGTTTCCTCAGAAAATTTTATGTGATGGTGATCTGAGGATACCATAATGACAGTAATCTGAGTTTTTCTCAAAGTAAACAATTTTTTTAACATTTTTATTGGAGTATAATTGCTTTACAATGGTGTGTTACTTTCTGCTTTATAACAAAGTGAATCAGTTATACATATACATACGTTCCCATATCTCTTGCTTCTAGCGTCTCCCTCCCTCCCACCCCCCTATCCCACCCCTATAGGTGGTCACAAACCAACAAGCTGATCTCCCTGTGCTATGCAACTGCTTCCCACTAGCTATCTATTTTATGTTCGCTAGTGTATATATATCCATGTCACTCTCTCGCTTTGTCACAGCTTACCCTTCCCCCTCCACATATCCTCAAGTCCATTCTCTAGTAGGTCTGTGTCTTTATTCCTCTCTTACCCCTAGGTTCTTCATGACATTTTTTTTCTTAAATTCCATATATATGTGTTAGCATATGGTATTTGTCTTTCTATTTCTGACTTACTTCACTCTGTATGCCAGACTCTAGGCCTATCCACCCCATTACAAATAGCTCAATTTTGTTTATTTTATGGCTGAGTAATATTCCATTGTATATATGTGCCACATCTTCTTTATCCATTCATCCTCTGATGGACACTTAGGTTGTTTCCATCTCTGGGCTATTGTAAATAGAGATGCAATGAAGATTTTGGTACATGACTCTTAGAATTATGGTTTCTCAGGGTATATGCCCAGTAGTGGGATTGCTGGGTCATATGGTAGTTCTATTTGTAGTTTTTTAATGAACCTCCATACGGTTCTCCATAGTGGCTGTACCAATTCACATTCCCACCAGCAGTGCAAGAGTGTTCCCTTTTCTCCACACCCTCTCCAGCATTTATTGTTTCTAGATTTTTTGATGATGACCATTCTGCCTGGTGTGAGATGATATCTCATGGTAGTTTTGATTTGCATTTCTCTAATGATTAATGATGTTGAGCATTCTTTCATGTGTTTGTTGGCAGTCCGTATATCTTCTTTGGAGAAATGTCTATTTAGTTCTTCTGCCCATTTTAGGATTGGGTTGTTTGTTTTTCTGTTATTGATCTGCATGGGCTGCTTATAAATTTTGGATATTAATCCTTTGTCAGTTGCTTCATTTGCAAATATTTTCTCCCATTCTGAGGGTTGTCTTTTGGTCTTGTTTATGGTTTTCTTTGTTGTGCAAAAACTTTGAAGTTTCATTAGGTCCCATTTGTTAATTTTTGTTTTTATTTCCATTTCTCTAGGAGGTGGGTCAAAAAGGATCTTGCTGTGATTTATGTCATAGAGTGTTCTGCCTATGTTTTCCTCTAAGAGTTTGATAGTTTCTGGCCTTAAATTTAGGTATTTAATCCATTTTGAGCTTATTTTTGTGTATGGTGTTAGGGAGTGATCTAATCTCATACTTTGACATGTACCTGTCCAGTTTTCCCAGCACCACTTATTGAAGAGGCTGTCCTTTCTCCACTGCACATTTCTGCCTCCTTTATCAAAGATAAGGTGACCATATGTGTGTGGGTTTATCTCTGGGCTTTCTATCCTTTTCCATTGATCTATCTTTCTGTTTTTGTGCCAGTACCAGACTGCCTTGATTACTGTAGCTTTGTAGTATAGTCTGAAGTCAGAGAGCCTGATTCCCCCAGCTCCGTTTTTCGGTCTCAAGATTGCTTTGACTATTCGGGGTCTTTTGTGTTTCCATACAAATTGTGATTTTTTTTGTTCTAGTTCTGTGAAAAATGTCAGTGGTATTTGATAGTGATTGCATTTAATCTGTAGATTGCTTTGTGTAGTAGAGTCATTTTCACAATGTTGATTCTTCCAATCCAAGAACATGGTATATCTTTAATTTCTTTCTTCAGTGTCTTATAATTTTCTGCATACGGGTCTTTTGTCTCCTTAGGTATGTTTATTCCTAGATATTTTATTTTTTTTGTTGCAATGGTAAATGGGAGTGTTTTCTTGATTTCACTTTCAGATTTTTCATCATTAGTGTGTAGGAATGCCAGAGATTTCTGTGCATTAATTTTGTATCCTGCTACTTTACCAAATTCATTGATTAGCTCTAGTAGTTTTCTGGTAGCATCTTTAGGATTCTCTATGCAATGTATCATGTCATCTGCAAACAGTGACAGCTTTACTTCTTCTTTTCCGATTTGGATTCCTTTTCTTCTCTGATTTCTGTGGCTAAAACTTCCAAAACTATGTTGAATAAGAGTGGTGAGAGTGGGCAACCTTCACTTGTTCCTGATCTTAGTGGAAATCCTTTCAGTTTTTCACCATTGAGGACAATGTTGGCTGTGGGTTTGTTATATATGGCCTTTATTATGTTGAGGAAATTTCCCTCTATGCCTACTTTCTGCACTGTTTTTTATCATAAATGGGTGTTGAATTTTGCAAAAACTTTCTCTGCATCTATTGAGATGATCATATGGGTTTTGTACTTCAGTTTTTTCATATGGTGTACCATGTTGATTGATTTGCGTATATTGAAGAATGCTTGCATTCCTGGAATAAACCCCTCCTGATCATGGTGTATGATCCTTTTAATGTGTTGTTGGATTCTGTTTGCCAGCATTTTGTTGAGGATTTTTGCATCTATGTTCATCAGTGATATCGGCCTATAGTTTTCTTTCTTTGTGTCATCCTTGTCTGGTTTTCATATCAATTTGATGGTGGCCTCGTAGAATGAGTTTGAATGTGTTCCTCCCTCTGCTATATTTTGGAAGAGTTTGAGAGGGATAAGTGTTAGCTCTTCTCTAAATGTTTGATAGAATTCACCTGTGAAGCCATCTGGTCCTGGGCTTTTGTTTGTTGCAAGATTTTTAATCACAGTTTCAATTTCAGTGCTTCTGATTGGTCTGTTCATATTTTCTATTTCTTCCTGATTCAGTCTTGGCAGTGCATTTCTAAGAATTTGTCCATTTCTTCCAGGTTGTCCATTTTATTGGCATAGAGTTGCTTGTAGTAATCTCTCATGATCTTTTGAATTTCTGCAGTGTCATTTGTTACTTCTCCTTTTACATTTCTAATTCTATTGATTTGAGTCTTCTCCCTTTTTTTCTTCATGAGTCTGGTTAATGGTTTATCTATTTTGTTTATCTTCTCAAAGAACCAGCTTTTAGTTTTATTGATCTTTGCTATTGTTTCCTTCATTTCTTTTTCATTTATTTCAGATCTGATTTTATTATTTCTTTCCTTCTGCTAACTTTGGGGCCTTTTTTTGTTCTTCTTCCTCTAATTGCTTTAGGTGCAAGGTTAGGTTGTTTATTCAAGATGTTTCCTGTTTCTTAAAGTAAGATTGTATTGCTATAAACTTCCGTCTTAGAACTGCTTTTCCTGCATCCAATAGGTTTTGGGTTGTCCTGTCTCCATTGTCATTTGTTTCTATGTATTTTTTTATTTTGTCTTTGATTTCTTCAGTGATCACTTAGTTATTATGTAGTATATTTTTTGGCCTCCATGTGTTTGTATTTTTTACAGATCTTTTCCTGTAATTGATATCTAGTCTCACAGCATTGTTGTCAGTAAAGATACTTGATACAATTTCAATTTTCTTAAATTTATCAAGGCTTCATTTGTGACTCAAGATATGATCTATCCTGGAGAATGTTCCACGAGCACTTGAGAAAAATGTGTATTCTGTTTTTTTGGATGGAGTGTCCTATAAATATCAATTAAATCCATCTTGTTTAATGTATCATTTAAAGCTTGTGTTTCCTTATTTATTTTCATTATGGATGATCTGTCCATGGGTGAAAGTGGGGTGTTAAAGTCCCCTGCTATGAATGTGTTACTGTTGATTTCCCCTTTTATGGCTGTTAGTATTTGCCTTATGTATTGAGGTGCCCCTATGTTGGGTGCATAAATATTTACAATTGTTATATCTTCTTCTTGGATCGATCCCTTGATCATTATGTAGTGTCCTTCTTTGTCTCTTCTAATAGTCTTTATTTTAAGGTCTATTTTGTGTGATATGAGAATTGCTACTCCAGCTTTCTTTTGGTTTCCATTTGCATGGAATATATTTTTCCATCCCCTTACTTTCAGTCTGTATGTGTCTCTAGGTCTGAAGTGCGTCTCTTGTAGGCAGCATATATATAGGTCTTGTTTTTGTATCCATTCAGCCAATCTGTGTCTTTTGGTGGGAACATTTACATTTAAGGTAATTATCTATATGTATGTTCCTATTCCCATTTTCTTAATTGTTTTGGTTTCGTTATTGTAGGTCTTTTCCTTCTCTTGTGTTTCTTGCCTAGAGAAGTTGCTTTAGCATTTGTTGTAAAGCTGGTTTGGTGGTGCTGAACTCTCTCAGCTTTTGCTTGTCTGTAAAAGTTTTAATTTCTCCATCAAATCTGAATGAGATCCTTGCTGGGTAGAGTAATCTTGGTTGCAGGTTTTTCTCCTTCATCACTTTAAATATGTCCTGCCAGTCCCTTTTCCTTGCAGAGTTTCTGCTGAAAGATTAGCTGTTAACCTTATGGGGATTCCCTTGTGTGTTATTTGTTGTTTTCCCTTGTTGCTTTTAATATGTTTTTTTTGTATTTAATTTTTGACAGTTTGATTAATATATGTCTTGGTGTGTTTCTCCTTGGATTTATCCTGTATGGGACTCTCTGTTCTTCCTGGACTTAATTAACTATTTCATTTCCCACATTAGGGAAGTTTTCAACTATGATCTCTTCACATATTTCTCAGTCCCTTTCTTTTTCTCTTCTTCTTCTGCAACCCCTATAATTCAAATGTGGGTGTGTTTAATGTTGTCCCAGAGGTCTCTGAGACTGTCCTCTGTTCTTTTCATTCTTTTTTCTTTATTCTGTTATGCAGTAGTTATTTCCACTATTTTATCTTCCAGGTCACTTATCCGTTCTTCTGCCTCAGTTATTCTGCTACTGATCCCAGCTAGAGTTGCTCGTTTCATCTTTAGTTCTTCTAGGTCCTTGTTAAATGTTTCTTGCATTTTCTCTATTCAATTTCCAAGATTTTGGATCATCTTTACTATCATTATTCTGAATTCTTTTCCAGGTAGACTGCCTATTTCCTCTTCATTTGTTAGGTCTGGTGGGTTTTTATCTTGCTCCTTCATCTGCTGTCTGTGTTTTTCTGTCTTCTCATTTTGCTTATCTTACTGTGTTTGGTGTCTCCTTTTTGTAGGCTGCAGGTTCGTAGTTCCTGTTGTTTTTGGTGTCTGTCCCCAGTGGCTAAAGTTGGTTCAGTGGGTTGTGTAGGCTTTTTTGTGGATGGGACTAATGCCTGTGTTCTGGTGTATGAGGTTGGATCTTGTCTTTCTGGTGGGCAGTTCCACGTCTGGTGGTGTGTTTTGGGGTGTCTGTGGACTTATTATGATTTTAGGCAGCCTCTCTGCTAATGGGTGAGTTTGTGTGCCTGTCTTGCTAGTTGTTTGGCATATGGTGTCCAGTACTGTAGCTTGCTGGTCGTTGATTGAAGCTAGGTGCTGGTATTGAGATGGAGAGCTCTGGGAGATTTTCGCCATTTAATATTATATGGAGCTGGGAGGTCTTTTGTGGACCAGTGTCCTGAAGTTGGATTTTCCACCTCAGAGGCACAGTACTGACTCCTGCTGCAGCACCAAGAGCCTTTCATTCACACGGCTCAGAATAAAAGGGAGAAAAAGTAGAAAGAAAGAAGAAAG
This sequence comes from Leucopleurus acutus, assembly GCF_964270905.1. NCBI lineage: Eukaryota > Metazoa > Chordata > Mammalia > Artiodactyla > Delphinidae > Leucopleurus > Leucopleurus acutus. Next base: position 171,302,747 of record NC_139145.1, on the reverse strand, counting down.
AAAGGAAGAAAGAAAGAATGAATGAAAGAAAGGAAGGAAGGAAGCAAACAAGGAAGGAAGGAAGGAAGGAAGAAAGAAAGAAAGAAAGAAAGAAAGAAAGAAAGAAAGAAAGAAAGAAAGAAAGAAAGAAAGAAAGAAAGGAAAGAAAGAAAGAAGATAAAATAAAATCAAGTTATTAAAATAAAAAATAATTATTGAGAAAAACAAAACTTTTGTTTTAAAAAGAAAAAAAAAACGGATGGATAGAACCCTAGGACAAATGGTGGAAGCAAAGCTATACAGACAAAATCTGACACAGAAGCATACACATTCACAAAAAGAGGAAAAGGGGAAGAAATCATAAATCTTGCTCTCAAAGTCCACCTCCTCAATTTGGGATGATTCGTTGTCTATTCATGTATTCCACAGATGCACACAGATGCAGGGTACATCAAGTTGATTGTGAAACTTTAATCCGCTCCTCCTGAGGCTGCTGGGAGAGATTTCCCTTTCTCTTCTTTGTTCGCACAGTTCCCGGGGCTCAGCTTTGGATTTGGCCCCGCGCCTGCATGTAGGTCGCTGGATGACGTCTGTTCTTCGCTCAGACAGGACGGGGTTAAAGGAGCAGCTGCTTTGGGGGCTCCGGCTCACTCAGGCTGGGGGGAGGGAGGGGCACGGAGTGCGGGGTGAGCCTGGGGCGCCAGAGGCCAGCGTGACATTGTACTAGCCTGAGGCACACTGTGTGTTCTCCTGGGGAAGTTGTCCCTGGATCCTGGGACCCTGGAAGTGGCGGGCTGCACAGGCTCCCCAGAAGGGAGGTGTGGTGAGTGACCTGTGCTCTCACACAGGCTTCTTGGTGGCGGCAGCAGCAGCCTTAGCATCTCATACCTCTCTCTGGAGTCTGCGCTTTTAGCCGCGGCTCACGCCTGTCTCTGGAGCTCCTTTAAGCAGCGTTCTTAATCCCTTCTCCTCACGCACCAGGAAACAAAGAGGGAAGAAAAAGTCTCTTGCCTCTCCGTCAGGTCCAGACATTTTCCCGGACTCCCTCCCGGCTAGCTGTGGTACACTAACCCCCTGTAGGCTGTGTTCACGCCACCAACCCCAGTCCTCTCCCTGCACTCTGACAGAAGCCCGAGCCTCAGCTCCCAGCCCTGCCTGCCCCGGCGGGTGAGCAAACAAGCATCTCGGGCTGGTGGGTGCTGGTTGGCACCGATCCTCTGTGCAGGAATCTCTCCGTTTTGCCCTCCGCACTCTTGTGGCTGTGCTTTCCTCCGCGGCTCCGAAGCTTTCCTCCTCCGCCCCCACGCAGTCTCTGCCTGCGAAGGGGCTTCCTAGTGTGTGGAAACCTTTCCTCCTTCACGGCCTCCTCCCATTGGTGCAGGTCCTGTCCATATTCTTTTGTCTCTGTTTATTCTTTTTTTTTTTTTTGGCCCTACCCAGGTACGTGGGGACTTTCTTTCCTTTTGGGAGGTCTGAGTCTTCTGGCAGCGTTCAATAGGTGCTCTGTAGGAGTTGTTCCACGTGTAGATGTATTTCTAGTGTATCTGTGGGGAGGAAGGTGATCGATCTCCGCGTGTTACTCTTCCACCATCTTCCCCTCATCCTAAACAAGTCTTTTTTAAGGTAAAAGTCATTTTTAAAGGTCAAGTAAAATAATATTTTCTTGTGCACTTGAGAAAACTATAAAATAAATGACATGAAATTTTATACTATAAGGTATGAGAACAAAAAGTTATTCTAAAAGTCCAAATGAAGAATGGAGAGAAGACAAATTCAGAAATTCAAATAAATATGAAATTGACTGAATTAATATGTACTTTTATAGTATATTTATTTTGGATGGCAGGATAAATGTCAATAATATAGAAACACCAGCCAGACAGAGTTTATTTAAATTGACAAAGCTTACAGCTTTCAGCCATGTAATGAAAACAAAATTTAGACCAGTCAGGAGTTTTCTAAGCTTTCAGCAATGCTGTGGAGTTGAATATCATGATGGCCTCTTTAGGGGCAGTGCACCCCATCACCCACTTGTGGGGATGTCACCTGCCAATGGCTCACTGCTGTAACCTTCCTGGGTGTTATGGGTTGAAGTGTGTCTTCAGCAAAATTCACATGTTGAAGTCCTAACCCCTCAGTACCTCAGAATATGGCTGTATTTGGAAATAGGGTCATTGCAGATGTAATTAGTTAAGAGTAATGACGTCATTAGGGTGGGCCCTATAATTCTGACTGCACACATCCAAGCAAATATGGGACACAAACTGGGTATCCTACAATTCAATTCAATTCTGACACTCTCTACTCTCTACCATCAGATCCTACAGTTTAAGGGCTCAATCCTACAAGACTACACCCCCAACCACTTCAGATGCCAATCACAAGTCCAGGTTGCCACTTGAACTTCTGGCCAACTGGCTATAGATTGGAGGTTCCAATGACCGCATCCTTGGGTTCTATTAATTTGCTAGAATGGCTCACAAAACTCAGGAAGCCAGTTTACTTACTAGATTACTGATTTATTATAAAAGTATATAACTCAGGAACAGCCAGATGGAAGAGATGCTTAGGGAAATGTATGGGGAAGTGCACAGCTCTCCCATGCTCTATCCAGGTGCACCACTCTCCCAGGTGTTCACCAAACTGGAAGGTCTCCAACCCGATCCCTTTGGATTTTTATGGAGGCTTCATTACATAGGCATAACTGATTAAATCATTGGCAGTTGGTGACTAATTCAACCTCCAGCTCCTGTTTCCTCCCCAGAAGTCAGGGGGTGGGACTAAAATTTCAAACCTCCAATCACAGGGTTGGGTCCCTTGGCAACCATCCTTAGGTGCTTCCAAAAGTCACCTCACTAACAAAAGACACCTTTGTTGCTCTTAACATTTAGGAAATTCCAAGGGTTCTAGGAGCTCTGTGCAAGAATCAGGGATAAAAATCAAATATATATTTCTGATTATAAATCACAATATCACAGCCCTAATTCAATATGACTGATATTCTTATAAAAAGGAGAAATTTGGACACAGAGACAGACATGCATAGAGGAAAGATGAAGAGACTGCAGGCCAAGGAGAAGGGTCTGGAACAGATCCTGTCCTTGCAGCCCTCAGAAGGAACCAACCCTGCTGACACCTTGAACTTGGACTTCCAGCCTCCAGCCTGTGGGCAATAAATGTCAGCTGTTTAAGCCACTTGTCCTGTGATACTTTGTTAAGCAGTCCTGGCAATCTAATATGCCTGGTGATGCCCTTGGCCGCAGAGAAAATCTGCTCTGCCCAAGGTAGCACCCCCTGAGGGACGGTCTAAGGCCCACCTGCTCACCTCCAACTGTGATAACTCGAGAGACCACCCGGGGTGACAGCTCCCTTCCCGGGGCTCAGCTGAACCCACCCTGTGAATCAGCATCTCTCGGACAGTCCTGCTGCCCTCACTTCCTTAGAGCCTCACTCCTGGAGCAGACATCTCTGCAGACAGTCCTTCCTCAGTCTGTCTCCCAGGAACCCACACATAAGAGCTGTAAAACCATAACTCGATCATTACAGATATTGGTCCCTATGGGGAGTTGGTTTTGTGAGATTTATGTAGACACAAATGCCCTGGAGTGAAACTGCAAGATAATAGTTCTGAACTCATGGAGGACAATTCCCAAGGCCACCTGGACACCCTCTCAAGTCTGAACCCTCAGGGTTCAGCCGTGACTGGTGCCCTAAGGACAGCCATGAATCAGCAGCTCAGGGAGCTGGAACAGGAATATTTCTGGCAGCTAAGAGGGAGGGAGGTGCCTTGCTGCGGACGCCAGCCACCAAGACGGATGGCTTCCCGTTGGCGGAGATTCTGTCAGAGAAGGATGCTCACTCTTGCTTCAACCTAACACCAGGACGCAGCTGGAACAAAACTGACCAACATCGGTGCTGAGGGGTACTGGGGAGGGCGGAGCCTCCTTGGAGCCCCAGCAGGAGCTCCTCTAATCCTGGGACTTCACCAGCTGGGCACTCAGAGAAGGGGCCCTCTAGCCCTTTCTTTGCCAGAGCCCAGCTGAGCAGCTACACTTAGAAAGGAACATTGGGTCCTTGTTCTTTGTACTCACATGCTGAGGAGGGCCTCAGGATCTCAGGAAGCGAGTGGCGGGGGTGGGGGGGGGCAGAAGTATGCAGGAGGGACTGACAGAGGGTGGCTGACCTGAGCTCAAGCCCAGGGACAGCATACTCATCATCTTCCTTCCACACTGGACCCCCTGGAGCCAAAACTGCTTCCCCAGTTTTAAAACCATTGTAGGACTTCCCTGGCGGTCCAGTGGTTATGACTTTGCACTTCCAGTGCAGGGGGCACGGGTTCAGTCCCTAGTTGGGGAACTAAGATCCTGCACGCCCCACGGCAAGGCCTGAGAAAAAATGTAGAAAGAGGAAACCTATATAAAGAGGGATGTGTAAAGATGGTCACCTTCATGATAATGATGGTTTTCTCAGGGTGGTAACATTCCAAATGATTCCACTTTTGTAAGCTATGTTTATTAAAGGTATTGCTTAATTTTTTTTTTGCAATAAGCATGGATCAATTATATGCTCAGAAAACCAAAAGAAAGTTATCTTAATAGCGGGGGGGAAGAAGGTATTTAGAGAGCTCCAAGGCTACACTTGATGCTGCACGAGGCATGGATTCCCATGTGCCCTACCCCTGGTATGTGGGTTTCGACCCCAAAGCCTGCCTCACACTGGTGGAGGGGTGGATGCTGGGTCACAGTGGGGTCAGGATGACGACACTGATCCAGTGCTTTAGGGGTTGGGCACTGCAGAAAGTGCTTCCAGGCAGGAGGCATATTCAATGAGGGCTGGGAGGCAGAGCCCCTAGTTCCATGCAGTCCCTTGATCTGACGGCAGACCTCAGCCCTCCCTAAGCCCAGTCACATGTGCTGTGTACTGCACACCTCTGAGGAGTTGTTGAGCAAGCAGCCTCTGTTGCCCACCCCCAGGAGTAAATCACTGCTGCCCACTGCATCTCGGTGTCGGAGTTGCCAAGGAAAAGCTTGCAGCCAAGCCCTGGATGGGAAAATGCTCTTCCCCCGTAGAGACGAGACAGAGCAAGATCAGCTTCTGCAGTAAGCATTGGCCTCCCAGGGGTGGTGGGTCCCTCCTGCAGCTGATGCAGGGCTATTGGCCTGCATGCACCCTTCTTGTGCCACAGTGGAAGGTCCCTGTCCACTCCCCACAAGGGACAGATAGAGCAGTTGGTTGGCCAGATGCCATATGGTACACACTGAAGAGGACCAAAGGAGCACACACTGCATCTGAAGCAGGGACTGACATGCCACACAAGGTCACAGGTCTAGCACGGGCTGTGAGGACTCTACCTCTTGGTGAGGAAGCACACCAGGCCCAGGGCCCATTCTTAGGCAGCCTCCAGGGCACCTAAGGAATGAATGCGTGAGTCTGCCTCTCCCCACTGGGGCATTACTCACTTTGTCTCAGTGCACCTGCCACCACCCTCGGACTGTGACCTTGATGGCCTTGCAAATGCTCCCTGGTCCCCGTGCATGGGGGCCTGGTGGGTGCTGTGCTGCCGGCGGGCTGGGGTGCAGGACCAGGCCCACAGCACTGCCTGCACAGAGCTGCTCCCAGGGCTGTTCAAGGTAAGGTGGGTGCGCTCACAACCAGGCCCTCAGGCTGGAGGGGGAAGAACACTGCCTGGGGACATGACTGCCCAGAACGGAGCTGCCTGATTCAAAGGGATGCAAACATCTAAAGTTGGTGACGATCGGCCCCTGGCTGGGAAAGCAGACAGCAGCTCTTGAGAGGCACAGAAACAAAGACCAGCACCTGCCGGGCCACTGGGGGCTTTGCCTGGCTCTTGACACACCATCCACATGCATCACCCAACCATTGGAGGCTGGTGCCTCTGAACACACATCTGCCGGACGAGGGGACATGCCATAGGTCAAAAGGCTTTTTGGAGGCTATCCGCCTGCCTGAACCCTGGCCCTGGCTTGGCAATCACAGGTGGGATGGACCCCTCCCTTTTCTGGCCCCTCTGGAGCCACCTGTGACCCCGGCTCCCACACGCTGCCTATTAGTGGAGGCTGCCTGCCTGCCCCTGCTTCACATCCTGTGAACGCTGGCAGGAGGCTGGTTCTCTGAACTCTTAGTCCAGCTGGGGAGATGGGAGAAAGAGGACATTGGAAAGGCTTCAAGGCAGGCCTTCTAGGCTGACATTTGCTACCGATAAGAATTTGGTTATCGGTGGTGGGAGGGTGTCTCTAAAGACCCGTGAGCCCTGCTCCTGGGCCACGTGCTGGGCAGACAGCAAGCGTTCTCCACACTTCCCGTTGTCACGGGGTGGAGCACAGGCCTGCTGTCTGCTGCTATAAGCTGCTCCTGGTGCACAGAGCGAAGTAACACTGAAGCAAGGAACAAGTCAGCTCTGACACCAATGAGACAGATGATAAATTGAAATGATGAATTTCTGATGCCAGTGCAAAATCAGGTAGGAGGCATCATTTATCAAGTTTCCAGCACAGCCTACAATGGAAAGATCTTTGAGGTTTTTGGTTGTTTGTTAGGGAAATTGAAACCTTAACCAAGGGTTTAGATAAAAATTCAGCGTGAGATGTTAATTTAGGAACCCATGCTTAGGAAGGTATTGGGCTGACTCGTATTAGCCAGGTGCTATTCCTTTGCATTTGTGGTGACACATAAACTATTGATCACATTTGCTGGTACGTGCTGACATGTCATTTAGCACAGCACAACCTGGCTCCCTAAGAAGTACAATTCATTGTAAGCTTAAAAAGTGATGCCTGTCTCCACAATGCTTCTATTTCCAATGCAGCTCGAATCCAAAGCAAGATCCCAGAATCTGCGGGGATTTCGGAGGTGCTGATCATGCCTGGTGACCCACCCCCACTGTTGGATTCCAGCCCCAGCTCCACCAGCACCTGTCAACAGGCTTTAGTGATGACGCATCTGGCCTGCTGGATTTAAGTGTTTGGGAACAGTGATGTCCTGTGATGGAGTTTTCCTGCTCCTTCTCAAGCTGTCTCTATCACTTCCCTGCCCCGACTGGACCCCATGTTTGTTAATACTCCCTCCCCAGGTCAGGACTCTCGGCGTTTTGTTTGCTATTAATCTGCATCTGTTACACAAAGATGTGTCTCTTGGTTGTGCCTCGATTCCAACCTCAGAGAAGGACAAGTGTATGATAAAACTGAAATGTTAGACCTGAAGTGATCTCACTGTGCAGCTGGGTAAACGAGGCCCAGGGGTCTGTGTGACCAATTCAGTCACCAGAAGCTCATGGGCTGGAGTGCAGGTCTCTGGACTTTCAATCCTGGGCTCATTCCACAATTGTTCAATGTCCCCCATCCTAAAAGCCTGGAGACCTCGCACTGCACACCTCTCCCTCAGTGTGCTGTGCCCGCACTGAACAAGCTAATTAAATGGAGCAGTAAGCACCCTGACAGACTCAAAACCCTCTGTATACAGCTACTCTGCAGACAGAGAACGAAGTTTGTAATCTGCTTTTACAAGTCACTTCCATCTATAGGCTCTGGGCTCCCAAAAACATCCAGCCCCTGAATGAAGCCCCCATCTTTCTGGCTCCCATTAGGTCTGGGGACCCCCATGGGCATCACATGTGTGCTTGCAAGAGGCAGTCCAGTGTCACCTCCACCACCTGCCCCCCACCTATGCAGAGGTGTCCACCTCATCCTCGAGGCTGTGCACCGGAGCTGCATTATGGCGTCCAGCGTCAACCTGGACCACCTCTGAGGCCCTGCTCCTCCTACCTCAGCTGGGCCCACACCTCGCCCAAGACAAGCTTCCAGCCAGGCTGCCCGTGAGCCAGCACCCAGCCCAGAGTCTGGGAAGGACCAGCACAACGCCACCTTCCAGTCACAGCAAGGAGAGCCCCCTCTCTCCCCACTCAGCCGGGGTCACTCTCCCCCTGAGCACCAAAGCAGCACTGCTTGTCAGGGCTGGGCCCTCAGTCAGCTCGGGCTGCCTGAAAAAGCATCACAGACTGGGTGGCTTGAACAACAGAAGCTGATCGTCCCCCAGTTCTGAAAGCAGAAGTCTGAGATCAAGGTGTCTGAAAGGCTGGTTCCTTCTTAGTTTGCTGTAGGTTCCTCTCCTGGCACCTGGTGGTCTGCTGGAGATCTTCAGCGTTCCTTGGCTTGTAGAAGCATCACCCTAATCGACCTCTGTCTACATGTTCAAGTGGCCTTCTCTGTGTGTGGGTGTCCAAATTTCCCCCTTTTGCAAGATACCCGCCATGTTGGATCTGGGCCATCCTAACGACCTTGTCTTAACTGGATTTACCTCTGTAAGGACCCCGTGTACAACACAGATCCTGGGGCCTAGGACTCCAACACATCTTTTCTGGGAGGTGGGGACACAATTCAACCACAACAGCTGCTGTTGGGTTAGTCAAGAGGGGGCCTCATACTCAGGGCCTGAGGCTTCCTCTTGGGGCCCTTAAGCTTCTTTATCTCCCTTCCTCCAAGGCATGTTCTCTCTTAGGAGACAGCACAGTCCCTTGGGCCACCCCTAGTGACCACCACCTGGCCAGCAGGTGGTCACACAGACATCTCCGAGTCCAGGCTGGGAGTGGCTTGGGCTCTAGCTGGATCCCTGCTGCCCTGGAAAGACTGAAGGACAAGCAAGGTGAGATGGATTTGGGTACCAAAAAGGTGCCATGTTCCTTGGTGTGGCCAGTGGAGCAGGGGGATGTCCAGATAACTAGGAGGAGAAGAAGCATCCTTCCAAACAGCCAAGAAAAGTCTTCCTGGTGGCACATCACAGTCCACATGACCAAGAGAGGAAAGCAAACAGAGGAAAAGAACCATAAGGGCATTGCCACTGAATCTTTTCCTGGAAACCACCATGGAAGGACTGAGTAGGGAAATCAGAACGTACTGAGAAGAGAAGTTGCTTGGTGCATCGCCCTTAGGGTTCAGTGAAGACCTTGCCCCTGCCCACCATCGGCACAGATGGTCATCTTCATCACACTGAGGTTGTACTGAGGAGCAGGGCTCTAGGGCAGAAGGACCCTTGGAACCCCAGCTCTGCCCGCTCCTCACTGCCTGGCCTTGCTCACATTTGTTTGCTTCTCTGTGCCTCTGCCTCTTTACCTCTAAAATCTGGATAACAGTAGTTCCCACCTCACTGGGTTGTTATAAGGTTCCAACGAGGTAATACAAACTAGGGACATAGAACAGTGCTTGCCCAGGAACAGAAATGCCCAATAGCTCTTAGCTATGATTATTACTTCATACCTTTCTTTACACCTCAAATCATTTAAAATTGTATTTTATTTTTAATATCAAATACTCTACAGCCAACACTCAAATCCTTTTGGAAAGAGAATCCACACAGGGCAACCTGCAGTTACCTAGCAGCAGGATGCTGAGGATGTACCATTGTGGTTACACTGAGCAAGGCCAGGGAGCCCACCTGCTCTGGCTTTGCTCTCCCTGATGCCCTGGTTCATCCAAGAGCAGACTAGGAAATGTAGTGCCGCCTGGCTCCGAGGACTGGGAGTAGGTATATTCTCCCAACCCTTCCAAATCCTCTTTTTCCCTCAATCTATTCACCTGGTTGTTTTACTTTAATGCAAATCCATGAATGCAGAATTTCCCATGAGAAGACTCTGAGGACTTATTACTTGTTCTGAGTTTTGCATCCATTTCTTTTATGGAGTTTCAAGAAATCTTTTGGGCCCCATTTTTCTTTTCATCTCCTTCAATTCAGTTCACTACAGTCCAGTTCAATCTTTTCTAGAGATCAAGTTATAAACCTTGATTCTATTCTTGATTTTACCATCCTCATGGGGTAAACTGATGAGTTCTTTGTTCAAAGCATTGTGAAGATGGTGGCTTTTTAATCTACCTTGAGTCTGTATCTGCACCACTGTCAACTGTATGCCCCACAGTGTTCATGGAGAAGCATCTTCATGTGGCACACTTGGAAATGGGATTTGTATAGCATAGAAAAGAACTATATCCAGAAAAAGAAATACAAATAGAGGAAAGTTGAGAAATTACCTTTTTGAGACAGGCTAAGAAATCCAGATTGGAGAAGGGCAGGCTGAGTGGGGAAAAGCCCTAAGAACATGGTGTAGCAGGTAAAGGAAAGTTGCAGAAGTGACAGAAGTCATACTCATGGCTCACAGGAGAGGTCAGTACCCTGGACATACCTAACTGCAGGAGTAGCTCCAGGTGCCCTGGGAGCATGCAGGATAAGAACAGAGGAACCAGGGCAAACAACACTTATGGTTTGTATTAGTCTGCTTGGCTGCTATAACAAATACCACAGACTGGGTGGCTTAAACAACAGAAATTTATTTTCTCACAGTTCTGGGTATCAGCATGGTCAGTGTCTGCAGAGAGGTCTTTTCCTGGCTTGCAGACAGCCACCTTCTCACAGTCCTCACATGGCCTCTTCTTTGTGCCAGCATGGAAATAGAAATCTCTCTTCCTCTTCTTATAAGGCCACCCATCCTATTGGATTAAGGCCCCACTCATTATGAATTAATTAAACCTAATTACCTCCTAAAGGCCCTCTCTCCAAGTATGGTCACATTGAGGCTTTAGGGATTCAACTTAGGAATTTTGAAGGGACATGTTCAGTCCACAGCATGCTTAAAAAGAGGAGAGATTAAAGAAGGAAAACAATGAATTGAGTTTAGTTTAGTTTATATGAAACTAATAAGCACAGAGATAATAGGTAATAAGTGGTTAGATAGTCATTGAAATGTTTCTGTTTCAATTTGTTTTCTTGGAGGAAACTTGTAAACATGAATTACATATGAATACCATTCTGAAAATCTTGTGTAACTCCTTTCCTGGACATTTAAAAGAGAAGATCAGCTTTTGGTAGGATATGTGTGCATAGCTTTGACTGGGACTCTGAAGTGTATTAAATAGTTTAGAACATAATTATGAACACAGTGTGTGTGTTGCACCCATGCTTTCAGACAGGTGTGTGCAGCCTGGGACTCCCACATACTTTCTCTTGTTCAGCTCAGCAGTCTGGCTACAGGAAGAGGAACCCTCAGTGGTTCTCCCAAAATGGATAAGAAAATTATGCTGTATGTCTGCAGCCAAGACTTAGGTGTGAGCTTTCCAGGCAAAGAAGGTGACCCAAATCCATCCATCCAGAAAAGGCAGGAGAACTAATGACCTCAAAGAGCATGTGGTGTCTGTGGGGAGCTTTTCCTTGTTAAATAAACTGATTTTGACAAAAGCATTCAGCATCTACTGGGGAATGTGTCTTGTCTTCATGTTACCAAACCAAACTTGGGTCCACTCACCTGACTGCTGTAAAGCCAACCTATGGACACTGGGTTGTTGGTGAAGGAAAGTGAGGCATTTACTGCAGGGCACCAAGCAAGGAGTCCAGGCAGCTAATGCTCAAAAGACCCAAACTCCCTGATGGCTTTCAGGAAAAGGTTTTTAAACACAGGGTGAGGGAGGGGAGTTGTGGGGTGCATGATCAGCTTGTGGACATTCTTCTGATTGGTTAATGGTGAGGTAAATGGGAGTCAACATCATCAACCTTCTAGTTCCAACTTGTCTGGGGTCTACGAGCTTGTGGGCAGCATACAGTTAACTTCTTCCACCTGGCGGGGTTTCAGTATCTACAAAACAGCTCAACGGACATGGTTCAGAATATGATCTATAGCCCTTGAGGAGGAGCTAAGTGTCCTTGACTTTGTTTAATAGCTAAACTCATTATTTTGCTTTCCTTGACAGTTTTCCCTTCTTTCTGCTTTTTCTCACTTCTCTGATTAAATTTATTTTTTGAAACTTGGGGAAACTCTGAAAGCTAAAGTTTTTCTACAGACAAGAGTCAGGTGGAGGACATGGGGGCAGGGGTTCTGTCCTGGGAAGTCCCCACAGGGTCCTGATCAGTTACTTTCATACAACTCCACACTGACCTCTGCTGCTCCTGCTCCTGACCTGGACCAGGAGTGTCTGTGAATGCTTCACCCAGCTCTCACTTCAGGAATGAGATGGTATTTTGCTATAACTAAGGATGCCCACTGCATACCATCTCCTGGGCTTCAGCACAAGCAGGAACTGGGAGAATGGGCTGGCTCTGTTGCTGCTGCTCCTGGAGCTTTTCAGGAGCAGCTCAGCGCCTTCACTTGTTTTTTTTTTTGTTTTGTTTTTCCCCTCAGCATCCTCTGCACAGCACCCAGCCTAGTTCCATGGAAGCATGTCCTTTTCAGAAGCTTTTCCATGAAAAGAAGACCTCAAAGAGCTTTTGCTTTTTAAAACATCCGACTGTCTCTCCCTAATCTTCCTTCGCACCAATTTAATCCCCTAAGGATGGTGCTTCTGAGTTGGCTTTTATCATTACTTACCCTTAACTAGGCAGACCTTAATGAAATCATCAAATCAAATTGTGTCTTTTGCATCATAATTATGATTGTCATACAAAAGAGAGCCATGATCTATTCTTTTGTTGATCAGATATGTATGGGTTCTCATAACTATCAGTGCATTTTACATTAAGTGATTGTTTGATCTTGTCTGGGCTGAATCACATTGTACCTTTTACCCCCATGATCTTTTTTTCTATTTATTTAAAACACATTTGTTTGTGTCTGGAAATTGGCTAGGTAACTTGACAAATTTATCCAATTTATAAAGGTCTCTTGTAGCGTCTTGTTTATGTGCACTAAAAGAACACTCTCACTTTCTCTGGCCCTGTTTTTGTTGCTGTTTGCTTTATCGAGTTTTGCATTTGGAATTGTCACCCAAAACGGTCCTGTCATGAGCATTAGTCATGCATACCTTCCAGCACTTCTCCTCCAAGAAGAATGACTCCAAAAGTTTCATTGTAAAATTTTGCCCCAGGAATCTTCCACCCCGAGTAAACATTCCAGATCTAGAACAAACTATCCTTTACCACAAAAAACATGTGGTACAGCATCATTTCTCAGTATCCTCAAAAAAGAAGGATGGAATTTACTTATTATATGAATTATACTTTTTTAAAATAATTCTCACCCACTAATTAAAAGTTAATTGAATAAAGACTCCAAACAGAACAAAGGTGTTACCTTTTGAAATTATTTCCTGAACTTGCCTTTCTGGGGAATAAATTTCAAACTATTTCTAAATAATCTTTTCCACCTCAAACACAATTTCTTAGATTAACGCAATTAATGCCTACACCAAAAGTTAAATATTTTGAATAAATAATAACTGGTTTATGGTTCTGAAAAACAAAATGGAGAAAAATTAGGACTGCTAAATTTTGGTCTTGGACAGCAGCCAGCATTTATTCATTCTCATTTATTTATTCATTGGATTTTTTGCTCTAAGCCATGAACAAGTTCATATTTCTAAACTAGATGTTACCAAAATATTCACTTTGAGCTTTTTTTTTTTTAGTGAAATGAGTGGAGGCTCAATTACATTTAAAGAGCATGAAGGCCTGTTAGGTTAACATTAACATCAGTTCTCAGTGACTGAATCTCAGATTATTGTTTAGTATAAGCAACGTAGCCGGTGGCTGCTCACATCCAGTCATTTGTTATGCTGGGCTGCATGTCCTTCTGTGTGATTTCTTGAGGATGCTTTCTATGCCATCTGCACAGTGCCTTCCAGGGCATGGCTCTGGCCTCTGCAGCCTCTTCCAGAACTCTGCTCATTCATTTCTAAAAGCACCTGTCCCTTAGATAAAGTATGGCAACAACATCTTCAAATGGAGGCTGATCTCAGAGCATGAGTGGTGCTGATATTTCCAAGGTCCTGGCGGCATCTGCATCCCATCCTCCTCACCGTGGCTGTTCCCGGACACCATGACACGGATGTCCCCATGAACTCCCTGTCCCGGCTCACTGTGAGCCTTCTGTGGCCCCCTGTATGTCCGCACTAAGACTCTCATGGCATACAACTGGTGTGTTTCATCCCTGGACCACAGGCAGGAGAGGTGCCTGTCTCACTTCTGTCCTCACTGCCCGTCTCATAGGGCAGCAGGAACGTAGACAGAATCAATGCGTATCGATCAATGAATGGATTAATGAATGGACCAAGGATGTTGTCTGGAAAACAATGGGATTTTCTCAGCCTTTAAAAAGGTTTTCCAGGAACTCATTTATGAACCCAAATAATCACACTCCCCAAATTTTAATCAGATACTGTCTGACGTTTGGGACAAAGACACAAACATTGGGGAAATTCAGTTGCTGTGATGGTTATTCCGCATCCCTCTCACTCACCATAGACCCCTCCTCTACCCAGCTGTGCCCTGCTCTGTGCCTTGGGGATGAAGTCTTTCGCTGCATCATCAAGGCTTCCTCGACTTCTGGCCTGAGATGGGGTTTAGCCACGGAGTCACTGACAGATCTGGGAACTGGAAGAAAGAAAGGTCAAGGCATTTCTTCTCCACCCTCTCCCTGCCTTGGCCACGTTGTTCTGCCTCTTCCAAAGTTCCAGCCATCACTGACATGGAGCGATGGTTGGGAACAGTTCCCTCTTCCCTGGGGGATTCCATGCACTCGCTGGCTGTCTTAACCCTGGCTGCACCTCTAGAGCCTGTTTACTAAGGACCCTGATGGACACAGATCCCTACTTCTCACCTGACATCCAAATGAACTCAAGATTTAAATATAAAAATTTAGACCATATGAGCACTAACCTAGAATGTAAGTATCAGGGGATCTTGGGCATCAAGAAGGCTCTCTGGCGCTGAAACTGGAAACTATAAAGAAAAACAAGACAGCTGTGTCTAAGAAAGTTTAACTTCTATACTCTAAAAATACCGCCTATGGTAAACATAGCAAAGAGCCATTTACCCCACATCTAAATCTCATTCCTCCCTACTCTTGATTCCTAACAGAACACGGTTTTGTTCAGGGATGCATTTAGCCAGTTGTTTCTGGGGAGAAGGCTCACCCCAGTCCCTGGTCTGGTTACCAATGGGTCTACACCCACTACCCTCATCTGTGTCCCTGGTTGGTGCTTTGTTTTGACACAGTCATGCAGTTGGCCAAAGAGACCTGTTGCAAAATCATCCCTCTCTTCACCCCCAAAGTTAGGTTTCCCTCTCTCCTTTTGCTCAAAATGATGGCTGTTCATTCATTCATCACTCATTCATATATTGATTCCATCTGTACATCCATTGAATACTATCAACAAAGGCTTCAGTGTCTACATCCAAAACAATATTTATTTAAAGGTGTTTGAGAGCAGACTTGAGACAAATACCTTCTCCATCAAAGGAGATCAATCCTTTAAAAGGAAAGCAGCCTGAAACATCAGTGAAACCCCCAGCATCTCTTTTGACTGTGGTCATCTGTGTCAGGGGCTGCTCAAAATTATTTAACAAGATCAAAATATAAAGAAAGGAGGAAAAAAAAAAAAAACAAGAGAAGCTCAGATACTGGGGCACTCCATGATGTCTGTTTAATATGATAAGGAAAAAAAGGAACAGAAGAGAGATATTTTCTATTATTTATTATATCCCTCAGGCAGCCAAATCAAAGCCCCAGCTTCCTTTAAAAAGAGCAGATGCACTGGCAGCAAACTTTCTGACCCACAGACGTGGATGTGGCTACTTGACTGCCAAACAAGTTTTTGCCTGTGGTCAGCACGGAAGCCTTGGGAATACCATGTTTTTCCACACTGGTGAAAGACACAATTTCTCATATGTCAGATGATTCCCAGTTTTCAAGCAATAGAAACAAACAAAGAAAAACAAAACAAAACTTGGAATGCCCTGCTGAGGTCAGATGAAGGTAGACATATTAACCCACTGGTCCACAAAGAGGATGAACTCAATCAACCGCGCACATCGTCCTGAAGGAAAACTCAGGCTACTTGATTCTTCTCCTTAGGTCAGAATTTCAAAGCCACCTTTCCACATGCCGCGTCCTGCCCCCTCCAAGTTCTCTTCTGAGGGCAAAGCTCCTCACCCCCACCCCCCTTACTACCTCCCCTTCCTTCTGGACACCGTCCTGGGGTCACCACCAAGAGCTTTAGCCCATCCTGGTTTTACCCAAACTCCTGTTTTCAACCTTGGCAACATGAATATCTGTGGCATAACACAAGGACAAATTGTTAAGAAGAGTGTATATTTAGCAGAAAATTGTTTAAAGCCATAAATAATTAAAATAGATACATTCCCACAAATTATGCATATGTGTGTGTTCTTTTAAGCATAATAATTATTACTCATTTATTTTTATGTTATTAGCATGTCCAGATACTCTAAATACACATATTAGGTTATTTCATTTATCAAAAAGTTGGTATTTATGGCATTTAGCTAACATCTACTGTTTTGCTTGCCTCTTTCCTGGAATAGCATCCCTTTCTTTTGGCAAACTGACCCCCACCTTCATGTGGTTCTACTGGAGATGATTAATCAGAGAGAGACAGAAAACAGCATGCCAGTTAGGTGAGGGCTCTGGAGGCAGACCCCATGAGGTTGGTACTATTATTCTCATGAAAACGATGAGGAAATTGAAACCTAGAGAGGTTATAAAACTCTCCGAAGGTCAGACAGTGTTTAACTGTATTTGTAAGAAACTAATACAGGCCCTGCTTCTCCCAGTTTCCAACTATCAAGGTCGATTCAAACCATACCTCTCCATGTTCAACCAGAGAGAGGAAAAATAAAGCTTTACTTTTTTGAACTGCTGAATTATTTTCCTAGGGCTGCCTTAATAAATTATTGCAAAACTGGTGTCTTTAAACAGCAGATCTTTATTCTCTCACAGTCTGGAGACCACAAGTCAGAATCCCCCTGAAGACTCCAGAGGAAAATCTGCTCCATGCCTCTTCCAGCTTCTGGTGGCTCTGGACGCATCTAGGCTTGAGGATGCATCACTCCAAAGCTGCCTCTTCCTCTCATTTCTTCTTCTCTGTCTCTCTGTGTGTCCTCTCTTGTAACCTTCAGGCCACCATCAATGGACTTAGGGCCCATCCTAAATTCAGGATGATCTCATCTCAAGATTCTTAACTTATTTACATCTGCAAAGACCTAATTTCCAGCAAGGTTCTGTTCTGAGGCTCCATGAATTCTATGGGGACACCATTCATCTCTTTACATATGCTTACAGCTGAAAGAGAGATTTCACTTTCACGCTGTTCGCCGCATCACACTGAACTCAATTACAGGGACATGGCCCTTCCTTGAAATCACACCACTTCTTTGGGAGCCCTTCTTTGACCCACTTTGTTTCATATTCACTCCCACACTTGTCTAACATGATCAGACAGTGCAAAACGGCTGGCAGTCCCCCAGAGGGACTGCCGGACCTTCTTCAGCTCTGTAGACCTCTGTAGGCCCCTCCAATTACATAGTTTGTGGAATCCCATATGTCTTTGTGCATCTCATTGTAATATACAGAATTTTCCTTGGGTTAATAATCAAACTATAGGTGCTGTAAGCAGTGGAGAATGAAAAGAGTATATAGGGGGGTGGGGGTATGGCGTCTATCTATCTACCCATTTATCCATTCATCCATCCATCCATCCATCTATACAACATACATTTACATATCTATTTATGTATCTAAGCTATCTATTACTTACCTTTCTGCTCAAGAAATGGATGCTTTATTTTGTAAGAAGAACATATAAGCTTTGTGCAATTTCGGTTTATAACAGTGCCTGGAACACAAGGGTTGCTTAGTAAATATCTTTGAATGAATAAGCTTGATATCTCAGATTTGTGAATTTTATAAACCTTTCTTTCTTATCTACTCTTTCTGAACCACAAAAAAGATAAGATCTATTAAAATTCAGATAAAAAATCCTAGATATGGATAAAAATTATAATTGTGTGTCAAAATTAATAATCTATATTATAAAAAAAATTTAAACACCTATAGGTAAAACATATACAGAATGGAGCAGTTACTTGTTTAAGAAATTATTTTTTAAAAATCAAATACTTCCAAAACATTATTTATTTGGAAGAACTCCTTTGAAAGTAGATTGGCTTTAGATAACATTATTTAATTTCACAGGAACTAGACTGAAAAGGAGCACATAAACTTATTCTGTTTATTTTATTTTTGATATTCAGTTGAGAATGAAGTGGGGCTCTGATTAACAAAAAGCAATCAAAATCCATGAGTCAGGGCTTCCCTGGTGGCACAGTGGTTGAGAGTCCGCCTGCCGATGCAGGGGACACGGGTTCGTGCCCTGGTCCGCGAAGATCCCACGTGCCGCAGAGCGGCTGGGCCCGTGAGCCATGGCCACTGAGCCTGCGCGTCCAGAGCCTGTGCTCCACAACGGGAGAGGCCACAACAGTGAGAGTACCACACACACACACACACACACACACACAAAATATATATATATATATATATATATATATATATATATATATATCTCCATGAGTCAGAGATAGAGCTAAATAATACATTTTTTAAAAAGCTACT
Organism: Leucopleurus acutus; assembly: GCF_964270905.1. Taxonomy (NCBI): domain Eukaryota; kingdom Metazoa; phylum Chordata; class Mammalia; order Artiodactyla; family Delphinidae; genus Leucopleurus; species Leucopleurus acutus. The sequence continues at coordinate 171,284,368 of NC_139145.1, read as the reverse complement.
AACTAGTAGGAGACCTGAAAAATATGTGGAGATTTCATGATCATAACTGCCAGTCTTTCATAGGAGGATTCCTACTCTTGGAGGAAACACTGACTCTATTTATTGTGAGTTTTGTGGATTCTGTGATACTCCAGTCTCTTCCTAAAAAAACAGACAGCATCATCCAGTGAAGGTATGAAGTCACCTGACAAACTTCCTTAGCATTTCCTTCTCTTAAGGACTTCTTCCCTCATCGATACTTTTCCCAGAACCTGGGGCTTTACACAATCTAAGAGGGACAGCCCTGCTGCCACCTGCCCACCAGGAAGAGACCCGCCTAATCTACACAGTGAACTGGTTTTCTCCCCATGTCTTCTCAGGGCTCCTCATGCATTCCTGGCAGATCTGCTCCCCAATTCCCTCTTCTCACTTGAGTCTTTTCCTGTCCCTCTGGGTTCCTGTCTCTGCTGTTTCCTTCACAGAAGACAACACGACCTGTCCTTATATGTACGTGTGTCCACCTGTATCCCCCACTCAAATCTAAATTGCTGTCTCCAGAGCCTAGAGCAGGCTTGGCACATGAGAGGAGCACAGTGAACACCTGTTGTGGGGCAGGCGGTCGTGGGCAGGAGGGAGGGATCTGGGTGAGGTGACCAGGTGGCTGAGGTTTGTGGCAGGGCCCAGGTGATTTCAAGTCTTGAAGACCATCGTGATGAGTTTGGATTTTATCCTGAAGGTGATGAGAAGACATCGGAGATCTTGAGCAGGGGAGTAAGTAGGATGATTATGTTTGAAAAGATCACTTTGGATGTTGTAAAAAGAAATCACAGGAAGAATGGGTGGAAGCAGGCAGACAAGTTGGGAGGGTACCATGGTAACCAGGTGAAAGATGCCAGTGAGTCATGTGGGAGGAGACCTGGGTGGGAGGAGCAAGACAGGTTCTGGTTTGTGTATATTTCAAAGCCAAGACTGGAAAAACTTGCCAATGTAGTGAATGAAGGTGGAGTATGAGAAAAAAGAACCAAGGAGAACTCCATGGTCTTGGGCCTGATCTTTTGGCCACCAGTGGATGGACCATCTACTGAGCAGGCAACATGGAGAGAAGAACTGGTTTGGAGTGGGAGGTAATGGGAGCCTTCTCAATCATGTCACATCAAGACATGTCTCAGACATGCACATGGAGATGGAAAGTAGACAGTCACATTTGGACAATTGGAGTTCAGGGGAGAATGAGGTTGGGGAATAACTCAGGAAGTCACCAGCACATAATGGTATTAAAGCAAAGATTTTGGATAAGAACACCTAAGGATGAGAATAGGTGGAGAAAGCTACGGGGTCCAAGGAGTGAGCCATGGGGCTGAAAAGAGGAGGAGAAGCAGCTACAGGAGACTTAAAGAAAGCACAGTGTGAGAGGGTCAGATCCTTACTATGCACAGTGCAGTAAGTCAGACAGAGAAAGACAAATACTGTATGGTATGTCTTATACGTGCAATCTAAACAATAGAACGAACTATAACAACAACAAAAAAACAGAATCACAGATATAGAGAGCAAACTAGTGGTTACCAGTGAGGAGAGGGAAGGACGAGGGGCAAGATAGGGGTAGAAAAATCCTATGTATAAAATAAATAAGCTACAAGGATGTATTGTGCAACACAGGGGAAATATCCAGTATTCTGTAGTAACTATAAATGGAACATAACCTTCAAAAATCGTGAATCACTACATTGTACACCTGTAAATTATGTAATATTGTATATCAACTGTACTTCAGTTTTAAAAAAATGAAAAAGAAAACCCTCATAAGAGAAAATTAAGGCTTTTGCTGCAATGGGAAGCAAAGACGTACAGAGGAGAAGGGCGTGCAGAATCTCAGGAGGTTTCATGCGGAGGAGACAACAGATACAAGCGCATAACTTCAGCATTAGAACTCGAACGAGCGGAATCACAATGAAGATGAAATAAGTACTTAAGTCCACAGGCTGATGGGGCACTAAGACAGAGAGACCTGTTTTAAGAAGAAAAGCACTGGTGACAGAGGAGAACAATAAGCTGGTAACACTATGAAAACATACTGCACTTAGGTGTCTACAGTTTTTCTCGGGAACAAACTAAGCGTCTGTCTAGAAAGCATTTGTCCTACGTAATTCTTCTTAAGGTACAAAGCAAAGCCCCTGCTCCTCTGTATAAGCAGCTCACATTATTACCTGTGAATGGGCATCTGCTAGTTTCCAAACACGTGACTCACGTAACGAGAAGCAGCCGGAGGACCAGCGCACGCGGGTGGACGGTTCTACGTCCTCTCTCTGCTATGCCGGCCAGTAAAGGCTCCTGGTGAGGGTTGCAAGATGACTACCAACTGTCGTACGAACCACGTTTTTAATCAGTGGTTCACGGTTTTTATGTTTCAGGAAGATCTTTGTCCCGTGGCAGAGAAATGTAATTACGATCTGTCTTATAATGGGTTTTCTTAAATCTTTATTTCCCCTGCAACTCACATTCTTCTGTTTCTGACTAAAGAAGATACACTCTCAGAAAACCTGGATTTGAAAATGGCTCATCCGCTCCGTAGCTCCATGCCCCGAAATGAGCCGCCATCCCTCTCTCTTAGCTCTGTTTGTTTCTCTCTAAATAGGTGCAATAGCATCTGCTTGCTAAAGCTGTCCTTTAGATTAAGTGAGACAAAGCATATGAAAACACCTGAGGGAGTGCAAAAAATACATATAGGAGTTTCTTAAAAGAGGAAAATATTTGTTTCTTAAAGGAGCTATCAACGCTGGAACAGGTTGGGCGGGTCATGCCTTGTTCTTACTACTCACTCCATAATTGTTTCCAGAATCATCCACACCACAGTTCATTTTTGAAAGCAGTCCTTTCTCTTATGCATGTCTTATAACCTCCCAATACCTAGACTCTGACAATCTTAACACCTTTCCTATCATACATTTCACTTTTGAGTATTTTGCATCTGAATGACATATATGTTCCCCAAAAAATTATCTGGAAAGTTGAATTCCTTTGTTTTAGGTTTTCCGTTACACAAGTTATTTAGTATCAGGCTTTAGGTCTTAAAACCCTAAAAAAAAAAAAAAAAAAGTGCCAAGAAGGAATAGGAATTGTAGCCAGTGATATTTGTTTTGGTTTGGTGACATTTACCTCTTCATCCAGAAGGGATCCTAAGCCCATGGAGTAGCTCAGCGACCTACACTGGCAGGATGTGGGCCCAGCAGTCTGCTTCTGTGGCCAGAGCCTGGGAAATGTGTGTGGGAAGAAGCACCAGAAACGCTGCTCACTGAATTGAATTCCCAGTTTCTCCATTGGCTCTATTCTGTCCTGTTCCAACATGGCACATTGGAAATTGGGACATTTGAGGAGGATTTCTTTACCCAGGGATTATTTGCAAAGGTTTGGTGTAGGAGAACCACAAGGCAGGGCTCAGTAAACCAGGGCTTGTAGCAGAAGAGCTGTTGCCAAGCCAAGGCCTGAAAAGAGAAGGGGAGGGAGTAGGGAACAGACTGCAGGTGGGGAATCCTGAAGACTGGTCAGCTTGAGAGATGCCAGGTAAAAGGGCTTCCCAGAGAGGACACCAGGAGGATGGCTTTGTCTCCTGTCAAAGCTCCCTATTGGGCAAAGTCCAGTGGAAGCCAAGGGCAGAAAGGGAGGAACAGCGAGTGGGGAGGATACAGCAGAGCAAATGGATCCAGCACACCCCCTGGGAGAAGTTAACTCTCTGAGCCTCACCTCCCCAGCCATGAAATAAGAATGATGGTAGTGCCTCCTTTATAGGGTTAAAGTCCAACTGGATTTTTTTTTCCTATTTCATTTATTTATTTATTTATTTATTTTTACAGTAGGTCCTTGTTGGTTATCTATTTTTTTCAAACTGTATTTTTGTAAAAAACCCTTTAAACACAGACCTTAGTGCACACACACACAAAAATTAAATGATGATGGTGTCATCATCTACCTCCTCAAAGAAAGAACACAATGCCATTGATACAATATTGCAGGGGTGATGAAGTGGGGTGATGAAACAGGGAAACAGATACTAGTCACATAAGTTGCTGCCCTATGGTGACTCACCTTTTCTGCTTCTTCTGCCTCTAGCCTTCTTAAAGGAAGCAACAGCAAGATGAATCCTCAAGGAGAATGTAGAGGTAGAGGTTGGCAGGCCGAGGAAGGTGTGTTACAGGCCCAGAGCAGGAGGATCCATAGGGATATTTGGTTGCAGAAAGCAAGGGAGGCTGATGAAAAGTGAGGCCAGTGAGAAAGACTGGTGGGGTTGGGAGGTGCCCTGGACTGAGTGCTTGGATTTGACATTTTATCATGTCGGTAATAGAGAACCATTTCAATATTTTAAGCAGGATTATGACTTGAGAACTTTTATCTTTAAAAAATTAATCAACAGTATTAGGAATGAAATAGGGGATATCGCTATATATCCTTCAGCCATTAAAAAAAAATAACAAGGGGAAACAATAGACAATCTTACGCTCATTAATTCAACAACTTAGAAGAAATGGACCAGGTCCTCAAAACCACAATTTACTAAAACTCATTCAAGATGAAATAGATAAGCTAAAATGCCCTATAATCATTGAATATATTTAAATTTCCACCAAATTATAGGGCCTCATCCTCTCCTGAAGTCACCTGGTGAAGGGGGAAAGGGAGCAGGTGGGGAAAGGCACACCCACATTTAATGGCTTGGAGCTTGATATTTCACATCTCACCTTGTCTCACACCCCACTGATAAGAATGAGTTATGTGGTCCACTTAGATACAAGACCTGGAAAATATAATCTAGTTGTGGATCTAGAAAGAAAACACAGATGCTGGTGAGTGCACAGGGAGAGCTGTAGGGAGGGTCTCCTCCCAATGTTTGAGAGCTGATTAATACTACTAATCATGACCAACAACCTCCTCTTCATCATCATCATTTTCTGACATTTATTGAGCATCATTATGTCCAGGTACTGTTCTAAGCCTATCAAGGTCTACTAATTTATTTCAACCTCACAATAGCCCTAAGAAGCAGACACCTTTTTAATTTCAGTTTCCAAATGAGGAAACAAAGACCCGGAGAGACTGAGACATCTGCTAGGAATTACATGGCCAGAAAGTGGTGAAGCTGGAGTATGAAGCCAGCCGACATTCCTACAATGTCGTCCCACAGAAGTATCTTTGATTCTTCCAAGGGTTGCCTCTGAAACTCTCAAAAATATGCATTTAACTAAATTTCCTGTTCATTGGATACAATCAGGAAATAACACCTGCATTAACTTAAGGAGATGGAAGTAGAAAAAATGGGAAGTATTAATAAACAGGAAGTTTACCAAAAAACACATAGAAATATCACAGAGAAGAGCACAGAATCCAAAGCTGTTAAATTAAAATATTATTTAGATAGACCACTAGCAAAACTGATTCAGTGAAAAAAGTAAAAGATGCAAAAACTAAGCATGGAACTAAAAGGGAACATAATCACAGATAAGAGAGAGATTTTAAATAATAATAACATAAAAATATTATCAATAATTATGCAGTAATAAACTTGAAAACCTAGTTATGCATAACAATTTGAAAACTTAGTTGAAGTACATTCCTAGAAATATACAAATGCCAACTTGGCAGAAGAATAGATCATTTGTATAAATCCACACATGTTAAATAAATTGACACTCCTTATTTAAATAAAAGCACAGCACAACAAAACAAAACATGGTTAGCTTGCTTTGTAGGTGTGTTCTACCAAACTGTCAAGGAACAGTTAATTCCTTCTTCAAATAAGTTGTTTCAAAAAATGCAAACCTTAAAACATGCAGTTCATTTTATGAGACTACTATAATATTCATTCCAAAAATAAAGAGACCAATATAAGTAATATAATTTATACTTATGGATGTAGATATGAAGATCCCTAAATAAAATAGTGGCTAACCAAATCCAACAGTATATTAATAAAAATAAAACATCATTAGCAGGGAGAATTGATGCTATGAATGCAAAGATGATTCACCATTTTAAAACCTACTAATTTATAACATCAGCACACTAAAAGAGAAAAATGTGTATGTGTATCCCAATTCACGCAAAAAATAATTTTAACTAGGTGCTGAAATTTATTAAATAAAAATATCTAATAAAAAAAAACAAGAACAGAGGGAAAGGACCTACAACATCCCCTTTAAGATCAGGAAAGGAGCTCACTCTCACCTCTACGGTTGAACATACTTCCTCATAAGGAAGAAAAATAAATGATAGGTATAAGGATGGGAAAAGAAGAGATATAATTGCCATTACTTCAAGAAGCCATGATCATCTACCCAGAGAAGCCAACATAATTGACAATCGATTAGCACTATTAAGAGTGTTCAGGAAGCTTGAAAGATACAGGGTCAGTCTAAAAAATTGTGTCCATCTCCAAAAATACAGCTAAAACCAAGATACCACTCATAAGCTACAAATTTATAAGATGTCTAAGAATTATCTTAGTCATCTATTAAGACATTCAAAAAGACTTAGTAATAAAAACCACAAGTTAATGGCATAATCAAAGACCAAGGAGACCAGCGAAAGAGAAACAGGCTTCAGACACAGATTTTACACATGTGGGAACTTATGTGATAGTGATGGCCCCATCAATCATGGAGAAAATTGTGCAGTAAGATTGTTGGGAAACCTGGCTCCATGTGTGGGGAAAATTAAAACTGGATCCCCACTCCACATCATCATGGACTAAAGACCTAACCATGATAGGTAAAACTAGCAAGTTAGCAGAAGAGTGGTGGGAGATCCTTTTTGACCTAGAAATGGGAAAGGCTACTTGAGCAAACCTCCAACATCATCTGTTTGTCCTTTCCTCTATGTTGTGGACAATTTCCTTGATTTCATCTTGTCATTCTAATGGAAGTTTTACTTTAACCATCATATCTCAGAAGGAAATAGAGTTAAATGTAGCATCACATATTAAATGTAATGTGATGCTACTTACTATGGACAGATTACATCTCTGTGATTCAGTTTCCTCATCTTCAAAGATGAGGAGAGAAACTGTATCTACATCAGAAGGTTGCCATGGGGATTAGATGAGGGTGGATGGAGAGATATTGAGAGAGAGAGAGAGAGAGACATGATGTGCTTGGAACGAAGCCTGGCATAGAGTGAGCACTATGAAAATGTGAGCTATCGTTATTATAACCTACTAATATCGTTTTATACTCTAAAAGCTATTTCCTATTCTGGGTATTTCTATTGCAAGACTTTCTTTTTATAGATATAATGTTTTAGTAGTATTTGATGGGACTAATAAATATCACCCATTTTTTCTCACCCACATTCTAAACTATCTAGGAGAATTGACTGATACGAAAATAGTCTTTTATTATTATTAAGTTGACACTGAAGCTGACACTTGGTCAGCTTGCCAAGTGGACTTCACCAGATTCGGTTACCATCACTAGCAGGGCTGGGCTATGCAAAGTTCCCCTGACAAGCACAGAACCTGTGCCCTCAACTTGGCCCATGGTTAAGAGAGGAAAGGACATAGGTCCTCAGGCATGCAGATCTGAAAGAAGTGGGTGGGCTACACCTGCTCCATAGCGTATCAAAAGTCATCAACCTAAGGAGTTTCTTCTCTGCCCCTGGGTGTCTTAACATAGCACAGGTTTTTCACTAATGTGCAGTGTCCACTCATGTCCAGGCGAACATCCAGTGCAACTCTCTTCTGCACAGAAGTTCAGGGATCCCAAGGGAGGGGGGCTTTGCCATCCTATAATTGCCTCACCAGGAACTTGCAGCCACCACAGTGGACTTAACAGAAGAGCACGCTGGAGGATTCTGCACCAACTATTAAGTGCTTTAGCTAGAATGGCATACGGTAATTCCACCATAGGCCATTGACAAGGACTAGGTATGTGGCCTGTATTGGGTTGAGTAGGATCCCCTCAAAATCCATGTCCTCCAGAAGCCAATGAAATTGACTTTATTTGAAAAGAGGGTCTTAGCCTATTTATAATTTTGATAAATTTCTTTGTTCAATTTATTTTGGCCCATATGGTGGTTATATTTTTAATATTTTGAGGAATCTCTGTATTGTTTTCCATAGTGATTTCACCATTTTATATTCCCACCAACAGTGTACAAGTGTTCCAATTTCTCTACATCCTTGCCAATGCTTATTACATATATATAAAATAGCTATCCTAACAGGTGTGAGGTGATATCTTATGGTGGTTTGATTTGCATTTCTCTTATTATTAGTGATGTTGAGCATCTTTTCATATACTTGTTGGCCTGTTGTGTGTCTTATTTGAAAAACTGGCTATTCAAGTCCTTTGTCTGGGTTAACCGGGTTGTTTTGTTTTTGTTTTATTTTGTTTTCACTTTTTTTTTTTTTGCATTTGAGTAGTGAGAGTTCCTTATATATTTTGGATATTAATCCTTTATCAGTTATATTATTTGCAAATATTTTCTCCCATTCTGTAGGTTGACTTTTTACTCTGTTGATTACTTCCTTTGCTGTGCAGAAGCTTTTTACTTTGACGTAGTTCCACATGTCTGACTTTACTTTTGTGGCTTGTGCTTTTGGTGTCATGTCCAAGAAATCATCGATGGGACCAATATAATGAAAACTTTTTTCTATACAGTAAGTCACACTAACGAGGTCCATTCCGAGAGCTCGTTCATAAGTCCAATTTGTTCGTAAGTCCAACCAAGTTAGCCTAGGTACCCAACTAACACAATAGGTTATATAGTACTGTACTATAATAGGTTAATAATACTTTTCACACAAATAATACATAAGAAACAAACAAACACAAAAAATAAAGAAAACATTTTTAATCTTACAGTCCAGTACCTTAAAAAGTACAGTGATACCAGCTATATCACCTCTGCTTTTACACTTGCTTCTGGACGTCCTGGGCTTGAAATAAAGATACTGTACTACTACACTCTATACAGCACTGTACAGTAAAGTACATAAAATCACAACCACTTGTAGAGGATGCAAACATGTGACAATGTATGCCAGACAGGTGAACCAGCTTACGTGATTGGACACGCAAACTCATGTTCACATCTTTGAAAGTTCACAACTTGAATGTTCATATGTAGTGGGATTACTGTATTTTTCTTCCAGGAATTTTACAGCCTCAGGTCTTACATTTACATCTTTAACCCATTTGAGGTTGTTTTTTTTCTTTTTCTTTTCTTTTTTTTGGTATGGTGTAAGATAAGGATCCAATTTCATTCTTTTGTATATGGATATCCAGTTTTCATAACACCATTTTTTGAAAAGACTGTCCTTTCTCCATTGTGTATTCTTTGCACCCTTGTCAAAAATCAGTTGACTGAAGCTTCTCTGGTGGTGCAGTGGTTGAGAGTCCACCTGCCGATGCAGGGGACACAGTTTCATGCCCCGGTCCAGGAAGATCCCACATGCCGCGGAGTGGCTGGGCCGGTGAGCCATAGCCGCTGAGCCTGCACGTCCAGAGCCTGTGCTGCACAACGGGAGAGGCCACAGCAGTGAGAGGCCCGCGTACTGCAAAAAAAAAAAAAATCAGTTGACTGTATATATATGGGTTTATTTTATTTCTGAGCTTTCTCTTCCGTTCCATTGGTCTTCTGGGTATATACCCAAAAGAACTGAAATCAGGATCTCAAAGAGATATCTGCACTCCCATGTTCACTGCAGCATTATTCACAATAACCAAGACATGGAAACCACCCAAATATCCACTGACAGATGAATGGCTAAAGAAAATGTCATATATACCTTCAATGGGATATTATTTAGCCTTAAAAAAGGAAATCCTGCCATTTGTTACAACATGGATGAACCTGGAGGAATTTATGCTAAGTAAAATAAGTCAATCACAGAAAGACAAATACTGCATGATTCCACTTACATGAGGTACCTAAAGTAGTCAAACTCATAGAAGCAAAGAATAAAATGGCGGTTATTAGGGGCTACAAGGAGAAAAAAATGAGGAATTGTTCAATTGATAAAAGTTTTAGTTATTCAAGATGAATAGGTCCTAAAGATTTGTTGTACACATAGCATCTGCAGTTAACGATATTGTATTGTGCAGTTAAACATCTGTTAAGAGAGTAGATTTCATGCTAAGTGTTCTTACTACAAGAAAAGGGAGAACTAGGAACACAAGTAAATATTGGCAAGTGAGGGATATGTCTGTTACGTTGATTTGTGTAACATTAACATGGGTGTTTATATATGTCTGAATTTATCAAATTGTCCAGTTTCTATATCAATTATACTTCTTAAAAAGCTGTTATTTATTTATTTTTTGCTTGGAGTTTTAAAATTTCAACCTATAACACTAGTAGAAGCAGAGGGTGATGATGGACATATCAATGGGAGAAGGGTCATCGTAATCAAGTTAAGAGGAGGCTATAGTGGATTAAATCAGGCCCTAATGCAATGACTGTTGTTCTTATAAGAAGAGGGAAATTTTGACATACACACATACACACACATAGAATACCATGTGAAGACTCAGGCTGGAATTATGCTATTGAAGGTAAGGACACCAAGTATCACCAAAGAGAGACAGCAACCACCAGTTGTGTTACTTTGTGTCACTTTATACAGTAGCCACAAGAAACTCATCCATGGCTCTATCCAACTTCAAGGGGCTTGGATGGACCAATGCATGGAAGAGCTTAGCCACTATCTCCAATGTAACCCTTCTGTTGTCCCCTGGGGCTACCCATGTGATTCTGCTATTCTTCCTCTTCCTAGACTGGCTGTGGTTCATTAGAACTTCCCTTCACTTTCATGAGTGCACGTCTGTGCAGCTTGGATGTATGTTCTAGGGTTCAGACCAGTGATAGCAGCAAATGCAGCTCATCCCCATAGAGAGAGAGGAGAGCATCACCAGGGCACCATGGAAACTGCAGAGTCAAATTAAACATGAATCCCAGGCTTATCCTACACTGCACACGTGCACGTGCACATACTCATGCACCACTACCAACTGCACCACAGAGTTCAACTGCATAATCATAGGACATGGACATCATGTGGGTTCATAGCCCCCATGGGCCAGGTTCAGCAAGCATGTCATGGGCTAGTGTCTTGGCCCTAGGGCTACAGCCAACAGGTTGTCTGCAACTTTGGGCTTTGGGTTTGCTGGGTCCACACTATGCCATCCATTGCTGCAGCAAACTGTTTTGAATTGATGACTGGTATAAAGGCTTTTATGATGGCAATTCACGCTTCATCTCTTGCCATAAAATAATTATTAGAGAAATGCACTGTTAACAATTTAACATTTAATAAATAGGAAGTATTTTTCAGGAAACTGAAGCCCATTATGGAAATCATAATTTGTGCTTGGTGCCAGGAAAATGTATTCTCAATTTCACTGTACCCTGTGCCCAGCTACGAAACCTGAAACTTCCTCTGCATTATATATTCTCATTAGGATAGATTAACAAATCTAGTGTAAACAGTCCTGCACAGCATGCACCATTTTATATGAAGACACCAAAACATGTCAGCCTTTCTTACAGGGATGGCAGAATCAAAATTGCCCCTCATTTTTATGAGGCAACTATAAATGCTGAAATAGAGATTATCATACATTCAGAATGATCCTGCCTGTGTACCTCCCCCGCCAATTTATGCATTCTGCAGTCCCTGGTGCAGCAAGCCTCTTATCTTCTTCTGAACTTTTCAGAAAATACCAGTATTTGAATCTTGAAATTAAATTGCATGTAAGCAATACCACAAAGATCTTTTCCAGTGCACTTATGACTTTCATTTATGATAATCTGTGCCGCTCTATCATCTATTCTGGAATTCAGACTTAATAAGACATCGTACTTCAACAGTACAAAGGCAGCAGCCTCATTCATCTCATAGTTAAAGCAGTAATAAAAAGACATCAGGTGACACAAATACCAATAATTCAATATATTCGAATTAGAGGTGAGGAATGAGTCAGCTGTTTATTTTGCTGATTAAAGAAAGAGCTTTTTCCTAGTCAGACTGGTATTCAGATACCAGATCATCAGTGGGGGAAAAAAGTGAATTAAATGTTTAAATGTATCATTGCACCTCCAATGAAATTCTCAGATCAAGTCACAGACACTCTATATTAATAAAAGATCTAAAGCTGATGGAATTTTCTTGCCTATCTTCCAGAGCAAATTTGGAGAAATGAAAGAAAAAATATCAAAAGCAATGATTCCCTATAAAGTAAATAGTTATTTTATATTTCTTCACAGTTTAGAGATAAAGGGGGTAGAGTGATAGATAATGGAGGAAGTTTAATTTGTTTAATTCTATACACACAGCATTTCTGTACCTTGATATTATAGTGGAAATGCCACTTCATATGTTGAACTCCCTTAAAAATGTGAAATTGAGGACTAGGTGTTTTGTACATTCTTGCTAATGTCTACATGAGTTAAACCAATCCATACACTACTTCCTACCATGGTTGAGACTGTGAAATAGTCCCCAGGGGGTTGCAAAAAGCAACAATAGAAAGTAAGCAGTAAACTAAGCATGGAAATAGGAGGGGTCTGGGCCAAAGGGATGGACCAGCTGGCGGAGGCTGAGATAAGACCTGTCACTTCTTGGTTTAAGGAAGACCTTGAATTTGTCCATGTATCTACCACCACCTTCCTGTCTTGCCCATAGTCTAAGTTGAAACTATGACTCTAAGCAAATGTGTGCAGAGGGCACTTCGTCTTGTTCATGTTGACCAAAACTGAGTTTTTAATCCAGGGCTCAGATAGGATAGAGATCTGTTCTCCTCACCAATGAGAAGTGGCTGAGGAAGCCTGGGGAAGGGTCTCTAACCTACTGCCAAAAGTCCATCTGAGTAGTGTGTATTGGGGAGCAACACGATTCTGTGGGACTACAAAAGCAGGACAGCCACTGACAAAAGGAAATATAGGGAAGGAAGTTTCAGCTGACCACAAAGAAAATGCTGCCTTGCACTTAGAGCTGCTGCAAATACTGTGGGCTTTGGAGGGAGGGATTGGGTTCTCTGGCACCGGGAGAGTGATAGAGTTTCCATGTTTGGTGTGACGTTTCAAGATCTAGTGTTCCAGGGGGAGAACTTCTGCATACTGATAAGCACCATGGGGGTGGCTAGGAATCCCAGGATGTCTTGAATCAGACACTGGCTTATGACGTTGTACCAAGAAATGGAACAGGAATACCCACGGGTAATGCATGGTGTCTCCTAGGTGAAAGAAAGAGAGATTTGACCTCAACATTTGGCTCTATCCCCATTTGTGTCACAACCACACAGACTTCTAATAGCAGGCCCTTCTGGAGGATGGGCAGTGAAATCTGCCTGGTGGCTTAAAGGACGCTGGATGGCTGAGCTGGAATCCCCCCGAGCTGATTTAGATGGAATGGAAACTACAGAGAAGCATGGAAAGAACACCAGCCTTGGAGTTAGCCAGACCAGAGTTGCGATCCCCACGCTAGTTACGCTCATCAGATGGGAGGCCTTAGGAAAGTCACTCAACCTCTCTAAGCCTCCATCCCTCATTTATAAGGGTGAAGATGACACCTCCCCAATGGAGCTGTTATAAATATTAAACATCCCTGGCACAGGGGAGGCACTCAGTAAATCACAGTTATTAACTGAGAATGCTGTACATTGGAGGTAATTGAAATCTTTGCCCAGAGAAAGCTTCCCCAACACTTTGTAGGTGTCACTTGGTTTGACATCAGCCTCTCAGGCCAATCACAGGAGAAACCACTCACCACCCACAGTGAGAAGACTCCCCAGAGATGATGTGGATTTCACAATAATCTTTCTTCAAAGCCCTGCTGACCAGCCGTACCCAAGAACACTTGAAAACTCTGCCGTGATCCAGCCAGAGCACTCAGCCAACATTCTAATTTTTCCAGCAACTTCAGGAAAAGATTAAAAAAAGAAATCCAGCTGCCCAATTCAGTCCTCACCTGTGTGTACATCCATCTTATATAATTAGTCAAAGCCTTGGTCAGCTCTATGCAAAGAGTCACAAATACGCATCTATATGCGATTCAAGGGGACGCTTCTCCAGTAATCTTGAAGCATCCATTATAACTTTGCTCAATTACATACCTTTTCCCTTGTGTACATTTTTTAATTAATAAACTTTATTGTCGAGAGCAGTTCTAAGTTCACGGCAAAATTGTGTGAAAAGTGCAGAGAGTTCGCATACACCCCTGCCTCTGCATGTGCATAACCTCCTCACTATCAACGTCCCCCACTGGAGTGGTGTGTTTGTGACAGCGATGGACCTACGATGACTCATCATTATCACCCAGAGTCATGCTGTACATTCCACGGGGTTGGACAAATATGTAATGATGTGTATCCACCATTACAGTGTCATACAGAGTAGTGTCACTGCCCTAAAAATCCTCTGTGCTCTGCCTAGTCATCCCTCTCCGCTCCTAACATCTGGCAACAACTGACCCTTTCACTGTCTCCATAGTTCTGCTTTTTCCAGGATGTCATATAGGTGGAATTGTAGAGTATGTAGCTTTTTCAGATTGACTTCTTTTACATAGTAATATGCATTTAAGGTTCCTCTGTGTCTTTTTATGACTTAATAGCTCATTTGCTTTTCACAGTGAATAATATTCTGTTGTCTGAATATGTTACAGTTTATTTACCCATTCACCTACTGAAGAGCATCTTCATTGCTTCCAGATTTTGGCAATTATGAATAAAATTGTTATAAACATTTGTTTGCATGTTTTTGTGTGGACATAAACTCACAGCTTCTTTGAGTGCATACCAAAGACCTCGACTGCTGGAATGTATGGTAAGAGTGTGTTTTTTAAGAAACTGCCAAGCTGCCTTTCAAAGTGGCAGCACCACTTTGCATTCCCACCAACAATAAATGAGAGTTCCTGTTGCTCCACATCCTTGTCAGCACTTGGTGGTATCAGTGTTCTGGATTGGGCCATTTTAATAGGTGTGTAATCATTTCTCAATGTTGTTTCAGTTTACAATTCCCTGTTGATATATGATGTGGAGCATCTTTTCACACGTTTATTACCCATCTGTATTTCTTTTATGATGAGGTGTCTATTTAGGTCTTTTGCCCATTTTTAAGTCAGTCTGCCCATTTCCTTGTTGTTGAATTTTAAGCACTCTTTGTATATTTTGGATGGTCTTTTATCAGATAGGTTTTTCACAAATATTTTCTTCCAGTGTATGGCTTATCTTCCCTTTTTTATGAAAGTTTCTTTTGTAGAAATGAGGTTTTAAACTTCATCAGCCCTCCCCTTCAAGCAATACTGACCCATTAGAAATTTTTGAATATGGTTTTGGTTTTTCCTCTCCTATAACCTTGACCAACTGAGGGTTTTGACTGTGACATTCACTGTCAAAGATGCTCCTTCCCCTTATAGCCAGAGACGCTCATGGAGATGCCACCAAGATTGGCAATGTCCCCCTGTGACCTGCAGATACACATTAATAAAGGCTGCCTGTAGATGCCCTGCTGAGACCCAGCCCACATTCATCTGGATTTGGAGGGCCTCATGTCCTAATGGGAATGAGGCCTCCAGCTGTTAGATCACATCAGATGGAGAGAAAGAATTGTAGCGTGTCACTACCAGTGCAGAAACTAGGTGATTATGCCTGTCCTCTAAATGACAGCATTGATTAAATAGTAATTAATTCCTCAACAGGCTGAATTAAATAATCTAGTGAGCTTCAGGTAATGCAATTACAATAGTTATTTAACACTTAATGAAATACTCTTGTAAGTACCAGTATGAAAAGTCTACCCTCTATCTTGAAGCAGCCCCATTATTATGGAATGACTTTCCTACCAGGACCTAAGGATCCAGTTGGCAATCTATGGTAACCTTATGGGACAAAATAATTAGGTTAAAAGGTGCCCAGTTTCTCATCCTCTAGCTGAGACTGGCCATGCCCCCCAGCAGTGGGACCAACCAGCACTTGAATTTGCCTGTGGCTGGTGTCCAGTTTTTCCTTCTGCAACTATCTGAAGAATCGGTACCAGCAGTGCCTCTGAAGACGTCTTCTTCATAGATAGCATCTGCCCTCAGATTTCTTCATCCTGAAATGTCCTCACAGGAAGGTAAAAACATGTTCATAAGACCAGGTGTGTCCATACTATTCAGAAAATTATTAATTTATATGTTGACTGGAACTCAGGTGTTTAATCACATTCCCTTGTGACCCAGTGTTATTAAACAAATGGATTGGGCAAGGCCATATTACGGTAATATCACCTGTTACTAAAAATAATCCTATATTCTTTCTACGTCCATGGAAGATTTGATGTTAATGACATCAAAATGCAACCGCTGAGGAGTGTTGGCACTTCCTGGGTAATTTTTTGAGAGTTTGGTACTTTTGTTTCTGGGTTTTAGCCTTAAGAGAAACAAGCTTCCCTTCTCCACCCCCAGCGCAAAGTTATGCTGACCGGGAATCATAGAACTCATTGACAGTGCAGTTTTTAACCTCCTGGTCTTATCATGAATGTTTACTATTTGGTTGGGAGCTGGCACAGGGCAGCTGCCTCTCGCTTCTCTCCCTGCTGCCGGAATCCATTGTTAGGAGAGTGTTGCCATGGCAACAGAGGGCCACCGAAGGCAAAGAAACTGACAGTCACCCAGACAAAGCGTGAATCTGTGGGCTAATCAAAAGGTCCTGTGCTCAGGGTCACCTTGTAAATCAGAAATGTTTGTCAGAAACTCGTGCTCACAAAGGGCTCTGCAGAGAAGCCCTAGGAGCTCCCGGCCACGCCTCAATGCCGGTTGTTTCCAAAGTTCAGTCCACCGTTCCCTGGGTGAGGAGCCCACAGGTCATCCTAATTCATTGGCTGGGCCAGATCAGGAAGTGATTGGGATCTATTTTTTGCCAATAGGTGCATAAAACATCAAACCAGAGTGATTGATTAAAAGCAGGCTGCTTTCCTCAGATTCTGATTTAGATCTGATGTTATTTGTAATTAAAATTGGTTTCAAAAGCTTATGAGCTGAAGGTGGTATGTGGGGACCGTGGGCAATTTAAGCCTTGCTTTCAGGGTCTGGAAATATGGTAGACTACCATCAGTCTAATCAAGGCTGGAACAAGCTCTCTCCCTGGACCTTGATTAGTAGGTGCTCCTTCAGTGGGTTCTTGGGACAAGCTGACTCTGAGCATCTCTAAGATACCAAATAGCTTCAAGAATATGGAGTCAGGATCTTGCCCCAAAACAACCCATAGCTGCTCATTGACACTTCAGATCTCCCTTATCCAGCTCCCACAGACCTCTGCAGCCATACCTCACACTGTGTCGCATAAGGGCAGTCATTTCCAGATAAATAGCTTCACTACAAACACAGAAGAGACTGGGTTCCTACTCTGACCCTTTAGAGATCAGTGGATGCTAAGTAGGAACAGAGAGTGAAATTTCCAGAGAAACCAAGGAAGCCACAAGGAGGGGCCAGAATTTTACACAAGAGCCCAAAACCTAGAAAGAAAAATCCCACAGTCAGACTCTGAAGATCAAAACCTTCACTGAAACATTATGGGGTCCCTGAAAGACTGAAGCCATGAACTCCTGACCTACCCACCTCTGTTAGCATCCTAGTCTTATAACCTCCCTTCAGACACTGGACAAAGTAGTCCCAACATCTCAAGTCATCCAGGAAGTATTTTGTGGAGCTTGAGATCCCCAAAGATGGCCTCATCCACTTCCTCCTCTTCTTCCAAATGGCCAAGGCTCCTTTCTGACAGACAGAAAAGACTGCAAGTTGGTTCTGGATTCAGACTTGTGTGTCCAACTCGGCTCACCCCTGGTCTCCATGTGACCTGGAGTGAGTTGCCTTATGTGTCTGCTCCCCTTTTTCATCAGACTATGAAGGGGCAACAACAGTACTTCCTTCCCAAAGTTACTGTGATAATTAAATAATGGAATCTTTGTAAATGTTTAGAAAGATGCCTGGAGTATGGTAAGCCCTCGGTAAACATCAGTATGTGTCATGGGTTGAGTTGTGTCTCCCAATAAGATACATTGGAGACTCAACCCCCAGTAACTCAGAATGTGACCTTATTTGGAAATAGGGTCTTTATGGAGTAGTCAAGTTAAGATGAAGTCGTTAGGGTGGGCCTCGAACCAATATGACAGGTGTCCTTTTAAAAAGAGGAAATATGGACACAGGGGCAGACACATATAGAGGGGAGGGGATGTGAAGACACAGGGAGAGCACCACGTGAAGATAGAGGAGTGAAGGGATGCACCTACAAGCCAAGGAAGGCCAAAGATTGCCAACAAACCACCGGAAGCTGAGAGCAGGCAAGCAAGATTCCCCAACAGGTTTCCAAAGGTCATGTCACGCTGGCACCTTGATTTTAAACTTCTAGCCTCCAGACCTATGAGATGATACATTTCTGTTGTTGAAGCCACCCAGTTTGTGGTACTTTGCAGTGGAAGTATTAGGAACTAATACAGCACGTTCATTAGAGTATATGTAAATAAGCTCTAATCCAAGAAAACCAAAAATGCAGGACCTTTATTTTTTTTCTAATTTTTATTTTTATTGGAGTAGAGTTGATTTACAATGTTGTGCTAGTTTCAAGTGTACAGAAAAGTGATTTAGTTATACATATATGTATATCTAGTCTTTTTCAGATTATTTTCCCATACAGGTTATTACAGAGTATTGAGTAGAGTTCCCTGTGCTATACAGTAGGACCTTGTTGATTATCTGTTTTATATATAGCAGTGTGTATATGTCAGTCCCAACCTCCTAATTTATCCCTCCATACCCCCCTTTCCCCTTTGGTAACCATAAATTTGTTTTTTAAATCTATGAGTCTGTTTCTGTTTTGTAAATAAGTTCTTTCATATCACTTTTTAGGTTCCACATATAAGCGATATCATATGGTGTTTGTCTTTCTCTGTCTGCTTTACTTCACTTACTATGATCATCTCTAGATCCATCCAGAAAATGCAGTACCTTTAAAAATAAGTTTCTCATCAACCTGTCAGATGGTGTTCAGTCCTGGGCAGGTAGAACCCCTCTGCTCCATGAGCTCATGCAGGAACCCTGGTTCTTTCTGTCTTGTTGCTCCACCACCTGCATCCCACTCTGTTGGAAGGGGCAGGAGAGAGTCTGGGACACGTAATGTTGGGGCTTCAGAGCTCAGGACATGACCTGGAGGTGAGGCATCACCCACTTCCCATCAGCACGGGCTGAGTCACATGGCCACACCTGCCTGCATGGGTGGGGGAAGGGGATGGAGCCACGAGAGCTCCTTGTTGAGATTTTTTTTTAAATAAATTTATTTATTTTATTTATTTATTTTTGGCTGCATTGGGTCTTTGTTGCTGTGTGCGGGCTTTCTCTAGTTACAGCGAGTGGGGACTACTCTTTGTTGTGGTGCGCGGGCTTCTCATGGTGGTAACTTCTCTTGTTGCGGAGCATGGGCTCTAGGCACGTGGGCTTCAGTAGTTGTGGCCTGCAGGCTCTAGAGCGCAGTCTCAGTAGTTGTGGCACATGGGCTTAGTGGCTCCACGG
The DNA here is from genome assembly GCF_964270905.1 of Leucopleurus acutus. Taxonomy (NCBI): domain Eukaryota; kingdom Metazoa; phylum Chordata; class Mammalia; order Artiodactyla; family Delphinidae; genus Leucopleurus; species Leucopleurus acutus. The sequence goes on along the minus strand of NC_139145.1, from coordinate 171,264,858 downwards.
CATGTGGGACCTTCCCGGACCGGGGTTCGAACCCATGTCCCCTGCATTGGCAGGCGGATTCTTAACCACTGTGCCACCAGGGAAGCCCCCTTGTTGAGATTTATTATTATTATTATTACTATTATTATTCAGTGAATAGGAAACCCCATACTACATTTGATGAGAAAACAGTGTAGGGAATTCGTCCATGTCAAAACCGAGAGCATAGGCATATACCACGTAATGGTTAAAGTTTGACAGAATTAGCCCCTTTAGAGGAAAGACCCTCCCCAAAATAGCTGGGCAGGATCTCCCAAGAGACAGTCACAGGGGATGCTCCCAACTGAGCAGGATTATAGCTTCCCTGAATTTCAGGGCTCTCTGTGAGAGAACTGGGCCTCCCAGTGACCAGTTTAATTGCTCTCTGCAGCTAAATTGTCATTTCTTTAGCTGCAACAAGGTTTGGGTCATCTATCTGTCTGGTGGTTTTATTAGTATCTATTTTTACTCATAACTAAGAGATAAATAGGCAAGGGTTTCACGCTTGATGTAAACCTCTTTGTTAAAAAGGCTCATTCATCACTAACTGCCTTAGAAATTATAGCCAAACCATGCACCTCCTGAAACAATCTGAGGCATTAAGGTGCAACTGTTTATCAATTAATTTAAACTCCAGTGAGAGTTTTGCAGACACAGGCACTTTAGGATTTGGTCTAATGGATTGAATTTAGACTACTCTACAAATGAATTCTGAGATCAGGGTTATGTACATTCAGAAGCTGAGACTTTGTAAAGTTTTTTCTTGGAGGAATGAAAGAATATATTATCATCTGAATTCCTTATGTGTTTCCCAGAAGAAATCAGCAGTCAGTTTCTTCTCCTGTAAAATTAATCCAGAAAGTAAATGAACATAATATAAGAAATAATTCTGTTGAGGCACATAGGTATTTTAATGCCAACAATATCCAACAAAGTTTTGGCCCTGTGATTCTGAACCCCTTTGAAAAAGATGTCAAATCTTATCAAACTGAATTTGAAAGGGACTATAAAGGATTTCCAGGAATCTCTTGTGAGGATCAAAATGAAGGTTTATAGCAATAGAAATGAATTTGATTTCTAAAGTGACTTTTGATAACATTGTGTTAATAATCTTGAGGGAGAATCTTCTCAGGATGAGTATTAGGTCGTGGGGTATACAAGCAGTGAAGTAATGTTGAAGTAGGGAATGTGCAAATTAAAGATAGCATCAATTGTCTTAAATTGATAAGAGACAAGACCACAGGAACAGTCTCCAAAATATATGGCAGAAAATCAAGCCGGATTTAATTTGATGAATGTCACCCAGCCACATGGTGATGTAAATACCTTATTCCCAAGATTCTATTGGTGAATTTGTAGCCAAAGAAAAGAGGTAGATGATTCTACAGAAGAAGGATGGGGCGGGGAAAATGTGAAATGCCTGAATTCATTCTCCTCAAAATGGTAAGAAATAGTGACATGGAAATAGGGTTTAGGTCAAGACTGGAAATTAGCAGAAATACTGGATCTAATCTGAATTTGTATATAACAACCCTCAGCCCAGAAGCTGCACAAGGCCTTGGACACCCAGGCCAAGAGCAGGGCTAGTGACGAAACCTCCCCACCTCAGTGGCCTTGGGCTGCTGGACAGCACACGGCAGACCCAGAGACAGAGGGAGCGGGCTTCACCCAGAGGCGATCAGAGACCACCCAGCCCAGAGACGCACAGCTGCAGTCTCCTCAAGCCCTGGAGGGTCTGCCTCCTGCACTCCAGGTCTGCCCAAGTCAAAGGCAACACCTCAGAGCAGATAAAGGTGACGCCAGCAACTATGATCCCAAGTTTTGGTACCTTCTTCTTCCTTCGGTTGTCCCTCTGTGTCCTCAGCTGCCTCAAATCTCAATCCTTCATCTTCAGCAGCAGACTCCATGTCAAACATGATGCTCCCCTCCCCAAACCTGCTGCCCCTCCAGCCTCCCCTACCTTTGTGCACTGGAGCATCATAGTCCTAGTTGCTCAGACAAAATATCTAAGAATCATTCCTGACTTCTATCTTTTTCTCACACATCCCACATCCAACACTTCAGCAAATGCTATTGACTCCACCTGCAGAACATAACCCAAAGCTGTCCTCTTCTCACAGTCACTACCCTTGCCAGGAGTCCCAACCCACAACAACTCTCACTTGGATTATCAAAATAGCATCCTATCCAGTCTCTCTGCTTCTCCTGGCATCCCTCCAACCGGCTCACCTCATAGCAGTCAGAGTAATCTTTAAGAAACACAGATTAGATCATGTCAATTTCCTTCTCAGACCCCCATTCACAGAAGTTCTGGGTCTGATGGAGCTGGTAACTAAAAAATTAATATGGTGACAGTAGTGTGATTCAGACTCTGTAGGCAACCGTATGCTTGCCAGTGGTATCCCCCAAAGACCCCCAACTGTACCTTTCAGGTACAGACCTCCCCACAGAGCTCCAGACCCTCATATCTGAGGGCTTGCTTATTATCTTCATCAGCTTTTTGAGCACAATCTCCAGCTCAACACACCAGACACTGAATTCATCATCTCCGCCCACACACTTCCCATCACAAACCTGGTCCCAAATGGTCTGCTCCTCAATGAATGGCACCAGCTGCACACGTCACAGCCTCAGTGTGATCCCTAGCATCTGCCTCTCCTCCCCCAGTGTCGACTAGGCAACAACTCCTGCCTGTCTCACCTCCTAAGTATCTCTTAAACCAGCCCACTTCTCGCTATTGCCACCCTCCCCCAGTGGTCAGTGCGAGCCTTACCTGTCACCTAATTGGTCTTCCTGAGTCCACTGTGGCCTCCCAGGCTGATCTATTTCCAGACAAGTGGCCCTTCCCCTCTTCCCTGGGAATCCCAGTTCTGTGCTGCACATCCTCAACTCAGTGCCTTCTGTCTCTTCAAAGAATGTCTCTAATACATTCTTCAATGTGATGATTTGATTAATGACTGTCGACTCAACAAAGCGTGAGCTCCAAGATGGCAGGGACAAATCCGTATTTGCCCATCATTGTATCCAAGAGCCCAGAGCAGTGTCTCTCGCATTGACCTATTTTTGAGTGAATTTAAACTTGATGGCAACATATTTTCATGGAGAATCAAAAGTCTGAATCCAAGCACTCCTGCAGACCCGGGGGGAGTGTGGTAGTATGGTAGGGTAGTGTGGTAGTGTGGTAGGGTAGTGTGATAGGGTAGTGTGGTAGGGTAGTGTGGTAGTGTGATAGGGTAGTGTGGTAGGGTAGTGTGGTAGTGTGGTAGGGTAGTGTGATAGGGTAGTGTGGTAGGGTAGTGTGATAGGGTAGTGTGATAGGGTAGTGTGGTAGTGTGGTAGGGTAGTGTGGTAGTGTGGTAGGGTAGTGTGATAGGGTAGTGTGGTAGGGTAGTGTGGTAGTGTGGTAGGGTAGTGTGGTAGTGTGGTAGGGTAGTGTGATAGGGTAGTGTGGTAGTGTGGTAGGGTAGTGTGGTAGTGTGGTAGGGTAGTGTGATAGGGTAGTGTGGTAGGGTAGTGTGATAGGGTAGTGTGATAGGGTAGTGTGGTAGTGTGGTAGGGTAGTGTGGTAGTGTGGTAGGGTAGTGTGATAGGGTAGTGTGGTAGGGTAGTGTGGTAGTGTGGTAGGGTAGTGTGATAAGGTAGTGTGGTAGGGTAGTGTGATAGGGTAGTGTGATAGGGTAGTGTGGTAGTGTGGTAGGGTAGTGTGGTAGTGTGGTAGGGTAGTATGATAGGGTAGTGTGATAGGGTAGTGTGGTAGTGTGGTAGGGTAGTGTGATACGGTAGTGTGGTAGGGTAGTGTGATAGGGTAGTGTGGTAGGGTAGTGTGATAGGATAGTGTGGTAGGGTAGTGTGGTAGTGTGGTAGGGTAGTATGGTAGGGTAGTGTGGTAGTGTAGTAGGGTAGTGTGATAGGGTAGTGTGGTAGGGTAGTGTGGTAGTGTGGTAGGGTAGTGTGATAGGGTAGTGTGGTAGGGTAATGTGGTAGTGTGGTAGGGTAGATGTTCAGCTGCAAGTAAACCTTCTCTTTACGAGCAGGAGCTTTGGGTTCTGACATCAATAGCATCTGACAGAATCCCCTGCTACACTTATGTAGATGGCCAGAATCAATTAAAATAATAGTATGAAAATTATTACTAATATTATTTCGGAACTTCAGAGTGTCCAGGGCATTATACACACATTACCAAATACTGCAAAGACATCTGAGGGAAATCTCAGACAGCAAGCAGAGTCGATACAGCTCTATTCCCTAACCTATTTGCAGTCTTGGTTGGACAAGTGGTGGGAATAGCCCAAGGAATGCACCGAGTTGACACGTACTCATCACACCCCCTCAGACAAGCAGAGAGTGAACTGAAAGAGCTACCCTCCAAAGATGGATTAGAACAGGTCCAGAGAACGACAAAAGCTTCTCCTTGACACATTCTCACCTGCCTTGTGTTCTGTATTATCCCAGATGTCACTTTCAGGACCCTCCTTACATCCTTGTGTGAATCCTGATCACCGCCCCTTATAAACAGCCCCTGGGTAGAACATACATTACAGATGCATGTGCTTCATGTCTGTGAGGGGGCAACACCCCTAGGGATCATCCACCTCCAAGCAACACGTAACGTGATGTGCGTGGGAAATGACTCTGTATCCTGAACAGCCCTCACACACACACTGAGACATAAACAGGAGGACTGACAGTGAGCATTCCCAGCAAAGCTGGGCATGGTCCACATCCCACCTGAAAGCTCCCCTCCTCACAAGAGAGCTGTCCGTCTTACTCTCTCATAGAAAAGTGGAAAGAGCTCTGAAATGCATCCTGCGTGTCTGATTTTAGACTTAGAGGGCTACAAGTTAGCCTTGCTGAAATCCAAATTGCATCTGCTTGCCTCATCATTTTATTTGAGCTGTTTTATTTTGTCTCTTTTTTGATCCCCAGTGAAGCAGTGTTGGTTTCATGTAGCAGATGCTCAAGGTTTTCATAGGAAATAGTCTTACATATGCACACACACACATCAGACACACACTCTATAGTTATGGAATATAATACAAATCTAACCCTGCCTTGTAAAATACTCAAGACATTGCTCTACTTAGAGAAAGGTCAAAAGCAGCAAAGAGTGAAGGGGAGTCTGGGCAGGGAACGTCTTTGTCAGCAGATTCCAAGTTACTCCCCCACAGACTCACGATCAAGGATTCTTAATCTCCAGGGTGTCTCTGAATTGCTTGGAGAGCTTGTTAAAAATTTAGATTCCTGGCTCCCACCCCAGGAGGTCTTGATTTAGCAGGTCTTGAGCATGGCTGTAAATCTGATTTTCACCAGCAACTTGCTTGATTCAGAACCTGTTTGTCCAAGGAGCAAACTGGGCTGTGACACTGAACCTGTCATTCTCCTCCCCAGAGCCCTTCCATCATCTCTCAAGAAGGGGCTCTGGCCCTGCCCCAGGTGTGTCTCAGGTTCCCCTCACAGGGGCCCTCTCATCTCCTGGCCCTTCAGCTCACTGCCCAAACCCTCTCTCTCTCGAAGCTGCCTCCACCCTCCTGGGAAACTGTGTTGCAATCTGCTCACTGCGTCCCTTACTTGTGGGACATTCTCCAGCCTCTAGAATGGCCTCACCAAATCATTCGCCTGTCACTGCATCACAGCCCTTCCTCAGCCCCACCGTGGTGGCTTGTTCCAGGTACCATGCTGAATCCTGTGATTCCTCCTGGGGAATCACCGAGCTAGGAGTGGTCTTGGCGACCCCCGAAGTAGATACAAACAAAATGATAGCATTTAATAACATGCAAAACAAGATTATTTACTGCTGATGGAGACACATATGACATCAAAATATAAAAACATGCCCAGTAGTGATAAGTGAGTGGATGAGGTAGGAAAGTTCATATGACTCAACTGTAATATTTTATACCTTTAAAGGAAAGAAGCAAATATGAAGTGTTAAGATTTGACATAGCTGCATCATAGTTTATGGTGATGTCATATTGTTCTCTATATTTTTCAAACTGCTTCAAATATTTTTGTAATGAAAAACATTGAAAAGGAATGAAATAAAAGTATAAGGAAGGTACCACTGAAGAAATTTAGATTCAACTGTAGCTTACCTTTCTCTGTTTTTTATTACAGAGCTTTCCTACAGCATGGCAAACAGCCCAAGCGGGGAAGACCAGAGATTGGAATTCCAGGAAGTATCCCCATAAACCTGATGTCCAGTTCTTTCCTGAGTGGGGATTTTATGGGGAGAGAAGCACCTTTCATACCTAAAGATGGTTGGAGGCAAGGCAAGGAGATCCAGGGGAAGGGAAGATTGTCCATTATAGACACCCGTCATGTAAAAAATTGCACTGGGGTGTGAGTGGCCCTCACATATGAGAGAGTGATTCTCTTTTCCCTTGAAAGGATTCCCAAGGAGAAATGATACAGGATGGAAATTGGGTTTGGGAAAACTGGAATTGTGATAATGATAATGATGGGAAAACTGGAACTGTGATAATGATAATGATGTATTATAATTTCTCAACACTTTACTCAACCACAAGGTGCTGTGCACGTGGAATACAGAGAAACTAAATTATCATCTTTGTCTTCTAAGAGCTTACAGTCTATCAGAGGAGCTGTAGGTGGACAGATTCAAAGGCACTTGCATTTGTGCATGGGAGGGTAGTGATGATGGCCTTATGCCTGCCTTGGTCACTCATTTCCCCACTGTGTCCCTTAGAGCTGGGACACCTTATGCCATCAACAGGCATTTGCTGAACTGAACTGAAACACTTAATTCTGTTGATAATAATCATCATATGTCACTGTACGAAATCCATCTCTTTATCGGCCAAATATTAGTTCCAAAACCCCTGTATATTTCCCACCTGCCTACACAGGAACCCTGGACATACCCCCAAGAAGAATTATCCCACTCTGCGTCCCAAGCATGCTGGAAATTTCTTGAAATCAGAGACCGGGTCTTGGGGGAGGTGGATGCGGTCACCATGGAAACACAGCGCTCTACTGTTCTGCTGCAGGGAGCAATTTGGACTGCCAGGTCCAGCTGCTGGCCTCTGGGTCCCCTGCTGTGTTCACACCAAGGCCACAATTCCCAGATGCTCCCAGCCTCTACCTGGGCACGGTGGGCATTGGTGCCTGCCTGTTCCTGCTGAGGCGGAAACTCCTCCAATGAGCAGCTTTGGCTAGAACACACCTCATCCCCCAGCTGAACCCTTCTCATATTGCACTATAGAATGAAGCTTTTCTACTCAGCCCTTCCCTCCCCCTTCTTGCTCACAAGTGTCAGACCTGCCTTGCAGTCTGAAAGCTCTCCCAGTCTCCTCATGCCCCCTTCTTTTCTCCTTCACAGGAATTTCCCTGATAACCTCTCACAGGTCTAATCCTACCCTGATGTCTGCTTCTCAAGGACCAAAAGTGACATAGTTTTATTTCCAACACTAGCAAAAGACAAAAATATTAAAAGAGCTAAATAGTTATTTTTCAATGAATGTAAATAATATATTGAGAAAAAATAATGTTGATGAAAATTGAGAAGTTCTCTACAAGGAAAATGCAAACTATTCACTGGTATCTATAATTGAAAAACCACTTTAATCTAAAATAAGTTTTACGATCAGTGCAGTGTTTGTAAATTAATTTTTGTCAGTATTTTAAAATTCATGAATGATTAGCAATCAATAAGAAATCACGCTTGATGAAATTACCAAAGAAATGTATACCCTGATTTCTGCTTCATTCATTTTGCCATTCTGGAGGCACTGGGGTCCTCTCTCAGCAGTAGCTGAAGACTACTCTGAGAAGGAGATGGGCCAGATCTTTGTCAGCCTGTGCTCATAGTGGCATTATCTGGGACCTACAGTTTTTCATGTTTGCAATTATCAGCATCTATGGGTTCCTAGTTTTCACCCTGATAGTCTTATGTGTGAATGTTCTAACCTCCAAACAATTGGAGAAAATAAGCATAGTAGATCCATCCAGAGTTGATAATGCCCCAGTGTTGCCTGAGGACAGGAATACCACCCTGCTCTCCAGGAAATAGGCAGTGAAGAACCAGTGGCAACAGGTTTGATGGGAGAAGCACACCTATTGGTGTGATCTGGATTTTGTGTTAACGTGGTTTACCAGCTACACACGATGCTAAGAAACAACAATACTACGTATGTTTGCTCTATAAACTTCAATGCCAGTGTCCAGAAGTCTTTTTTGAATCTAAGATTGTTCTCTTTATCCACCATATGTAAGAAATAACGTTTACCACCAAAAATATCTACTAAGCACTTGTTATGTGCTGATGTTAACTTTTTGAATTCTCACAGCAACCCAATGAGACAGGAATTATTATTATTGCCATTTTCAGATGAGAAACTAGAGACTCAGAGATGTTAAGTAATTTGCCCAAGGTCACACAGCAAAAAGAGCCAAGACAAGGTGTGAAACTGAGCAAACTACAGAGTCCCTTAACAACCCTTCTGAATTTCAACTTCATTTTTAAAAGGCCAATAACCTAAGATGATTTTTTAATTTAGCTTCGTAATTTCAAGAAGGAAAAAAAAATGACTTCTGGTATAATTCCAAATAAGATAATGTCACCATGGAGAAAAAAAGCTGTCAACACAACACACGCCCTTTTAAGCAAGTCAATGCCTTCACAATAATGTTCTCTTCCTTTGACAAAGAGATTTTTTTCTCTAAGCAGACAGCCTGCTGCTCAAAATTTATTAAAAACATGTTTAGTATTCTGCTCAAATCCTTCTTCCAGCTCCGAATGTGAAAATATTTTTATTGTTCTGAATGATGGCCAGATCAATGACCAAGCTGTGGTGGTCAAGGTTTACTTTCTTGAAAAACAATAAGTGATGTTCAGAAAGGGTAGAAAAGCTAATAATCTGTAAAATGTGATATAAGACGTGTAACATATAATATGTATGGCCATCAATCAACTCTCTATAACACAAATTTTAATTAGGGGAGGTGGTCATTTTCTTAAACATTTAAGGTATTTTAAAAAATTATTTGGCCATACAACTATCAGTCATGGCCTATTTGTTCACGATGCCGAGGGCTCTTGAGCCCTTTCTTCTACTTGCTCTCACTTGCCCCAGCTGGAGAGCAGTTCATAGACAAGACAGTGGGAGGGAGAGGAATGCATCTCTCAGAAGGCTCTGGCTTCAGTTAGCCTTGGATTTTATTTTATTTTTTTTAATTTAAGTCATCATGCTTTTGAGAATGATGCACCACAAGCATGCACAGCTCCTACAGCGTGTACAGCTGATGCATGTACAACATCAGCGTTTGCATTGATAAGGAAATGTTTGAATCTCCTTGTGGCAACCCCGCATTCTTGGTCCAGTGATCTGTCTGGACCCTGTGAGTAGAATCCTGGTAAGTCTCTTCAACTCTAAGTCAGTTCCCCATTCAATTAAATGGAACAACTGAATCCTGGGGTTTTAAAATAGACAACAGGTGTGAAGTGCCTAACAGAAAGTGTGGGAAAGGATTCGTGCTCGGAAGACCTTGGTTCCGCCAGTTAAAGACCTGATGGAAACGGTGATTCGGAAGGTGTGAATTGCGCGTTGGTGATGGGCTATTTTTGTTTCCTATTTCTGAGTTAGTTGGCACTACATATTTTTGACTTAAATGGGAGAAAAAGTGTCCACTGGTAATTATTTTGCTCTCAATGCTTTTGAAGAAGAGTATCTTGGTAAGTAAATTTATGTCTTTCTCAAATTATATCTATAAACAAAGGTGAGAATTTGATGGGAGAAGAAAGGACTCAACTACGCTAGTGATGGGTATGGTCCCCACACCAGCCCTGGGGGTATTTTCAATGATCCTAGATGGGGCGGTGCCCACATTTCTTGAGGACCATGCTCGGTGTTCAGGACTCACTGTGGAGATGGTAGAGAATCACTGAATCTGGTGCTGAAGAACATGAGTTTGAAAACACTCTTCTTTCACCAATGAAGAGGCCAAAATCCAGAGAAACCCAAAAAAATTGTTCAAGGTCATACCGCCATTCAGAAAGGAAAATACAAATCTCATGACCTCCATCCAGGGTTTTCCTACTAGATCCCACTAGTGGTTTATTGGGATGTCCTGTGCAGGTTGGAGCAGGAAATCCAAAACTGCTGTGTTATCCTGAGAGGTATTTTGTACTAATTTTAAATACATCCAATTGAAATAAGTAAAAGTCATGTTAGCCAACAAAGATATTTGTGTAAAATAGAATTATTCTGTTGTAAGTTCACTTAACTACGTATGAATTAGATACAGAAAAATGTACGCATTTTAACTCTACTGGCAAAATTTATATGAGACATTAAAGTTGAGTTCAAAGGCAGCATTCAAAATATAGTGTCAGAAAAAAAATATATAAAAGACATTGAAATAAACAATTTTTATTACTGTCTAGGGCACCTTTCTTTGTCTTTGAGGTTTTAGTGGTAGATGTGTAAGTGTAGATGACCAACAGTAATGAAAATTGTTCTTGTCCACATAAGGCACATTGTATCTGGTGGAAACGCACTTGATTTTTCTTCTGTGGATATGGATTAATTTTGTATCTATTTTTAAATGTATTTCTATATTTCTTTATTCTTGATGGTTTATACATGTGTGCATGTGTGTGTGTTTTAATTTTCCTTTGAACCAGTTATAACATCATAATGATTACCTTACTAATTAACGTGTTAAATAAAATCTTTGATGTGTAGTAATTTTGAGTCATTATCTTACCTAAAGTCATCATTTAATAGCACATACAAAAGACAATAGCCAGTTTTCATCCAAAAGGCTAGAATCCAAATTTTATCTCTAATTAATAAATGAAACCCTCTGTCCCCCAGAGCCTCTACAGCCTAAAGCTATTTCAGGTACGTGGATGCCCACCACCCAAACAACCACTGCAGCCTTCCACAAAAACAGGGGAGGGGACTATGGACCACAAGAGTATTTCTGCAACAGGTTGGAGGATCAGCATAGTTTTCAACATTCTAATTAGAGGAATCTAGAATTGAAACAGTCCACAGGGTAAGAAAACAAAACTCTGGGTGGAGTGAGGCAGAAGAGTCTGACCTTGGGCCCCACTAGCTGATGCCAGGGAAATCCAAGACCCTCCACTGGTTGACTTCCTGCCTTCTCCCCATCTTCTCCTTCATGCACAGCACAAAATGCCCTCTTCAACGCCAGAAACGAATCTCTTGCATGTGAAATGCTTTAGGAAATTGATAACAATATAATCGTGAGGTTGTAGGTGATTGTTGGACCTCTCGAGTCCTCATTTCCTCCATTTGTCCAAATAATCTCCACTAGAATGATCTCAAAGGTGTCTGTAACTCTACTTACAATTAATTCTAGGGTTATATGTAAACAGCCATGAGCACATATGCTTTATTTTGTTTTTTTAATTTGAAAAAAAATCTGATATGAACAAAGTTTAATCCAATTTCACTGCAGTGCAGGGATGAATTCTAACAAGTAGTTTAAAAATGTACCTCTGCATGGAAGCTACATGAAACAGTTATCAATCTGAAGTTCATTTCAGAGAATATGTTTAGTGGAAGTAGAAGGTTAAACTAGAATAAAAAAATTCAGAGGACAGAATACTACTTCTGATTGGCATTTCCACGGAGCTTCACATCACGCTGGGAGGCAGGCACAGTTCCTCTTTCATTCCTGTGTTTAAAGGTTGTAAATGTCACTCATTCAGATTGAGGTAACAGAAAGTTGACAGCAGAAGTTTCCTGAGAGCTGGCAGAGATGATGATTGTCTCAAACTGTGTTTATGTATCGTGTCAGTTCTGTGTTTAAACAATTAGGGAGTCATTTTGACCTCTCTTGGAATCTTACTGATAAGTTTTATTTAGAGTGTGAAAAGACTTTCTGGTTTTATCTTAGTCTCTTTGAATGTGACTGATTCACATGATACATGTGATATGAAGCATCCGATGGAAATCAGCCCACGTGAAAACAAAGCAGGGGAAGTAGGGCCCTCCTCATCTCACTAGGGAAGAAATTATATCTTTCTAGGAAAAATTAACATAAAGTTAGTAAACAACAAATTATTTACCAAGGTTTTTTTTTTAACATCTTTATTGGAGTATAATTGCTTTACAATGTTGTGCTAGTTTCTGCTGTATAACAAAGTGAATCAGCTATAGTATACGTATATCCCCATATCCCCTCCCTCTTGTGTCTCCCTCCCACTCTCCCTATCCCACCCCTCTAGGTGGTCACAAAGCACCGAACTGACCTCCCTGTGCTATGCGGCTGCTTCCCACCAGCTATCTATTTTACATTTAGTAGTGTGTATATGTCAGTGCTACTCTCACTTCGGCCCAGCTTACCCTTCCCCCTCCCCGTGTCCTCAAGTCTATTCTCTATGTCTGCGTCTTTATTCCTGTCCTGCCCTTAGGTTCTTCAGAACTTTTTTTTTTTTCCGATTCCATATATATGTGTTTTTCTCTTTCTACCAAGGTGTTTCTAAGATGAGTTCCGCTTCAATGGGCAGAGATGGGGGAAGAATTTTAGGGAGAAGATGTGAACTGAACAGAGTAAAAATGAAAGCAAACCCAGGGAAGCTGCTCTTTCTGGAAAGGCAGTGGTCTGAGCATCGGGGATGGGACGTGAAGGGTGGTTTGGAATCAGGATGGAGACGGCTGGATCCTGCCTGCTAGGATTGGAACCAAAGCAGGCCCAGGAGAAGTACTGAAGGGTTTTGATCAATAATCTGACGTGATTACTTGAGGTTGTCAGAGTGAAGAATTAATTGGAATGGCTTTAGCCATAAAGGCAAGTCTTAAGCAAGAAGTAATCAGGATGGTGCCTGGCCCACAGTGTGAGATCAAGAAATAGCTGTTGGTCGCCTGGGCTGTGAAGCGGCCGTAGAAAAGGGAGACAGATTCAAGAGAGACTGAGAAAGGAAAATCTATAGGACTCATCAATGCGTTGGATTTGCATCCCCTGCAAACATAATGCAATCAGAGCTATTTTGACTGGGGGCAGGGCCAGCCTATTCAGGCACCACATCCATCTCGAAGGACCCAGCACTGACAGTGACATGATGGGTCTTATTTTCCTCAGTCAACCACGGAAAAACGCTTCTAGAATCATTTTCTCTTTCACAGCCGAAGTCCCAGCCCACTGCTACTGGTGTCACTTAGGGGCTGTTTTTTTTTCCCCTCGGGGCTCACATCTATCTAAAATGCTATCTAAAAATAACCACCTCATACAAAGACAGGCAAAAAATTTTGCCCAAAATATGACCTGGGAACAGCTGGAATGTAATTACAATTCACTAAGCAGAAACCTAATCTATGGTACCGTGTTCTCTCCTGAGAAACCATGTGGACAGGGAAATCATTGTGCAGGACTCTCCCTTACATCAAAAAAGAGTATCCAGGGCTTCCCTGGTGGCGCAGTGGTTGGGAGTCCGCCTGCCAATGCAGGGGACGAGGGTTCGTGCCCCGGTCCGGGAGGATCCCACGTGCTGCAGAGCGGCTGGGCCCGTGAGCCATGGTCGCTGAGCCTGCACGTCCGGAGCCTATGCTCCGCAACGGGAGAGGCCACAACAGTGAGAGGCCCGTGTACCGCAAAAAAAAAAAAAAAAAAAAGAGAGTATCCAGCACCTCTGACCGAAGCCGACCAGATGCCAGGACCTCCCTCAGCAATGATGAAAATAAAAATCCCCCACTCCTTTCCAAATACCTCCTATGAAAGCAGTAGGTCTCTAGATAGACATCTGGAGCACACAAAAGCTAGGACAAAGATCCAGAAGGTAGCTGGGTTTGTCCATAGCTTTCCAAGGAAAAGAGTCTGAATCCAAGGGACACATGTTACTGTGACCAGAAAAGTGAGCAATGGATGATCCACCAGGGCTCATCAAGGCTGCGGTGGACAGAATCCTAAAGTGATCTACTGGTGCCCCACACACCCCAGCAGAATCTCCTCCTCTAGAGTTGGGAGGGATCTGTGAATGTACGGGAACATCACACAAGTGATGAGGTTTTGTTGTATGGCACAGGTGACCCAATCAGGTGAGCCGTTAAGACAAATGTGCTTTTTCTTGGAGAAGGACATTCAGAGTTGAGAGGGATTTGATGCAAGGGAAATTCTCCATGTTGGCTGTGAAGATGGAGAGCATCAAGTGGCAAGGAGTGTGCACTGCTTCTAGGAGCCAAGAGCAGCCCCCAGTTGACAACCTGCAAAAGAGTGGAGACCTCAGTCCTACAACCGCAAAGATTGAATTCTGCCATTGATCTGAGCAAGCTTAGAAGCAGATCCTTCCCCATAGCCTCCAGATAAAGGCAGCCAAGCCAACACCTTGATTTCAGTCTGGTGCTGAGTGTGGGCTTCTAACCCTTATATAGACATAATAAATGGGTTTTGTTCTAAACTGCTAAGCTTGTGGTGCTTCATCATGCAGCAGTAGGAAAAGAAAACAAAGGTCTCGATGAAATTTTCCTCAAGGCAATTCACCTTCTTTTGCTATAATTTATTATTATTATTATTAGACTTCTTAAGTATCTCAGCCTGGGTCCCAACAAGAACCATCATGTCCATAAATCAACTGAGGAAACTTAATACAGGGGATGTTTACAGACATGTGGGCAGATGTAAAAGAAATCAACAAGGGAAGATGCTGCACCACTGGGCTGACAGTTCCAGGGAGACCCAAAGGCTCAGAAGAGGGGTACTTTCAGATTCCAGAGAGCAGCTGTATTGAAAGGAACCATGGCTTCAGTGCAAAACGTAACCGAGACACTGAGACCCCTTAAGTGAGAACATCTGCCAGTGCAACTGGCTAAACCCAGTAGGACGGAGGAAAGCTGGCCCGTGCGCACAGCAGGTGGGGCAGGGTGGAGAGAGGAGATGGAAACGCAAATAAACACCGTCAGCCCAGCAGAGATGTTGATACCCAAAGGGGCCATGGATTGGGGCAGTCAAGACTTGCACAACTTCTGGTCTCTGAAAAGAAAGGTGACCCATTGTAAATTGAGAAAGTGGCAGTGCCCATGACATATGTAATTCTTTTGGGCCAGGGCAGAGAAGAAGGCCAGGCCCCTGCGATGCCAATGCCAAGGGAATGCAGAGCTGTAGATACGCAGCAGAGAAAACTCCCCTCTTCCACCTGTGGAGGAGCCGTGCACAGATGGCTGGGAGGAGAGAAGAAGCAACTCTCGTGAGTGAGTCCCAGGGAAGAAGCAACATGTGAGATGGGCCTTGAGTTTGCAGGCAAGGAGGAGGGAAAGATAGTCCAGAGAGAGGGGATGGTGTGTGTACAGGCACGAAGTGGGTCTTTTAGGCAAAGCGAAGTGGTCCAGCGTGACTGGACCGCAGAGAATGTGTGTGATTGTGTGTGCACCTTGTGAGAAAGGACACTAAAGTATTAGAAGAGGACCAGACCAGGTGCTGTGAAGACCTTAAATAACAACAAAAGCAATCTCATAATAAGATGCCTGCAGTGTGGAGGTACCTCGTTTGATTATAAACCTTCTCACTCAACAATTTCTCAGGATTAAAGTCCAAAGATTACATTCCCTTTTACTCATAAGTTAAAATCCAAAGAAATGAAAATGATAAATTTCTAAGCCAAAGGAATTCAAGTCCAAAACCTAAAGGCTAAAGAATTTTTTTTAAAGCTTAAAAATATTTTTAAAAAAATGTTTTAAGTTTAAGGAAATTTAAATGATGGAAAAAGTACTCTAGTTTGCTCCATCTCAACCTGGGGCCCTGTCTCAGGTGCCCAGGCTACACTGGCATCCCTTCCACAGCTGCACCTTTGTTGTCTTCCCTGACTTTGGTGTGGAACCTTCAAGACCTTTGAGGTTGAGTTCCTTCAACACCAAGGCCCCCGGGAACCTCAGTCTTTAAAGAATCCAAAGTGTTCATCAAAACTGTAAGTAATCTCGACACTGGTGGTACAGCACAAAATGTAGAGAATTGAGATCCTACGTATCGTGAGTCCATGGGACTTCTATGCTCGTGGGTGTCAGGAACACTGTGTGTGAACAGGACGGCAGGGGACAGCAGCTGTGCATTTTGCACATATTTGCTAGTCTCCATATCTCACTTAAGAGGTCTCTCTTTTCTCTGTTCACGTGCATGCTCCATTAAAGCATGTACAGGGTCCTCTGAGTGCAGGGCCCATGAAGTCAGCCCTGAATGTAGACTCTACAACTTGTGATCTGAGCCCAGGCAAATACGATCCCCCATTGTGCCTGGTCTTGACACTATGCATTTACCATATCTCAGAAAGAAAAAAAAAAAAGTGCACAATCTCTTCATCTCAGAGTCATATTTCAGATATCTGTCCCTTCTGCAAAGATTAGAAATTTGCAATAGTGACGTGTCAGTCTCCAGGGCTCATTTAAGAGGTCTCTCCTTTTCTTCCTGAATACTGCAAACACTCTCATTCTCCATCTTCCCTCAACTTCCCTCTTTTCTGCAGGTCCAAGGCCTTCATGGGTGATGGGTTCTGTCTAATGGCATCACCTCTACTTTCTCTTATGAGTTCATCTTGGTCAAAGTGTTGGCTGGACCCTTTCCTGCTAAGGAACTGTATATGTCTATGAAAGTTGCCCTGTCGGATACTTTCCCCTCATTCCCACCTGTATTCCACCTGAAGAGCCAACCTCAGCAGACTCATGAGCAAACAGGCTGGTGCTTCTGAAGTCCACCCCCTCTGGACCTCAGGAGGACCTGCCATGTGCTTTCAAGACGCTTTTGTCCTCTCTCCTATGACCCAGGCTTTGCTTAGCATGTCTTCTAAGACATCAGTGCTCTTCCTCCAATGCCTCTAGTGTCTTATTTCCCCCTAAATTTAGCCGAGTTTCTAACAGTTTGATGTGCTTCTTAAGTTCTATTGTGCTTTCCCCATGAAGTGGAATGTTAGTACAATTTGCTGGAATTCAGTACCTTCCTTCCTTTTATCTTCTTTTAGCTTTCCAGCCTCTGACATTTTTTTTTTCTAGCATATCACACTAGATTTTATCTTGAAAGTATCCCATAGTGAGAGAGAGATGCAATCTGGAAGTTCTAAATCTGCCAAAGGCATCCACCACTCAAAGCAATATTATATATGTACGTGTCCCTGAGTTAGATAATCTTACCTGGAGACGGTCCCCATCAGTCAATCAAATGCCCTCCTAATCTTCTGTTTCACATCCTGGCTCACCTTGAATAGCTGTTCATTAACATGTCTTCTCTTGAGGTCCTAATTCCACAACTGCCTTGAATATGCAATTGTGGGGTAAAGAGGTCAAAATAACAATTCCATGACACTTGCTTAGACATTCTTTGCACACTTTATGCTGACTTTCCCAGTCCTGCCCTCTTGAATCTCCAGTTTCTGGCCTGCCAGACTGACCCATTCCTCAGGGAACAGCCTGTCCCCAGTGGCTCTGAGATGATCGCCCAGACCTCCATGCCCTCCTGGGAGTTGTCCCAGGCTGTTTACTGAAACCTGCCCTCTCCTCTGTTAGAGTTTTCTGGTTCTTTGTTACCCTTACTGATCTAACAAAAAAACAAGAAATCTTCTCATTTTAAATATTTTCCTTAAGAGAAGTTAGTTGGAATACATCTCCTTTTCCCTTTCATATTTGAAGACCTTGGCATTTCTCCAGCCTCATCACTTTGCTTCTACCCCTGTTCTGATTCTACATCTGAAGAACAGGCTCAATACCATTGCAGTCCCTCCTTGGTTCCCAGAGACAACTGAATATGCTCATGTGGGCCGCTCCTTAGCCTTCAATGTCACAATAACTGTGTTCCATTTTTTCTCCACCTTAATCCAGTAGATGGCATATTCTCTTTATAATAAGGTCCCTATTGTTTTATTTGTATGTTAATAAAATTGACCATCTGTGTGGGCAGAGCCATCATTCGGGGTTTGAGACTCTGAAACCTTAAGCTGCGTTTGGTGCTTGCAGGAGACACAAGGCACCGGGGGCCCATCTCCATCTGCACTCTCTCCTCCGGTGATCCCTTCCAGCCCCGAGGCTTTCAGCTCCACGCTCGGATTGACAACTTGCAAATTAATATTTCACCTGAGCACCAAAATAGGTCTGCTCCTCACCATGTCCATGAGGATTTCTAATCAGCATCGCAAGTTAATATATCCAAGACCAAATTCTTCACTCCCCCACTGGAAACCTGCTCCTCCCTCACCGCTCCCTCCTCAGTAAGCTTTCTGCGGTTCCCAGTTGTGCAAGCTAAACACTTAGACTTCGTCCTTGATTTCTACCTTGATTTTCTTGATCCCCGCTTCTTCAGCAAATCTTACTGTTCTGTCTCCAAAATATTTCCCAAATATGGCCACTTCTCTTCATGTTCATCTCTACCACCCTGTTCCAACCCTCTGTCATCTCTCACTTGACTTGTCTTTTTGCATCTGCTCCTGCCTTCCTGCAATACTAAGATAACAAAAGCTGGAGTGAGTCAGAGCATGTTACTCCTCTAGGTAAAAGTCTTCCCATTCCTCTTAAAGTATAATTCATCTTCATCCTATAGCCAAACAGTTCACACATAGTCTCCCCTTTAACCCCACCTGCCCTCTCCCTCCTGGTCCACCATTTTTCAGCCACATGAATTACCTCTCTGTTCCTAAATGTGCACCCAAGCTCACCCCCCTTCTTGGTGATCATGCACTAGCCAGTTCTTTGCCTGGGATGTTCTTTCCTTAGATCTTCCCATGGCTGACTCTTCCATGCAGATCTTGGCTCAATGTCCCTATTCAATGGGACTTTCAATGACTGCTTAGTCAGAATTACCCCCTTCCCTATTCTCAGCCCCTTTTCACCAGATTACCCCATTGCATGTCCTGCATTACACTTACCCCACTATCTGGAATAATCTGGATTGCTTATCTATTCTCTTGTTTCTTATGTATCTTAGAATTGTCAGCTTCATGAGAGCAGTTACCTTAACTGTGATACGTTCCTCTCGATTCCTATCATAGTGCCTGTTGGAGCAAGAAGGAATGCCATCGTTGCACATCTCAAACCAAATGGGCTGCCTGAGCAGTGCCCAACTTGCAAGAAGCAAGGTGATTCAGTCAAATCCTGATAAGAAAAGAGAGGAGCCAGAGGACAGAGTTGACAACACAGAGAAAAACACCATTTCCCACCCCAAAAGAGCCCAGAGGAAGAGAGTGGAAAACTTGATCAATAACATTATAGCTGGAAACCAGAAAAGCAAAGCAAAGTCTTCCTGTATTTCCAGCCCCATGAGTTACATAGGCACCCATCATCACAGAAACCTGCACATAACATCCAACCCTCCTTTTATTCTGAACAGCAGGGAAACCTATTGATCCTACTTCTTTTACCACCTGTCGGTGGTCTCGTTTTTCCATTCCTGTTGCCACAGGCTTGATTCCAACCTCACCATCCTCCCCTTGATCATTGCAGCAATCACACCCTCTACACACCCATTATCCTCCACAAAGTGGATCTTTCCAAACTGGTCTCTTATTATGCCACTCCCTGTTTAAAAAACAAAGTTAGTTAGGGGCAGGGAAAAATACAGTACAAGAGGAGTCTGGAGCATTTTGTGGTACCCTAAAGTAAGAAAATGCTCAAAAGTAAAAAAAAAAGAAAGAAAGAAAGAAAGGAAGGAAGGAAGGAAGAAGAAAGAAAGAGAGAGAGAAAGGGAGAGAGAGGGAGGGAGGGATGTAGGAAGGAAGGAAGGAAGGAAGGAAGGAAAGAAGGAAGGGGAGAGAGAGAGAAAGAAAGGAAGGAAAGGAGGGAGGGAGGGAGGGATGTGGGAAGGAAGGAAAGAAGGAAAGGATGGATGGAAACGTCAAAAGAATACAGGAACTGACCTGAAAAAGCTCTCTATGACCAAAGCTGAAACAGTTTCAGCAACAAAACACATAATAATGTTAGTATTGGATTATAACACAAAGAATCAAATAAATATTCACAAGTGCATAGTGATAAATGATTGAATAAATAAATATGTCACAAGTATTCCTTACAGAATAATTCCAATAAATAAATGTAGAAGGGATGAGGGAAATAGAAAATCAACATTAGAACACCATAGTAAAAATTGTTGCAGGCAAGATTCACCAATGAATGCTTACATTAATAGGCAAAAACTTAAAGAGAAAGATAATACTGATTTAACCTCAAAGTATCTTCCCCAAAATTAAATAGAGAAATGTGGTGACTTTATAATAGAGAAACCCTGCCAGCAGCACCTTCACCAACTGATCGAGGTTAACATCACCAGCACTGAGCACCCCAGCTTCCATGCACTGAGAGCAGTCCATCACCTCTTCCTATAAATCCATAACCTCAATACGATCTTGAGAAATCATGACAAAAACCCAAATAGAGAGATATTTTACAAAACGCCACACCTCACCAATAGTCTTCAACATGTCAGGGCAATGAAGGATTTAGGGAACACTCAGAAACAGATTGTCAGAGACTAAAGACTTGAGAATCAAATGCATCATGGAACCTCGACTGGATCTTGGAACAGAAAAGGACATTAGTGGGAAAACATGAAATCTTAACAGTCTGTGGTTTGGTTAATGATATTATACCAACGTTAATTTCTAATTTTGACAAATGCACCATGGTACTCGATGTTAACATTAGAGGAATTGGGTATGCAGGAACTCTCTGTGCTATCTTTGCAACTCTTCTGTAAATATAAAATTATTCAAGCAAAAGGTAAAAAGCACAATTTAAAAGCCCTTAGCTAGGGCTTCCCTGGTGGCGCAGTGGTTGAGAGTCCGCCTGCCGATGCAGGGGCCACGGGTTCGTGCCCCGGTCCGGGAGGATCCCACGTGCCGCGGAGCGGCTGGGCCTGTGAGCCATGGCCGCTGGGCCTGCACGTCCAGAGCCTGTGCTCCGCAACGGGGGAGTCTGCGGCAGTGAGAGGCCTGCGTACCACAAAAAGTAATAATAATAATAAATAAAAATAAAAGCCCTTAGCTAGCTTGACACAGTCGCTAGACTCTAACTTCTTTGCTGTGGCATCCGAACAACCCATGATCTCAGCCCCTGTTGCTCTGTCTGGTACCGTCTGGGATGATCCTTGATGAAAGGTCCCCCTCCACACATACACTAAAACAACATCACAATCCAACCACACTAAGCTACTCACAGGCCCCCAAGGCAACACATGCTTCATAGTCATGACCCCGAGCCTTCATCACTCCTTCACCTTGGATTCTATTTCTCAACCAATTCTTTTTTCAAAAGTCAAACAAAAAGTCATTTTTGCATAACTTTCCCGAGCCCCTACTTCCACCATAGGCAGATTAACCCATCCCTCCTCATGTCTCCTCCCAGCCCTATACACCCTGCGATTACTTCTGCCATGGTCCTCACTACATAGTCCGCACAACAACTAGACTCTTGGTGCCCAGGGACAGGACAGGTGCCTTTATCTTTATTGTCCTCGATCAATACTTACAGTGTGTGAGATTAATTGGGAAGGAGGGTCTTCCTGGAGCTGGATAACCCTGTCTGTTTAATCGGCATCTGCAGACAGAGCCTGGGGGCGGAGTGGGGTGTCAGCGTGCATCCTGGGAGGTGGTGCTCATCCGTCACTGCCCTCGCCAGCCAGACCTGCTAGCAGCCATCTGTCAAGCACCCGCAGGAAAGGTCACTTCCATGGGTTCCGTGAAAAACCAGTGTCTAAGCTAAAATGCGTAACAATTATGAAGAAAAGTTTACTACTCAAGAAAATGAGCTGCTTCTAAATATAGCTGAACTAACCAGTAATGTAAACAGAGTTACTGAAATATGAACAAGACTTACTCCTCCTTAAATCAAGCCCCTTCATAGGTAGCACTTTCAGTGGCCAGCTTGAGTTAGTCCTTGTATTTATTTATTATTATTTTATTTATTATTTACTAATTTATTTATTTTTGGCTGCATTGGGTCTTCGTTACTGCACACAGGCTTTCTCTAGTTGTGGCAAGCAGAGGCTACTCTTTGTTGCGGTGCGTGGGCTTCTCATGGCGGTGGCTTCTCTTGTTGCAGAGCATGGGCTCTAGGCTCCCAGGAGTTGTGGCTCCCAGGCTCTAGGGCACAGGCTCAGTAGTTGTGGCACACGGGCTTAGTTGCTTTGCGGCATGTGGGATCTTCCCAGACCAGGGCTCAAACCCATGTCCCCTGCATTGGCAGGCGGATTCCTAACCACTGTGCCACCAGGGAAGTCCAGCCCTTGTATTTAAAAGTAATAAACCTGCATTGTTTTATAAAAGACTAAACCTCACATTTTTCAACATTTTACAAGACCTGCTCCTTTGTGCCTGCATGAACCCAAGTGACTGCAGATTCTGGACTGGCACTGCTCACCCACTACACCGTGCTTGGAGACTCTGAAAGGAAGACATCTACCTTGTGATTCAGAGTTCATCCTCACTCTAATTTGATATCGGCAGTTCTCCCAGACCTCAAGCTTACTGATGTGAAAGCACTTTGAGTCTTGCTTTTTTAGGTCAGTGAAGACTTTTTAAAAAGTTTCTCCTGCTATCTGCTTTTTCATATTGATTTCTCACAATTCCAAAATAGAGTTCAAATAGCAGTGCCATAATAACTCTTGAATTTCCAACCCCGCTCTTGATTTGTGGCACTTAATGTTTCATTCCTGTAGCCCTTACATAACTCTGCACCTCCACTTGGCATTGATTTTCCACCTTCACCTTCAATATTTGATCACAGGGATGAGAACAGCCAAATATATAACTGTAGCTTTTGGAGCTAGACTCAAAAGTAATTCTTTTTCCTGTTAATGCAGGGGGAGAACAAGAAAAGAAGAGAAAGGAAATAGCATTTATTTCTCAGAAGAGAAGCCTACTGTTTTCTGAAAATGATGCTTTTATTGAGTTTCTTTCACAACAGGGCACTAAAAAGTGAGCTATGAGCAGCTCCTGCTATCTCTTTCCATCTGCTTCTCAGCCTCAAGAACAGCCCGGGAAGTCAGCAACACCTGGCCCATCCTGTCTGTTTCTCGGTCAAGAAGTGGGACAAAAGAATCCTGGCATCTCCGTGCCCGCAAATTATCTCCCGGTGACCGGCCATTATGGTCCTTCTTCTACCCTCCTGAGCTCCCCACTGTAGAAAAACAGTGTGATCACAGCAGTGCTTGTTTCAGCTACAGCAACCCTCTTGATTTTCCCGTCACTGTGGAAATATCTGTCAATTTTCCAGATAGGTTCAGGGCATATTTAACCAATGCTTCATCCACCCATTCAACTAGATTAAAATTGTGAAATTATTTCTCCTACCTCTACTTATACCCTCTCACCTGCATCCCATCCCCTGGTCACCAAGTCCTGAGATTGCCCCTAAGAAGCATCTCTGTGATGTATCCCCTTTTTCTATCTTCAAGGCACTGGTGAAGGATCAGCTTTGATATTTCTACCGTGGAACTACAATGAAGAATGGTTTTTACATCCCTTTCCAGAGGCTACAGGGAGAAGGGAGTAGGAAGAGGAAACAGGTGGGTCCCAGACCCCGAAGCGAAAGTGAGCTAGTGGAGGATTAATATGCAGGGTACATGGGAGAAAGAAAGATGCAGGCTGGTCTCAGAGCATCACACCCAAGACCCAGAGTAAACTGTAACCCAACTTCGTGGAAATATGCACCTTTCTCCATAGTTGGCTACTGAGTTATGCTTTCTGCTTCTTTGTACGAAAAGTTGTTGGGCCTTAGAACTTCTCAGAAGGTTTTGTGCTGCTGTAACTACGATGGAGGGAGCCAGGGAATGGAGTGAAGGGGACAAAGGGGCAGGAGGTGTTAGGAAGGAAACTTTGTTATCATATATTTTTCCATACTGGACTGGGGAGTAGAAATCTTAAAAATGGGAGGTGACCTCAGAAGAAGGGAAAAGGAAGAGGAAGAGAATGAAGGAACAGTTCTTTGCTCCATCTTGCAGACTCTGGGCTCAGCCTACAGACCTGCCACATACTGTCACTGTGTCATACACTCCGCATCCCCAGCAGCAGGCTCTGCTGCTTCCCCTTCTCACGTTGGCTGCCAGGGAACCCAACAGGAGATAGATCTACTCCAAGGAACCACTAAGAAGCATTTGACATTAACACCTCTTTCCTGCCACTCCCAAGCCCTGCCCAGCCAGGTCAAAGACATAGCCAAGTTCATGTTCTAGCAGCCTTGAGTAAGACAGAACTGCCTGGAATCTCCAAATACTTAGTTTTCCCATTAAATTGTCAATGGATTTTGATTAGGATTATGACAAATTCAACCACTTCTTTTAGCACCTTTGTTTCATTTGATAGTTAGCTGGGTTTTAACAAATAAAGTGTTAACTCAGGTAGGCCCAGAGGTATAAAAATACAGCTCACCTTTTATATCATGTAGCAGAAAATATTCTCTACTGCACGTTTCTAAGGCTCTAATGGCATAAAGCAGTGTACCTAAGCTTGTTAACATATGGGCCACTGTAAATTAAAATTTTTCATGGACTCCTAGTGTCAATATAAGTTTTAGCCTAGTGATACTTCAACATGTACAAACATATTAATAAAACTAAATATGAACTTTTTATGCTCGTAACTTTTAGACAAGCTAAAATAATTTGAAAAATTAAATTATAAAGCTGAAATAATTTGAAAAATTAAATTACAATTCTTAGCTTTATTAGTTATATACTTTGAATACTATGAATTTAATACTATGAATTATGTTATTTGACTGAAATGTGGTGTAGACCATTCCTGTGCAGTTTCTACTTGACTTGGCAAGTCCCATAGTGTAAATCACCATGTGCTCTGGGATAATTCCAATGGCTACAAAGCCACAGTCTAGTACACATGCATTTGGAACAACAAAAAAGGAGGAGAAAGAAGATGGAAAAAACATATTTGAAAAGATGGCTCAGACCTTTATTACACTGGTGAAGGACATCACCTATAGATAAACAAATCCCTAAATTCTAAAGTAAGATGAATTTTTAAGAAAGATATTTCCTGATTCAGAAATGATAGAGAAGCTTATATCAATTTAACCCTCAAGCTGACAAAAGTTATGAACTCTATGGGAAAAAAAACTTCTGAGGGCACTGGAAGTGAGCCTAGGGTATAAGGAAATTGGAGGCTACACAGTCCTTGGAAGAAGGGAAGCAAATGTGTGAGCACAACACTGAACACTGAACCAGGCTTTTCTCTGAGGACACTTCTGCTTCACGGCAGCACGTGAGAGCACAGAGCTCAGAAAGAAAGTGGAATGGAAAAAATGGGGCTGAAATGATTGGAAATTGGGGGAAAAAAGTCCTGGAAAGGGAGGAGACACAGATGGGAGCCCCAAAACCTTATAGTAAATTGAGTCAAATCTTGTACAACTCCAAGAAGTCCAACAGAAATATTTCAGAAGCTGCCTGCTGCTGGAGAGACAGAGATTGGCATTAAAGTCCCACCAGTTAGACAAGCTGGCTGAATGCCTCAAGCTTCCCACTGAAATCCCTGAAGAGGCACACAATCAGAATAAATGTCACATCTTAGGACTAACAGGTTCACCCTCTGACCAAGAGCAAAATCTAAATCATCTGTTCCTAACAAAGCCTTAAACCAACTTTCAACAGGATTGAGGTGCTCATCCAGTCATTTAACTGCCTTCTAGAGCAAATACTATATAGAGGGAGATATCAAACTTCAGAGTTTCTACAATGCCCCATCCAAAATATCAGCATAAAGTAAAAAATTACTAGACATGAAAAGGAGCAGAAAAAAATGGTAATCTTATGAAGAGGAAAAAAAGCAGTTAATAGAATAGACACTCAGATGATCCAGGCTTTGGAGTAAACAGAGAAAGATTTATAGGATAAACTAAGTGGTCTAATGGTGAATTGAAGTCCTTGAAAGAAAACAAAATGGGATGTGACAGAAAAAAAAGCTGAAGAAATAATGGGTGATAATTTTCTAAATTTAGGAAAATGAATAAATACAAATAAATCAATTCATGATTCTTGATGTCTTGAGTAATTGCAAGCAGGATGGGGGAAAAAGGAAGAGCAAATAGAAATAAAGAAGAAGCATGCCTGAGTACTTCATAATCACATTACTGAAAATGAAAAATGAAAAGGGAATCTTAAAACTGAACTATAAGTTTTCTTGCCTCAGATCCGACAAGTAAAGAGCTTGGAAGCCATCATCCCAGCCATCCTTAGAAGTTCAACATACCAAGAACCAAAGACTTTTCTTGGTTTCATCAGAAAAGTGATGTTGAAAGGCAAACCACGAGCCCAAAATCTGGAGAAACAAGCATAACCAGAGAGATACAGCATCCAAGATGTGCTTACCTGAAGCAGAAGCCCCTGAAGCCACCAACTGGTGGAAACACTTGAACAGTAATTTGAGCTCCTGGAGGCTACATGTGAACCTGCAAGACAATGAGAAAGCCCTAGAAACCAGTCTTGAGGGGGCAGGGGGTCATGCTTTGGCTTTACTACCACGAGCCACACCAGGTTTTCATGGTAAAGATCTGAGAAAAATCCCCTGATGGCTATAGCAGAGAGAAGGGAAGAATAATTGAGAAATTCACCCAGATCATCTCCATAGCAAACACCTACTCTCCAGGGAAAACACACTGCCAGACCTTATCCCAGGTGGCTTAGGGGCTTTCATCTCACTCCAGGACCTTCTAGACTTCCTGTTTCACCTAAGGGAAAAATTACTCAACAGGAGCCAGGCTTCAAGAAGATAGAATGAGGGGAAGACAGAGAGGACATGGATGCAAGCCCCCTGAGTAACTGAGACTTAACCAGAGATCATAGAGTGCTCTCCCTCCTGTACACCTTATCACCGACATCAACAGGACTCCAGCATAACCATGGAGTAGACCAACATTTCTGCAAGAAAAGTTCTAAAGGAAGCTCAAAGACAACAACGGAGACAAAAACACAGAAACTATGGGAATTTTAAACCTCTATACCCTACAGCTATAGCAAACACCAAAAAAAAAAAAAAAAAAAAAGCCCAAATCCTCACCAGATCAACGTAAATCCTCACACTAAAGATTATTTCTCTCCATTCATGTTACTGGGCTTTCAAAGACAAATTACAAGGCATGCAAAGAGGCAAGACATAAATAGTCTAAAGAGGCAAAGCAAGCATCAGAACCAGACTCAAATATGACACAGGTGTTGAAATTAGATGGCAAGGAATTTAAGATGACTACAATTAGTATATTAAGATCTCTAGTGGGAAAAATAAGCAACATGCAAGAACAGATGATTCTATG